>NC_083328.1:80448416-80795186 GCF_963455315.2 Globicephala melas
AGTTGCGGCGTGTGGGATCTTCTTTGCCGCATGCGGGATCTTCACTGCCGCATGCGGGGTCTAGTTCCCTGACCAGGGATCAAACCCAGGCCCCCTGCATCGGGAGTGCGGAGTCTTAGCCACCAGACCACCAGGGAAGTCCCGACATTGCTGTTATATGAGCCAATAACTTTCCACTGTTCCTTAGGCACATATGAATCAGATTTCTGTGATTCACAATGGAAAGAGACTGGACTGATTCTTTTGCTTCTGATCCCTTTTATTGCCCAGATGCACGTAATAGAAAAGATTTTTCTTTTCTGTCATCTCCTCGTGGCTGGAGACCTGTAGTCTACTTCACCGTAAGGACCCACAGTGGCTGGTATGGACTGAGCCTGACCCAGCACGCAGCAGATACCTGTGGAATTGAGGTAGGATCCATGTTGAAACTCCTTGGTTGCAAGTATCAGAAACCTTAGTTCAGAGCAGCTTTGGCAAAAAGTGCAGCTTGTTGGCTTGGGTATGTGAAAAGTCCGAGAGTGCCCAAGCTGACCTGGGGCTCACATGGCTTTTTCAGGTGTGGTCTTGACCTTTCTGTTGTCTTCACTCTCAGACTGGCTGTCCTCGTGAGGGGGACCCCTGGTCAGATGAAGACCTTCCAAGTTAGCAGTCTCAGTGGAAAGAGATTTTCTTCCTCTACAAAATTCTGAGTGCCTAGGATTGAGCGTCAGTGGGCGGCTGGGCAGGTGCCTGGGGAACCAGTCCCTAGGGATTCCCTGGACCGGACTGGAACATGCTGTTTGGCCACGTGAGATCATGTGACCTGCAGTGGGCGGGGCGTCAACTGTGGAAGGTAATATGGACTGAAAGTGATGGAGAGGTGTGGCTCCCCAGATGAAAATGGGTGCTGTTACCAGAAGAAAGAGGATGGGGTCCCCAACAATTCTATCCCTTTCTTCTGGGTTAACACTACCCCAGGGAAGGCCCCCAAATCCTGGCAACCTGGTTGTCGGGATCTGACCTCTCCAGAGAAGCTCTTCCTGCAGGGTTCCATCCAGGGGCCTCCCAGCATTTGGTAGGTGCTGGGCCCGCCTTTCCTTCTGCAGAAATGCAACAAAGGAGGCCAGGGAGGGGCATCCCTTGGGGGGCTGGAAGCCGGCCTGCTACAAGGAACCAGGAGCTCTTTCTGGGGGCCATTACATGATTTCCCTCTTCTGTGCCTACAAAAAATATGGTCTTAATACAGCATGTTTAACAACACAGGCAGGATTAAAGGGCAGCCCTAATTGACCAAGGGGTGGGTCTCCACCTGTTTACTCTCCAGAATAATTCCATGCGGCAGGAATGATTAGTTGTGTCCTTCTCATGTAATTTGCGGGGGAGAAGTATGATGTCTGAACAGTTTGTGGGCGGGAGGCATGCTGCTTCACAGGAACCAGCCCCTTAGGTCCACAGGAATGATGGAGCAAGTATCTCTGCTGCGGCTAGAGCAGATGGAAGCCTGTTCCTGCCCAGGTCGGGCTAAAGAGGCTTCACAGGGTTCCAGAGCCCAAGTCCACCACTGTCCAGCTGCGCGATCCTAGGTGAATGAATTTCCCTCCCTGGCACTCGCTTCATTCATCTGTAAAATGGGGCTCTCTTGGGATTGAGCGCTGTGATGCTCATAAAGGGCTTGGCATGGTGTCTAGCAAATAGTAGGTGTTCGATAAAGAGGGAGCTGCTGTGGTTGCTGCTGCTGTTGTTATTATTAGACTGTTCCCTTTTCCACACTGCTGCCAGAGGGAGTTTTCAGAATGCAACTCTGGTCACATGACCCTCCACTCTCTGCTTGTAACCCCCAGAGGTCTTTTTCTCTTAGAGCTGGGTTTCTCAACCTCAGCACTATTGACATTTTGGGCCTGATAATTCTCTATCGTAGGGCATCCTGGGCACTGTAGGATGTTTACCAAGCTGGCCTCTACCCACTAGATGCCAGTAGCACTCTGCCCACCCCCGTCAAGATGGGACAACCAAAAATGTTTGCAGACATAGCCAAATGGTCCCTAGCACGGTCGCCCTTCCTCCACGCTACCCCCTTCCCAGTTGAGAACCACTGCCTTAAATCAAACCCTGAGCATTGTCACAGCCTCCCAGGCCAGTGTGGTCTAGTGGCCTGGCTCTCACAGACCCCTTGGGTTTCGCCCAGCACTGGGCTTCCCCTTGTTCTCCCTGCTTCAGCCACTCTGGTCTCTCTGCCCCAGTGACTTTGGATCTGCTGTTCCTCTGGGAAGGGCCTATTCCAGACTCCCATTCCTCTTTGCCCCTAACTCATCCTTCAGACCTCAGCTCGGTTGCAACTTTCTTAAGAAATTCTGATTTGCCCAAATGGGTCGAATCCCCTTAAATATTGGTTTTCACTGTAGCATCTCCTTTCGCAGCACTTGTCACGGTTGTAATCTTACGTTCGTGTGTGTGATTCTTTCCTTAAAATGAAACTTTACGAAGGAGCATAAATTCCCTACAAGCGGGGAATGAGTCTTGTGTGTCCCAGTGGTTAGCACCGGGTAGAGTGTTGCTGAACGTTTGTTGGATGAATGAATGTATTCTGAGCAGTTTCATCCCACCAGCTGGTGCCTGGCCATCTCCCAGCCAATGCCCTGGATCTCCTTGCAGAGAAAGATAAGTTTCCTGTGTTGGATGGAGCCTGGGGGAATGACAAACAATGTTTTTATCTTGTTTTGTTTTTATGCTTTTTATTGGGATATAACACACATAAAATAAAATGCACTGATCTTAAGTATACAGCTTGATGAATTTTTAAATTCTTTTTTCTTTCAATTTTTTTTCTTCTCAATTTTTTTCTTTCAATTCCATTTTTTGGCCAAGCCGCGCGGCATGCAGGATCTTAGTTCCCTGACCAGGGATCATACCCACACCCCCCTTCATTGGAAGTGCATAGTCTTAACCACTGGACCTCCAGGGAAGTCCCACAGCTTGCTGAATTTTTACAAAGATAATCCTTTGTGTAGCCAACACCCAGATCAAGACATAGAACATTGCCAGCACCCCCAGAAGCCTCCTTCCTCTCCCTCCTACTCAGCACCCCACCCAAAGGTGACCACTGATCTCATCTGTATCATCATAGATGAACTTTGTTGGTTGTGGATGTTGTATTAGTCTGACTTCTCCAGAGAGACAGAACCAATAGGACACTTAAATATATAGAGAAAGATTTATTTTAGGGCAATAGCTGTGCAGTTATGGAGGGTGGCTGGCCCCAAATCTGCAGGGTGGACCGGCAGGCTGGAGACCAGCAAAGGGCTGATGTTGTAGTTCAAGTCTGAAGGTCATCTGTTGGCAGAGTTCCTTCTCACTCTGGGAGGTCTTCGGGGCTTCAACTGATTAGATTAGCCCCACCACCTTAGAGAAGGCAATCTGCTTTACTCAAAATCCATCAATGTTAATATCACTGTCACAGAAACATCCAGAATGATGTTTGGTCACATATCTGGGCACCGTGGCTCACCTAAGTTGACACATAAAATTAACTAACACAGACATCATGGAAACGTCCTCTTTTGTGTCTTGCTTCTTTTGTGCAGCATTATCATGTCTGTGAGATTCATCCATGTGGTCAGTAGCAGTAGTTCATTCTTCTTTGCTGTGTAATACTGCACTGTATTGATACACTACTGTTAATTTTTATTGTTGATGGACATTTGGGTTGCTTCCAGTTTGGGGCTATTATGAATAAAACTGCCGTTAATATATTTGTATTTACTGTTTGGTGGACATAAATGCTAATTTCTGGAATTGTGGGATAGCTGGTTTACAGGGTATATCTTCTTTTTTTTTTTTTTTTTTTTTTTGCGGTACGCAGGCCTCTCATCGTTGTGGCCTCTCCCGTTGCGGAGCACAGGCTCCGGACGCGCAGGCTCAGCGGCCATGGCTTACGGGCCCAGACGCTTCGCAGCATGTGGGGTCTTCCCGGACTGGGACACGAACCCACGTCCCCTGCATTGGCAGGCGGACTCTCAACCACTGCGCCGCCAGGGAAGCCCCAGGGTATATGTTTTACTTAATGGATACTGACAGACAGATTGCCATAGTGGATACATGTTTACCTTTCCACCAGGAGGGTATGAGCATTCTAGTTCCTTCACATTCTCCTGTGTCCTGCATGTTGTCCATCTTTTCGATTTCAGCCGTTCTGGTACATGTGGATTGGCATCTCATTGTGGTTTTAATTAAGTCTCTTTTAAAAAAAAATTCTCTGTTGGATGAGACCAAAAACAGACTCCCATACAACTTGAGAAGTGGTTTTTTTGTTTTTTAAAAAATTAATACGATCCTGTGCGTCAATTTGCAGAGAGAAGGAAACCAGCATTTGCCTTGCACCTGCTCCCTGTCAGGCACTGTGCTAAGGGATTTACAGATTTCTTCTCATGTCATCCTCAAGACAACTCCTACAAGATGTGGACAACCCTGGGGATAGAATGGGGACAGGCACCACTCCCATCCCCGAAGACCTGAGCATGCAAATGAGACAGGTTGGCACTTCCTGGGGAACTGATTCAGCAATTGTTTCTGCGACAGGCACGGTGTGAAAGTGACAGATATTCCCACAGAGAGAAAACTGCTTTTTTTTTTTTTTTTTTTTGCGGTACGCGGGCCTCTCACTGTCGTGGCCTCTCCTGTTGCGGAGCACAGGCTCCGGACGCGCGGGCTCAGTGGCCATGGCTCACGGGCCCAGCCGCTCCGCGGCATGTGGGATCTTCCCGGACCGGGGCACGAACCCGTGTCCCCTGCATTGGCAGGCAGACTCTCAACCACTGCGCCACCAGGGAAGCCCGAGAAAACTGCTTTTGATGGGAGCCACGGCAGGAATCAGCTGGGTCTCGAGTACACATGTTGTATTTCCCGTTGGTCTCTGCGTCAGGGCCACAGGTTGCAGGTATGGGGAGCAGAGGCTGCCTGTGGTTTCCACGAAGACCTGTGTCCTGGTGGATGGATGCTGCATCAGTCCCGTGGACTCTGGGCCTCCTGGATTTCTGAATTTCATCGACCAGTACCATTTTCTCACTGGTCTTTGGTAAAGGTTATAGGTGAAGGTTACTTTTGCTGTGTGAAGGCATTTTTGAGTCCACTACCATTGTCTCTCCTTCAAGAGAACATTTGAGCACGAAAAAGCAGGTAGACAATCAGAATAGAAGTGAATCCCCAGGGTTAAGTACATCTTATCTATTGAAAAAGTCAACATCTTGCCCTTATTTTTCTCATTGTGCTGTGCTAGTGGAAAATTCACCACAGAATGGATTTTGCGAACCACTGGGGTGACAGAAAAGTACAGACTTCGGTGCTAAACCTTGGTTTGGAAGCTAAGCCTGGTGCTTAGGGCTGCGTGACATTGGCAGTGTCGCTCATCTTTCTGCAGTCCAGTTTCAAAGGCTCAGAATGTTATCTGCAGAAAACACCTGGCACAGTGCCCAGACCCCCTAATGGGGGGCCAATAAGTGTTACTTGAATGAATTTCTGATATATTTCAGGATCTGCAATCCCTTAGCCACAAGTGCAAAAGCTTAAACCACTGTGAAAATAGAAAGTGCTTTTCTTATGTTTGGTGCAAATTCGTGTGGCAGCAAAGCCTGACGTGAGGCCATTTTACAGTCTTTATTGATCCCCATTGGCATGAATATTCGTATGTTCTTCTCTAGAAATATCATATTTGATACTGAGCTGTTCCCCCATTGTACAGCATATGCATGTATTACCTTTCTACAGTCTGGATCATCCTGAATTCTGATGTACATTTGGGTTCCAAATGTTAGAACCTAAATTGAGATTGACTTAGAAAAAAATTTCAAAAGGTATGTAATCATCGCATGAACCTAAAAAAGCCAGGGATAGCTCTGGCTTCAGGTGCAGCTGAACCCAGGGGCTCAAGTGATGTCTGTCTCTGTTTCTCTCTTGTCACTCAGCTCTGAGCAGCTCTGCTTTTCTTTGAGTGTTAGCTCCATTCCCATTCTTGCCTCAGACAGATGGAGGGGAGAGGGTGTTGTAATTGGCTTAGTCTGGGTCACACCTGCCACTCTGCTTTGGATGGGATGGATGATAGCGCCTCGGAGGAGTGTGGGGCAGACCTAAGCAGCAAATGCTCACCATGTCAATTATGAACTAGTTCTGTGGCAAATCCAATCCTTTGTTCGGCTTTCCCAGCTCCAGGGAAATCACAGCCAAGCAAAGGGCGCCCTGGACGAGGACGAGACTCTTGCTGTCTCTGCCCTTCTCATTCTGGCTCTGACTCTGCAGCGCAGTGAGTAACACGTCCGAGAGCCTCACGGTAGGCTTACCTCTTGCTTCCGCAATCAGAGGGCCGGTCCTTCAAGCCTCTGGTGTTCCTGTGCCTCACGATGATGGGAAGAGCCACAGCACATGCTGTTCCCTCTGCTGGAATGTTCTCAGTGCCTGTCACCTGGTTAGAGCCAGTTCACTTGTGATTCTCAGTTTAAAGGACAGAGCTTCAGAAAAGACTTCTCTGACCCTCTGAGGTTCAATCCCTGACCGTCTTTTTTCACAGCATCACTTTCACTTTGTAATTATATATTAACTGGGCCTTTATTTGTTTAACGGCCGTCTCCCTCCCCTCTTAGACTGGCATGGCTTGATGGTCGGGCCGTGTCTGTCTCACTCACCACCGTCCCTCCTCAGTGTTGGACACGCAGGGGGTATATTTCACAAGTGGTAACTCCCCCAGTTGGGCCAGATTCCTAGTTCCCAGCAGCCTCAGAAGCTCTCATCTAGCTCTAGACACCCTCTCCCCCTGCTTGCCTCAGCTCAGCTGGGGTGTGGTACCACTTGGATGTCACCACGCTCACAGCTTCCTGGAAGACGAGCCCCGTGTATGTCTCTGGGCTTTTCCTGACATTCTCCAAGGAAGGCTGTCTCAATCCCAGGCTGCTGGGCAGTGCTTTCCCATAAAGTGCCACACGGGAGTGTGTAATGGACTCACTTTGCCGTGTCTTCCCTGAGCTGCACTGCCGTCCTTCTGGGAAACTGATCTATGTGATTCTGATAGCAATGGCCAGTCACAGTGTTCTCTCCTGGAGTCTAGGTGTGGTCAGGTGACTGAGCACCAGGGTGGTGGGTCCAGGCACGTGACACAAGCTAAGCCAATCGGAGTCCTTCCCTGGGATTTCTCTCATTTCTGCTCGTGATGTCAGATGACTGTGAGGCTGGGGCCAGTTCCAGCCCCAGAGAACAGCTGCTCTGAGAGAACAAAGTTGGCTCACCAAGAGAAGCAGAGACCACAGAATAGAAGGCCCTTAGAATAGCCATGGCCCCTTTACTGGACATCCCCTGTGTGGCAGGCACCCCGCACGCGTTTTCCCTAAGGCATCACCAGCATTATGATGGGACAAGGAAAATGGGATGATGAGGCTCTTGGAGGTTCAGGCATTTGCCTAAGATTTCAACAAGGTGGAGCCAAGTAGGGTTTGCCAGAAAGCCCCGCGGTCTCTGCACTGGCCTGTGGGATGCACACCTGCCCCCCTTTAGGGGAGTCCCCTGCCTTGGAGCTGGTCTTGCCTCAGGAGAACCAACCCTTTGTGTACCTCTGTCATTCCAGTGGGTGAGGATGGGGTGAGCAGAGGACCCCATGCCAAGGCCTCGGATGCTTTCCTTCTTTCCCTCCCCCGCCCTCCTCCCTCAGGGCAGATGCTTTGGGGACCACAGTGGAAGCGACTCTTAGGAATACCTGTGAAACAAAGGGCTTCCTTCATGAAAGAGAAAGTCCCTTTGCCCAACACCAAGCAGAATGCGCCAGTTAAACAAACAGCTGCAAAGCAAACCCATCCAAGGAAGCAGTTGAAAAAAAGGCCTGCATCTCGCACTTGGGTAACCACGTCCCTGGGAGGGAGGCTGGGGCAGAGGGAAAGGCCTCCAGCAGCCAGAGGAAACACCGGTATGTCTTAGAGTTGGAGCAGCCCAGCTCCCGGCTCCATCAGCCAGAACAAAGGGCAGAATGCACTCCTGAGCGGGGCTCGGGGGCTCTCCCGAGGACAGGAAGGCCCCCTGCGCCAGATCGGCAGCAACATCAGGATGTGAAGAAAGCCCAGCTTACCGCATCCCCTTGGCGAACCGTGACAAGCGACGCACCAGCTTTCAACACCACCCTTGTTCTCCATCAATGGGTTCCATTGTAGGCACAACTTCCCTGGCTCTGGGAGTTGGTTCTGTGCCCTGGCCAGAGTCTCAAACCAGGGGACTTGGGCTCATCTACTCCCTTCCTCTGCATCGGGAAGCATCCCCAAAGTCTTGCCCAAGAGCCCCACTGGGAAAGTTTCCTTTTGCTCCCATCAGTGGAGGGGCAGAGAGCTGGAGGGCATGCTCGGCCGTGCTCCCTCCAGGCACTTGAGCCGTTGAGTCTCCGCTTTGCCCCTCTCTCGTTGCTTTTCGCTGGATGTTCCCCGTTCAAGTCCGGAACAGAGGTCGCCAGACTACCATCTGGAGACCAAATCTGGCCCACTACCTGGTTTTCTAAATACAGTTTTATTGGAATAGCGATGCCCGTTCATTTACATAGTGTTTGTGGCTGCTTTTGCCCTACGATGGCAGAGTTGAGTAGTGGCAACAGAGATTGTATGGCCCACAAGGCCTATCATTTTGACTACCTGGCTTTAAAGAAAAACTTTGCCCGCTCATCTAGATCAGAGGGGAGTGTTAGAGAATTGAAGGTTTGGCATTTTCAGTCTCTAGCTCAGTTGACTGGTTCATTCATTTGACAGCTACTACCTGAGCTTCTTCTATGCACCAAGCTCTGAGCAGGTTGCTAAGGATACACGAGGGATAAAGCGGACGCACTGCTAGCCCTCGAGGGAAGCAGAAGAGATGGTTACCATGCAAGCAGTTCACGCAAACTTAGTTACAACTGTGCTGCGCGTTAGAGAGGAAAGGGTGGTGTGATATGTGGACCCAACCCCGGGGTCAAGGACAGCTCCCTGGTGGGAATAATATGTCAGCTGAGACTAGGATGTGTGGGAAGTAACCAGACCAGCGGTTCAGGAGAGAGAGAGGACAGAGAATCCTCTAGACAGAGGGCCCAGCCTGGGCAAGGCAGGGCAGAGCACGGCCCCGGCCAGGAACGGAGTGAGGTCCTAGGAGGAGACATGAGAGACAGGCTTCATGGGATGGGGTGGCTGTCCCCTGGGCCACCGGTCCACCATGACTGGTCCGGTGAGAGACTGGGACAGTGTCCCTCCTTCTTTAAGACAGTAGGGTTTCCCTTTTCCCTTGTACAAAGCTCAGTCTAAATCATATTAACAGTTTCTTCTAAAATGGTGTCTGATGGTAGCCACTAGCCACGTGTGGCAATGTAAATCTCAATTTAAATTAATCAAAATATGATGTAAAATGTTCAGCTCCTCAGTCACACGAGCCCTACTGCAAGTGCTTGAGAGCCTCATGTGCAGATACAGAACGTTTCCACCATCAACGAGAGTTCCCCTGGGCAACATTGGCCTAAATGAAGACTCTGGCCCAACCCTCTATCAAGGAGTCACCCCGGGAGGACTTGTCTTTCAACTGGAAAAGTAAGGAGTCTGGACTTTGGGATTCAAGCTCTTGCATTCACAAGCTATGTGATCTTGGGCAGGTTATTTAATTTCTCTGAGCCTCAATTTTGTCATCTGCAAGACGGGCCCAGAACAGCATTTGGCACACTGTTGATACTCCCTCTAAACGGCAACTGAAATCATTTCAACTTTTGCAGTAGAGTGAAAACAATTAAAAACGATGGTGGAACTTCCCTGGTGGTGCAGTGGTTTAGAATCTGCCTGCCAATGCAGGGGACACAGGTTTGAGCCCTGGTCCGGGAAGATCCCACATGCCACGGAGCAACTAAGCCCGTGTGCCACAACTACTGAGCCCGCATGCCTAGAGTCGTGCTCTGTGACAAGAGAAGCCAGCGCAATGAGAAGCCCGCGCACTGCAACGAAGAGTAGCCCCCGCTCGCCGCAACTAGAGAAAGCCTGCGCACAACAAGGAAGACCCAACACAGACAAAAAAAAAACCCAAATAAATAAATTTATGTATATTAAAAAAAAGGACTGTCATGGTGGCCCGAGTATCCCTATTAGGGAGGAAACTGTCTTGATTTGTGAAAAATACTAAGTTGCTGTGAGGCTAGGCCTGAGGGTGGGTTGTGTCTGCATTGCAGGAGGCAGGAATCTGTACGGGAGAGCAGGGAAGAGGCAGAGAATTTGCAGGGGCTGAGAATTACACGTGCTGGAGCTGGTAGGTGACGACCCTTAGTGGGTGGTGTGGCTGAACGTCTTCCTAGAACAAGGATGTCTGAAGATGAATTAGAAACTCTTTGCAGGCTGAGCCGTAGGCCCTGAGCCCACCCCTTCCCAGCCAACGCCGTTCCCTGTGAATGACTCAGGAGACTGGAGAAGGGGGTAGTGTGTGGAAAGAGATGCTTTCCCCATCTGGCTCTTCATGGTATGGAGGAGAGAAAGCACAGAGGCGCATGAGGATCCGCCTGCCATGTCAACTCAGTGAAGAGGACTCAGAATCTGAGGGGCCCGTGAGAAGCTCAGATGACCTGGAATTCACAGAAATCTTGGGAGGGCTTTGGACTTTCATGGGACAGGGAATGAGAGGTCCAGGGTCATCTCAAGGCCCAGGAGGCCTCGGTGGACATCTGGGTGGCCCTAAACTCTGAACTCTGAGGGTGGGGTCCAAGCCTCCCCTTCAGTGCACAGCGCAAAGCCCTGTGTTCTGGATATGTGGGCAGGGTGCTGACAATATCCATTGGCTTGAACTGGAGTTTAGTTCTTTATTCATTCATGTATTCATTCATTCATATGAATAAGTGGGCAGGCCTACTGTGGCTATATATGTCCAAAAACCCAATGCACACTAATTTAAAGGAAAAAAATGAACAATTTATATAACAACAGTAATCCATGGGGGTGAATCAAATCTGGCTTTAGGGAAAGCTGGATCCGGGGCTCTAAGAATAGAAAAAGGACCGAGTTCTCCTTCCTTTCATCGGTCCCTCTTTTCAGTCTAATAAGATGGCCGCCAGCAGCTCCAGGGCAACATGAGCTTCCTTATTCCAGAACGAGGGGAACAAGGAGTTTCTCAGAAGCCCCAGTGACAGTGTCTTTGTGAGTCACTGGCTCTGATGGGGTCACGCGCTTCTCCCTGAACCCGTGGAACAGGATGGTCTGTTTGGCTTGGGCTCTCACAGGTTCCCCACAGGCTGAGCCAGAGAACTTATGGAATAAAGTAAATCAGGGGAACCGAGGAACGTAGACAGAGGTGAGCAGGTGCTGGGCGTGGAAGAAGAGCTGTCCGCCACGATCAGTTCACACAACACCCTCGGGCTGCTCTGGGTGCAGCAGAGGGCAGGCTGGACCCTGCGCCCGCACGGAGCTTATGTTCTAGAGGGGACGTTGACCCTTATCCCAATGGTCCTTCACCTCCCCTCCCTTCTGGCCCGTGACCAGCCCAGAGAGAGGAGTGAAATTAACTGTCCTTTGTTACTGGGACACTTCCTGAGAGCAACAAAGGGCCTTTCACAGGGAGAACATGGAGCAAGTAGATGCAGGATGACCTGGAAGTCACAGAATTTGGTTGTTGAGGTGCCAGATGAAAAACACCCAGCAGGTCATGTTCAGAATTTGGAGCTAAAACAGACATGCTCTTAAAGAAAAGAAATCCATATATGGCCAGCATGGCAGGTACATCTTTTGGAGTGAAGGACACTGGGCTGAATACTCAGAAACCGAAAACCCATGGAAGCTTCTGCAAAGTCAGCGCTCGGTGGCAGCCAAGTTCCCTTCCAGGCTTTACCCCCGCTCTGGCTGGAGGCACCCCACAGGGAACCAGGGGAAACTGAGGCCCCAGGTGCTGGTTCTCAGGCCCACCCCTCTCCCAGCCACCAAGACCACTTCCGGTGCAGAGTTCTAGGCAGAGGGAGCAGCAAGTGGCAAGACCGTGGAGGAAGAGAACATGGAAGAACCAAGGGACAAAAAGCAAGGCTGGAGCGGAGAGAGACCCGGTGGGAGATGCGCATGGGTGTGGGCGGGGCCAGATCGTGGAGGAGTTTGGAGCTTCATCATTATCCCGAGAGCCAGGCTGCCCTTGATGGGAGTGAAGTGAGGGCAGAGCAGGGGCGGGGAGGAGCTGTATGAGTTGTCCTGGGGCTGCTATAGTACTAATAATTAATAATAGTAATAATAAACAACTGTGCGGCTTAAAACAAGAGAAATGTACTCTTTTGGAATTCAGAAAGTAAGAAGTCTGAAATCAAGGTGTCAGCAGGGTCGTGCTCCCTCTAATGGGTCTAGAGAAAGATCCTTCCCGGCCTCTTCCAGCTTCTGGGGGTTCCCGCCGATTCTTGCTGTTCTTTGGTCTGCATCTGTATCACTCCGATCTCTGCCTCCGTCTTCACATGGCTCTCTTTTATGGCTCTCTTTTATGTGTGTCCCTGTGTGTACTGTCCTCTTATCAGCACTGGTCTTAGGGTCCACCCTAATCCAGTATGATCTCATTTTAACTAATTACACCTGCAAAGACCCTATTTCCAAAAAAGGTCATATTTGAGGTTTCAGGTGGACATGAGTTTGGGGGGACACTTCAATTCACAGTGGTGGTCTGATATGATTTTCATGTGGCACAAGGGACTCCAGCAGCACGAGGAACGGATTAAAGGAGGCCAGTGTGGAAGCAGGAGGCCAGCTTGGTGGGCAGGAGAGAGGTGGAGGGAACCTGGGCTAGGATGGGGATGGTGGCGATGGGGGGAAGTGGATGGAGTCCAAAGATGCTTGGGAAGCAGAATCAACAGGACTTGGTGATGGACAAGATGTGGGCAGAGGGAAGGGGAGATTGTAAGAATATGCCCCAGGTTTCCGCATGGCTGGCCTGTTTCATTATCAGTGAACCCAATTTGGTGAGACATAGGGTAGGATACGAAATAGACATGCAGAAGGGAAAAAAGAAAAAAAAATTAAAAGAAGGAGACGATGGCTTGGGCTTGTTTACACCCCATAAGATTTGCCCACAAGCTGCAGTTCTCTGGGGACACCTCACAACCTCCTGGCTCAGCGCGTGGGCACCACATGGAAACGCTGATGGCCCAGCAATAGAATAAATAACCCTCCCAATGAGCTCATCCTAAATTAGGTCTCCCCTCCTTGCTCACTCCAGCCCCTGGACTGGGGAAATTGCTGGCAGTGTGACGGAATGCAGCATCCTGTGGCCCTGGGGCTGGAACTGCCCGGTGCTAGGGGACATGGCCTGACACAGGGGCAGGCGCAGGTGTTCAGAGTCCAGATCTCTGACTCAGAGTGCTGGGAAAGGCCCCAACCTTTTTTTCCATTGCAGTTCCTTTTGGGGGCTCCTGGTATCATAGACATAAGGAACATGATCATTGGAGCCAGGCAGCCTGGGTTTGTCTGGAGTCTGGGTGAGTTCCCTGTGCCTAGGTTAGTAACAAACTATCGTGAACTTGGTGGCTTAAAAACAACAGAAATTTCTCCTCTCACAGTCAGCAGGCCAGAGGTCTGAAGTCAGTGCCTCAGGGCTGAAATCAAGGTGTGGGCAGGGACGTGCTCCCTCTAGAGGCTCCAGGGGAGGATCCTTCTTTGCCTCTTCGAGCTCCTGGTGGCTGCTGGTGATCCTTGACGTGCGCTCACATCACTCCAGTCTTCAAGGACAGCATCTTCAAGTTGCCCGCTGCTTCCCTCTTGTAGGCGTACATGTGATTGCATTTAGAGCCTATTGAGTAATCCAGGATAATGTCCCCAACTCAAGATTCCTAATTTACTTTTTTTTTTTTGACCGTACCATGCGGCTTGTGGGATCTTAGTTCCCTGACCAGGAATCGAACACGTGCCCCCCTGCAGTGGAAGCGCGGAGTCTTAACCACTGGACCGCAAGGGAGTCCCTCAAGATTGCTAATTTAATCACACCTTTTCCCATATAACATCCAGGGGTTAGGACCTGATATATTTGGTTGGGGGTGGAGGGTAGCTTTATTCTGCCTGCTACAAATTCCTTCACTTACAGTCTGCATGGCAAGTTACTTTTCTCTCTGTGCCTCCGTTTCCTCATGTGTGAATAGCAGAGACTCTGCTTTTAATGAAAGAACCCCCAACCTTTAGGTGGCCACAAAGTCATTGGAATAACGACCGCATTTCCCAGGGTCCCTTGCAGCTTGACGAGACCATGTGCCTAGGCTCTAGCCAGTGGGATGTGCGTAATCTCTGGGCAGTGTCCTACCCCTCCTCTTTCTTCATGCTTGCTGGTCAGGAGTTGGATGTGGTGGCTAAAGAACTGCAGCAGCCACCTGGGGCCAGGAGGTGAATTTGGGCGGTGCTCGTAGGTGCTTATGAGGGTTGAATAAGAGGAGCGTGTTTCTTTCTCCTCCCACTTCCCCTCTACCCCTTGTTCGTCCTCCTCCTCTTCCACCATGAATATTTCTCTCTTTCTCCTCCCGTCCCCCACTTCTCCCCTCTCCCTCTTCCCCCTCCTTTCCCGCTTCCTTCCCACCCCCCACCCCACATTCTCTTCTTTATCGTCACCACTGCTGCTTTAGTTCTGAGGCTCCTGGACTGGCAGGCGACCTTGGCCACTACACTCAGCCCTCTGACCCGCTGAGTGTTGGGGATCTTTGCCTGGAATGCCTATCTAAGCCACACCCACAGCTTGTTTCTTCAGTCATTCTTGATTATTAACACAAACAAGCAGGGACTAAGCAAGCTGCTGTGCTGGGCACTTGACATACCTGCTTTCCAAACTTTACAGCAATTACTTTGTAAAATGATCATCATGTGAGGGATCGTGTTATCTTTATGAAAGTCCTAGCTGGCCCAGTGTTACAGGAAGAAGTTGAGGCTCTGAGCCTCACAGTTTCACAGCTGGAGGGGGCGGAATCAGGAGTCCACCTGCTCCTGTGCTCTTAGCCATGGCACTGCATCCTTCCATGGTAGTTTACGGACCCCTGATAGGGGACTGGCCAGTAAGGGAGACCAAGAGAAGAAAGATCAGGCCCGCCCTTGGGGAATTCCTCATGGAGTGGGGCATGCTGGCTTGGGGAGGCCCCTTGGGGTCAGCCCCTGAGGTGGTTTCCTGGAGAAGGTAATATATGAACTGAATCATGGTGAGAGGGTGGGGTGTGTACAGGGACAGTGAGATGAGCTCTGGGGTAGCGGGATCAGGGTGTGTTGGGGAATCAGGAAGTGGACAGTTTGTTCCGGGGATGGGTAAGGGTTTTGAATCTGGGCAAAGTAGTGCTTCCTGCTTTCAGTGAGAGATCTATAAGTTTCTTCCTTCTTCCACCATGAAATTTGTTTTCATTATATTAGCATAACACATATTTATTGGGAGAAAATTTGGAAAATACAGGAAATCATAGAGCAGACTTCTCCACCTCAGCGTTCACTGCTATCAATTTATTTTTATATTTTGGGACTTCCCTGGTGGTGCATTTGTTAAGACTCCACGCTCCCAATGCAGGGGCCCCAAGTTCAATCCCTAGTCAAGGAACTAGATCCCACATGCATGCCGCAACTAAGGAGCCTACCTGCTGCAACTAAGACCCAGTGCAACCAAATAAATAAATATTTATTTATTTATTTTTACACCTTTTTTTTTTTGGCCATGCTGGCACGTGGGGTCTTAGCACGGCTTGGCCATGGTTCGACCAGGGATCGAACCCAAACCCCCTGCGTTGGAAGCATGGAGTCTTAACCGCTGGACAGCCAGGGAAGTCCCCACTGCTGTTAATTTATTAGTGGCTGTGCTCACCCTCATGAGACCTTCCAATGCCAGGCACCCTGCTGCCTGCTTTCCACACAGGGCAGCTTCTCGCTGTGTCCTGACATGGTGGATGGGCAAGGAGGCTCTCTGGCCTCTTATAAGGGCACTAATCCCATTAATGAGGGCTCCACCCTCATGACCTTAGCACCTCCCAAAGGCCAAAGGCCCCACCTCCTAATGCTATCTCACTGGGGGTTAGGATTTCAACATGAATTTTGGGGGGTGGGGTGGGACACAGACATGCAGTCCATAAAAAGTTCCACTCAAGACCCCTCCTGCTACCGTTTTATAGCCACGGCCACCTCCCACCCCTGGCAACTGCTAATCTGTTCTCCATTTCTATAATTTCGTCATTTCTAGAATGTTATATAAATGAAATTACATGGTATATAACCTTTTGAGACTTTTTTTTTCACTCAGCAGAATGCCCTTGAGTATTCTCCATGTAATTTTGCATCCCACAGCATGACTATATTCAATTAGATGAATAGATCATAACATATTTAACTAACCCCCTCCTACCTACTTAGTTTATTTTCATTTAAAAGTATTTTGAGTTATGCTGTGGCAAATATCCTTGAAGCAGTGTATTTGCTTATATAAAGTATTTGCTCATATAAAGATTTGTTTCTGAAGACAGATTCCCTGCTTTGGACTTGCTGAGTCACGCATGTTTGAAAAAACCTCTCCTAATTGGCCAGTATAAGCGATGTCTTAATTTTCACCCCTCCCACTGATGTGGGAGACTCTTTGGGTCCCTACACCCTCACCCTCTTTCTTAAGGAGGAAGCTCTTGTTCTCTTAAGCTCATCTCAGGTCTGGGGTTGCTAAATATGGACAGGAAGGGACCAGAGCAGAGAAGCAGCCGGAATATCAGCAAGGGGGCCCCGAGGTCAAAGGGCGAGGTCGTGGGGCTCTGGCCCTGGTGTGGGCTCAGTGGTAGAAGTGTCCCAGTTTGATGAGAGTGCGGTGCTGCTCTACCAATAGGAGACATGAAAGTTGGGGGGCGCTTTCTATGCCTGATGCCCTCCCAGCCTCTTGGTGCTCTTGTCCCATTTTAACGAGACCACCATCATGTAGGGGTCACAAACACAGGTTCTTAGGGGCCAGATGGATCGTGGAAATGGTGATGTAAGAAAAACATGCTCTCTCCTTTCTCCTGAGACACATGACCTATGCTCTAGCAATCTTCCTCCCTCTCCACTCTTTGACAGATATAAGAGTACAAGAAATATTCTCTTTTCCTCTTAACTGGCACCAGCGCGATACACTGTAGCCTCGGGGCTTTGCTCTTGCTGGCCCCTGCACCTGGCACGCTCTTCTCCAGAGATCCCAGCTCACCCCTCACCTCCTGCAGGATTCCCCCAATGTCACCATCTCAGGGAGGCCTTCTTCACTCGCCCCGCCCCGCAGCACTCCTAGCCCACTTTCTCTGTTTGATTTTCGCAGTAGCATTCGTCACCATCCACAGTCTGTACATGTCGTGCATTTAGATTCTTTTTGCCCGTTTCCCCCCATATTTTTGTTGTCTTGTTCCCAGCGGTATCCTCAGTGCTGAGAACAGTGCCTGACTCATGGTAAGCACTTGGAACATCTTGTTGAATGAATGAGTGAATGAATGAATGAGTGAACTAACAGATAGATGAATGAACAAATGAATGAATGAATGAAAGAAAAGAGTGAATGAAAGGAAGGAAGGAAGGGAAGAAAGAGAAAAAAGGAAGGAAGAAAGGAAGAAAGAGAAAGGAAGGAAGGAAGGAAGGAAGAAAGGAAGAAAGAAAGAAGCTAACTCACTCTAGCATAAGTTAAACCATGCTGGTCCATGGCACCTGGCAGGCTGTGAACTTTAGACTCCTGAACGAAAGGGAGGGGTGAGGCCTGGGGTAAGCCGATGTGTTGCCATCTAAAGGAAGCACCCGCTGTTCCACTCCAGCCCACTGCTGCCTGGTCTTCAGTTTTTCAGGACTGAGTGAACAATCTCAATTTAAGTTACCATACCAGATAAGATTGCCAATATTTGAGCATTTGGGGCCTACAGAAATGGCAATTCCATGTGATCCAAACAATACACAGGACTTCCCTGGTGGCGCAGTGCTTAAGAATCTGCCTGCCAATGCAGGGGACATGGGTTCGATCCCTGGTCCGGGAAGATTCCACATGCCGTGGAGCAACTAAGCCCGTGCGCCACAACTACTGAGCCTGTGCTCTACAGCCTGTGAGCCACAACTACTGAAGGCTGCACGCCACAACTACTGAAGCCCGTGCGCCTGGAGCCTGTGCTCTACAAGAGAAGCCACCACAATGAGAAGCCCGCGCACCGCAACAAAGAGTAGCCCCTGCTTGCTGCAACTAGAGAAAACCTGCGCGCAGCAATGAAGACCCAACACAGCCAAAATAATAATAATAATAGATAAATAAATATAATTTAAAAAAAGTTTAAAAACAAACAGTACACAATTCCTCCCAATTTCAGTTGCTGCCGACATGTTTTCAACCACATTATTCACCACAACAAACCCACTGCTTGGGCCAAAGGGACACGTCTCTGAGATGGCTTCTCCCAGGACCACCAGTCTGCAAGCTGCATAAAGGCTTTCAGTAGCTAGTTGTCACCCCCAAAAGAAAAGCACCAGCTCTGCCTGGGTCCTTGGGTTCCGTAGAGAGCGGCTGGGCCAACAGAAATGGAGAGGTGTGGGAGAAGGGAAACGTGGAGGAATCCCTACTCCTCCATGTAACAACTGCAGACCCCTGCGAGACGCCTCTTCTCAGGGAGGGGCTTCTGTCCCCAGTGGGTCTCCCCGAGCCACATGGGGCAGCCCCAGCTTTCTGGGCCCGGCCTGAGTCCCTTCTTGCTCCTGGGTGTGATTCCGTCAGGCCGCAGGAGCGTGTCAGTGATGGTGCTGCCTGTTATCAGATGCACAGGTGTTCGAAACTCAGAAAGCTGCTAAAGAGGCTTCTAGGCAATCGAGGGGGGTTGGGTGGGGAGAAAAGAAGCTTCTGGAAATAAAACAAGCCAGTCACCGAGGGCAGTGTGATGGGGCCTTGGTGGGATTGAAGAGTGGTCCTGCCTGTGGGAAGGGTCAGGTCAGCACGGCCCTCCCCTTGGAGCATGCGATGGGGCAGTGCTAGCCGGGCCCAGGACGGGGCGCAACCTGCCCCTAAGTCCCGTCGGGAGGCCCCCTCCCACCCTGCCAAGTGTGCCAGGGTCTCCCATCCCTTTGGGTCGGGCACAGCCTCCACGTGCTGGCAGTCCACCCCACCATTCATTCACTTACCGTCTCATTGAATTTTCAGGTCCTTTGCGCTAAACGTCTACCCCGGCCCTGGGTGCTGCGGAGACAGCCGTGAGCAAGGGGCAAAGCACTGGCGGCCCGGCTCCTTCACTGAGTGGAAAGTAAGTCAACAAGTGACATGCAGTGCAAGGCTGGGGCTGTGGAGATGCTCACCCCAGTGCAGCCACCGCCTGCCTCGCTCCCACCCTCTCCATTTCTCCACAAACACCATCATCTCCTTTTCTCTTTTGCCACAGACCACGAAGGTCCACACGACAAAGCCCATGTTATTCACAACCGAACCTGGCTTCTCTTTCTGGAAGGTTGGAGAATGGATGCTCTTGACGGGCACCAGCTGCTCCAGGTGAGGGGAAGACTTTGCCGTTCCAGGCAGGGCTGTGGGGTGGGAAGGGGAAGGGGAGCGGTTCTTCCCTCCTCATCAGGAAGGTTGGAGTTTTCTGACACAGCAAAGAAACAGCAACGACTGCAAATCAGTTAGCCGTTGTACTTGTACAGGTGGAAGGTTTCCGTCCTGCCACGCGTTTATGGCCATTTGGAATCATGCATTTTCTTGTTAATATATCTGTCTTCTCTGCTTGCTTCAAATGATCAAACTAACAGTTATTGGCTGCTTCAATATGTTGCATTATGTGTATTTACTCATTCAAGACTCAGAACACCTTATGACCTAGGGTCCATCGTCGTCTCCTGTTTGTAGTATAGGAAATTCAGGCTCAGAGAGGTTAGGTAGGATGGCCAAAGACACACAGTTAGAAAGAGGAGGGATCTGGGATTTGAACTTAGGACCAAGGTCCTATGTTCGTAATTTCTATCCCAAGTTGCTTTGTCGGCGAGTGAAGGCAGTGACCATGCCTGCTTGTTCAGCATGGGGTCCCACAGCATCTGGCTTGGAGTTGATGTTCGGTACCTTTTTGTGGAATGAATGAATGAATGAATGCACCTTTACCAGGAAGGATGGTGCCTACTTCTGTGAGGGGCTATTGGACTCTCTGTACTGTGTTTTTTTATTTTTTGGTTGTGCCGGTTTTTAGTTGTGGCAGGCGGGCTCCTTAGTTGCAGCTCCAGGGCTCCTTAGTTGCGACCTGCGAACTCTTAGTTGCGGCATGCATGTGGGATCTAGTTCCCGGACCAGAGATCAAACCCAGGCCCCCTGCATTGGGAGCGCAGAGTCTCACTCACTGGACTACCAGGGAAGTCCCCTGCCTGTATTGTTTTTGTTCTAATTCACGTTTGGCAAGTGGTTAGCTCTTGGCACGTGGAAGTTACTCAGAAAATGTCCACTGACTGGATGAATGACTGAGGGAGAGAGTGAGTGACTCTGAAGTTGATGAGGCCAAGAGGCAAAAAGGGAGAGAGGGAGGGACTGAGCCCAGACATGCATTTGCCCAGGCCCCGGTCTTGGTTTTCTCCTCGTTGGACCACTGCTGTTGTTGTTTTGCTGTTCTGTTGTCATGAATCTGGACCTTTGCTTTGCTTCTTTCCTGTATCCTCTGCGTCAACATCAGGGGATCAGGGCGTTTGGACACCTGGATGGCATCAGGATGTCCCTGTGAGTGCTGGGTTTTTGTGGTGGCAGAGTCCAGCAGACCTTACAACATCCCAGCAGCTCTGGGAGAAGCCCCAGCTGTGATGTCCAGGACTTGAGGCGGGATACAGGGCCCATGGAAGACGTTGAACACTCCTGCTGCCTTTTGTGGATTCTCAGCTCCTGGTGTGTGTGGGCGCTCAGCCGGTGGCTGCTGGGTGTCCATCCAGGCCTTCACGCGTACACTCGTGCATTCCCTCATTTGCTGCATTCGGCCCGGTTACCTGCCATGAGCCCTGGCCTCGCCCCCTCCCAACACTGTGAGCAGGTTAGTCCCAAAGTGCTGTGAGCTCAGTGTCCTTATTGGTAAAACACAGACTGTGACTGTCCCTTTTTGCAAGATGATTGTGGGTTAAACAAATTAAGGCAGTAAATCTGCAAGAACAGAGCAAGGCCTGCAGGAGACCCTTAACAAATGGAAAGACACAGGTGTTTGCAGGTGTATGGGCATCAATTCACTCACAAATGAGGCCAGTGGTATCTCCAGGAGACGCATGAGTTTTCAGATGAGACCCAGTTGGGTTGGGACGGAAAACAGAGAAGGAATTTTTCCACCCTCATCTTTATGTTCCCTTTATTTTCTAAGAAAAGTGTGCTGTGTAATGAGAAAAGCAGAATGGGGTAACTTGGTGTTAATTTTGGAGATTTCTCTTATTCGTTAATCTTTCACTAACAAGTGTAGTCCAGGGCAAATCCCTAACAATTCTGGGATTTGGGAAGAAAAGACAAAGCCATTTGTGGGCCATTCTGGTTCTCTTCTGCAAAAATTCTCAAGCCAGAGCAGCAGGGCAGGGTGGTGCGGGGAGAATCCTGCCTTTGGAAGAACATGTGGGAAGCCAGGGTCACGTGTAGAGCCGGGATAAGAAGATTTGATGCTGGTAAGTGCACAGGTTGTCCTAGGGTGGGCTTGGGTGTGGGTTCTGGTCTTTTCCAACAAGGAAGAGAATTTTTGCCTTCATCTGGGTGTGGCCGAGTGGCTAAAGGGGCTAGGCCTGGAGTTACCCGCCAAAGAACACTCTCGATGTCTGCATTTCTCCAAGCATTGGCCAAATCCATCACGATGGACATCGTGCATTCATCCATCGCTTTGTTCATTTATGACATTTATTATAGAATAAGTGGGAAGATCAGATAAGGTGTCTGAAAACAAAGAAATCCCTTGTGGTTCTACCACTCAATTTATTTTATTTTTAATTTTTTAAAAATCGACGTACAGTTGATTTACAATGTTTCAGGTGTACAGCAAAGTGACTCAGTTATTCTTTTTCGTATTCTTTTCCATTATAGATTATTACAAGGTATTGAATATAGTTCCCTGTGCTACACATTAGGCCTTTGTTGTTTATCCATTTTATATACAGTAATGTATATCTGTTAATCCCAGATTCCTAATTTATCCCTCTACCCCCATTCCCCTTTAGTAACTAACCATAAGTTTGTTTTCTATGTCTGTGAGTCTGTTTCTGTTTTGTAAATAAGCTCATTTGTATCATTTTTTAAGATTCCACATATAAGTGTTATCACGATATTTGTCTGACTTCACTTAGTATGATAATCTCTAGGGCCATCCATGTTGCTGCAAATGGCATTATTTCATTCTTTTCAATAGCTGAGTAATATTCCATTGTATACATGTACCACATCTTCTTTATCCATTCATCTGTCAATGGACATTTAGGTTGCTTCCATGTCTTGGCTATTATAAATAATGCTGCTATGAACATTGGGGCACGTGTGTCTTTTTGAATTAGAGTTTTCGTCTTTTCCAGATACATGCCCAAAAGTGGGATTGCTGGATCATATGGTAGCTCTATTTTCAGTTGTTTAAGGAACCTCCATACTGTTCTCCACAGTGGCTGCACCAATTTACATTCCCACCAACAGTGTAGGAGGGTTCCCTTGTCTCTGCCACTCAGTTTAAATCAGCTACATATGCATGCATTTCCCTAAGTGGTGTAGCAGGGCCATTAGGTGTTTAGAAAGGACATGGGAAAACAAAGCCATGTTATCACCAGGCGGTGTTTGATGGAGCCATTAGCACACAACCACGAAGGTAGGGACCCCCAGCCTTCACCTCCTGGCCAGTCAGAGGCGTCGTGCGGTCCAGGGATAAAAGCATCCTGTCAGCTCCCACTGCTCCAAGCCAGGAAGCTGGGGTGTTCTTGGGAAGTTCGGGCATGGGTACCAAATGGATGTCCCAGGAACAGTCCAGTGAGGAAATAACCATCAGGGACACTGACCCCATCCTACCTTGGCAGTGAAGGGAGGTGAAGTTCTGCTGGAGGTGCCCCACCATCATTCTCCCCGTGTCCGTGCACACCAGCCACCAGCACCTGCATTTCTCTGCCCAAGGGCTTCCTGTGGTAACGGTGGGAGATTTGCCGTTCTTGGGGCCAGCTGAAGTACTGGGAGTTGCTGCCCCCTGGGAGCGGTCCTCAGCCAGTGACTCACAGGAATGGTGCATGAGTCCCTTCCAGTGGGCTGGCACCCAGTTCCCCCAGCACCATTGAGCTCCAGCCACTCCGACACTCGGGTGGTAGCTGGTGACACTTCCTGTGCTGCCTTCCCTCACTTCTCACCCTCCACCAGGTCTTCTGTGGACGCACCTCCCAACCAGATCCCTCGCATTCAAATCCTTGCCTCAAGGTCTTCTTCTAGAAGCCCACTGTCTGCCCACACAGCACATAGGCAAGGAAGACAGATGGTAAAACCCGTACTGGTGACCAGTGCTTTAAATGGAGGCCCAAGGAGCAGTGGAGAGGCTATGGGGACTTAGCCTAGAAGGAAACAAATACCTCTGTTTGGGATTCTCAAAAACAGATTCTTGCCGGGAACTTTTCTAACATGCAGGAGACTTTTAGAGGAACTCAGAAACATTTACCCAGCGGTTCCTCTGTACCAGATGTTGAGACACAATACTGAGGCCGAAGAAGCTTGGTCTCTCTCATGCAGTTCGTGATATAACTGGGCAGAGGTTGATCAAATGATCCAAGGAGTAAATGTGCTGTAACACGTGGTAGGAAGGAGAGGTGAGAGGCGCTCTGGCTGCTTTTAAAGGAGGCTTTGACCCAGTCGGCTCCGAGGAGTGGGGCTCCAGAGCACGGGGAGGCTTTGCCCAGGTGCAAAGGGAGGGACCAGTGTTCCAGGCAGAGGGCCTGGCGTTTGCAGAAGCACAAGCGCGGGGGGATGTGTGCTGGAGAAGATGCACGGGGCCAGCGAGACCAGCTCACAGGGGACGAGACTGGGAAACGCCGTCTACGGCCATTCAGGATTTTACCCTGGAGTCTTGGAGGCTGTGAAGCCAGCGACGGGCTTTAGCTGACATGATTTGCGTGCTGAAGAGATCACTCTGGCTGCTGTATGATCCACTCAGAGTTTATCTAAAGATTCCCTCCCGTCCCCTCCCCGCCTCTCCCGCCCACTAAGACCCTTGGACTGGAACCAGGGAGCAGGAAGGCTGGGGTTCGCCACGACAGAAATGACTGTCGTTCCGTTTGAACCAGCCCAGCACACAGTGGTTCTCGTCTTGCCAATTACCTTGCCGTTTCCAAAAGCACGTTCACGCTGGAGGAGTGAATGGGGCTGGTGCGGCCTTATATAACAGTTGGATGTCCCTCGCGGCTGGAAAATAGTGCTCCTGTCAGACGATAAGCCCCAAAGAACACGCCTTGGATCTGATAAACAGACGTTGGCAAATGGGAGGTTTGAAGGCAGTGCCAAGCTCTGTGGTTTGGACTGGCCCTACGAGTGAAACAATCGAAGCAGCTAACCATCTGCAGGAGGGGAAAAAGTAGGGGAAATTCAGCCTGAGACAAAGGGGCAGTGTAGGAGGCGTAGGGCCCGCAGCGTGCACGGCTCTGCCACGTTACCACAGCCTCGCAGGCTGCCACCAGCCCACCCAGCGGGACGCCATGGTTGCAGGGCCCGTCGACCATCCTGTTCATCCACCAGTGTTCCTTCCTGCGGCGCCTCCTTTGAAAGTAAAGGGGTGGGGTTGGGTTATGCGGGTGGGCATGCGAGGGAAGACTGGACGATCTGTAGAGAGCTCTTGGGGCCTAGGCGTTGTCCTTCATGTTTGATGATGTGGCTTAGAAGCTGTAAAGCCTTTGCTTGTTTTGCCATGGATGGCTCTGAACCGAGCTGGGCAGATCCCCTCACCCAGTGTGGCTCGTGACCACGGACCATCTGCCGGAAGCCTGGCTGAGGTTCCAATGCAGTGGGCCTGGTAGGAGGTCGTGGAACCACATAGAGAGCCCGCTCGGGCATTCTTTTAGGACAACATCTACTGTTTGGAGGAACAGAGGGCAGGGCCCATGTCTGTCAACCAGCTCCACTCCTCCAGGGCTCACACAGTAAGTCCTCAGACCAACAGCTCCTATGTCCTGGATAGAAATGCAGAATCTCAGACCCTACCCGAGACCAATCGAATGAGAATCTGCCTTTTCACAAGATCCCCAGGTAATCAGCAGGCATATTATAGTTTGCAAAGGGCGGGTCTAAAGGGTATCAGTAAGTGGTCCATTATTAGAAGCAGTTTTTCTGTGCCCGGTATTGTGTTTTCCATACTTCATCTCATTTCATCCTTAAAATCACTCCAGGGGACGGAGGGAAACTAAGATGCAGGTGAGGACACGGGGGCTGGGTGATGTCCAGTCTTGTGCCCAAGGTCATACAGCTGGTAAAGGGTGGGGTCAGGTCTGGGTGGCCACTGCTCTCCTGCTCCCTTCAAGAGAGCCTAGCTGGACGCTCTCCATCCACGGCTTGGCAAACCTAGGTCTCTTACCCAGAATCCTTCCTCTGTCTGGTGCCCAAGCCGGCTCTTAACCTGCTGTGGTCCCATGGCCTCCTGCACAGAGCAGGGCCTCTAGAAACGTCTGGGGAATGATGGAGACTGTGTTCCAGACAGCCGAGTGAAATGGTGAACAGCCTGGGCGTGGACAGAGAGACTCACATCTAGAAAGACCTCGTCTCAAGCAAATACTGGCTCCGGTGATGTTAGGGTGCACACCCCACACTCCCACTCCTGTAAACTCCCTATTCTACTGTGAAGGCTGGGCTGGGTGGAGGGCCCCGTGCTTATGTGTCTGTACACATTATACACAGTTAGAGCCGTAGAAGGCAGCTCAGTTGAAAGACAGAGTGTTGTTTTTTTTTCTTTCATTTTTGAATGTAAAAGCCTGGTGATGTTGGAACAGATTTTGGCCTGGATTTGGCATTGCATTTTCTAAATTTTTTTTTTTTATTTCACTTCCGCTAGGGGCTTAAGTTGTTGGGTTTGGACAAGAACTAGGCAGGCAGCTGTGGCTACTTGCCTGCCGGAATTTAATCTTCTCTCTTTTGTGTGTGATGGCGACCCACAAGGCCCCGGTTAGGTGCCACCATCGCTTAAAACAGAGATTCCGTATCAGGGGTCCATGAGCCTTGTGGTGACGCACTTACTGGACAGGCAACCCCAGTTGGCACTGGACAGGCAGCCATGAATGCTTGAAGGCCTGCTTCTGGGCTGAGGAGATGAATGAAGCAATCTAGCTATTCCCTCTCTTTCTCTCTCTTGCTCCCCGATTCCTCTCTGATCCTTAATATCTTACTTCTTTGGCTTGTCAACGTTTAAGGAGAGGCAAGTAAACTAATCCCTTTGGGAATAGATGTCAGGTGCTAATTCCATCATGCTTTTTTAGCCCAAACACCCAAATTTAGTTTAAAAAAAACAAAATTCTAGGGCAGGACTTTAAACATCTAGAAGAGATTAAATTTCATCTCTCTCGCATTTTTCCAAATGCCATATGCAGGTTTGCGAAATCCCGGGATACCCATTGTAACTGCAACCCATTCTGGTCTAGGATTTAGGAAAAGGCAGGGCCAAGTTCAGATCTTTCATTTATTCATTCATTCAACAAAGTTGCTACGTGCCCAGTACTCTTCTGGGCTCTGGGATTCTGAGTCCCCGCTCTGTGGAATCTCCATTCTTAGAGACAGACACTAAATACATGAATAAACAAGGCAGTTTCAGACCCTGATCAGTGCCACAGGACAATACAATGGACACTGTGTTGGGGGCATGAGGGTGGGGAGGGTACTCTTAAATGGGGTGGTCAGAGAGGGCTTCTCTGAGGAGGTGACACCTAAGCTCAGATCTATGTGGCCAGAGAGAGCTGGGGAATGATCCTCAGGCTGAGCCTCCAGGCTGCCAGAACAGCAGAGGCAGAGGCCCCAAGGAAGGAACAAGCTTGGCTTGTTAGGGGAACAGAATGAAGGCTGCTTCCAGGGAGAGAGCAAGGACTTGAGCCTGGAAAGGGCTGCAGGGACCAGACCCCACTTGCGGGGCCCAGCAGGCCCCAGGATGAAATTGGATTTTTATCTAAAGTGCTTTGGGCGTGCCATGATCTGATTTAGAGTTTAGAAGACCCCTCTGGCTGCTGTGTTGAAATGGACAAAAGTGGGAGCCCAGAGGTTGGTGAGGAGAGTCAGGTGGTCTCAGGGGTGGAATGATGGGGCATTGAGCTCAGCCGGTGGGGACACTGTATAGGGAGAGATGCCCCAGATGGGTAGACTTTCCCCACCTGTAACTGCCTCTTTCCAGCAAACCATGTTTCTTCCACATTAACAACAACAGAACCCTGACGCCTGTGGGACTCTGGCAGGAAAAACAGAGGTCCACTGCGTTAGTGCATCAGACACATGAGGGGCGAATCCCGAACGAGGGTCAGGGTAACACAGTCATAATTTCTTTCCATTTCTTCATCATCTCTAACTCACAGACACAATCTCAAGAAAGAAATACACTCATTTATTTATTTACACCTTGTCTTGTTACAAAATGATAGACTCTCTAAACAGAGACATTACAGAGAGGAAATCATCTTGTGTGTGTGTGTGTGTGTGTGTTTGCGTGTATGTGTGTGTGTGTGTGTGTGTGTGTGTGTGTGGTGTGTACTTTATATTACTGAGTGCCTATTATATGCCAGGCACTGAGCTTAAGCTCTTTATTACCTTACTTAATCCTCTCACCAACGCTAGAGGTAGGAACAATTATTATCCTCATTTTAGGCTGCTGGGGGTTAGGAAACTAGCCCCAGATCACACAGGTAGCACCAGGTAGGAAGGCATTCAAACCCACGGTCCATCTGTTTCCAGAGCCAATGTTCTCATCATTGTTCTCTACTGGTTCCACCATCTGCTGGGCAAAGGCTGGGAGCCTTGGTTTACTAATTGGCTAATAGAAAGGCTCTTTTGCACAGAGTGGATTTTGTCTTTTTGTTCCAGCTAATCACCCATGCTCTAAAAGTAGAGGTCTTTTGTCCATATTGGAGGCAGTACCTTGGGCTGATGGGAAAAAGTTTTCCTGCTGATCTTTATTTGCCATTTTCTACCCAATACGTTGAAAATCCCTTGCCGCCAGAAGAACATTCCAGGATCAGAGGATGCCACTTCCCCACACAGAGTTCAAGACAGTTCTTTCTGTGGTTTCTGAACCCAGCTCATTGTTGCGGATGAAATCTCTGCGGATGAGAGCAGTGTTTTCAAATGAGTCACACTCATCATGGCTCATGGAATCTATTTAGTCATTTGTGACAAGCAATTTTAAAAACAGGAATAGAGAGCTCGCTTTGGCAGCACACATACTAAAATTGGCACGGGACTTCCCTGGCAGTCCAGTGGTTAAGACACTGTGCTTCCACTGCAGGGCGCGTGGGTTTGATCCTTGGCAGGGGAACTAAGATCCCGCATGCTGTGCAGCGTGGCCAAAAAATAGAAAAAAATAAAAGTAAAATAAAATAAAATTGGCACGACACAGAGAACGTTAGCGTGGCCCCTGTGTAAGGAGGACATGCAAATTTGTAAAGCATTCCATATTTTAAAATATTACATTTAAAAAAGGAATAGAATAGAAAATATCAGTATCAGGGTACCTCTCTCACAGTAAGGGAAATACTGTTTGTTAAGCTTTTCTTTTAGTTTATGTGCCCTAGGTCACAATTTTGTGGAGGACTTCAACATTTGAGAGCCACTGGATCAGAGTGTTGTTGGAAGATCGTGCGCCTGGAGAAAATACACTTCACCACGCGTGGGTCTTGGACCTTATCTACACCAGTCGTTTCAACTTACAGTGTTAAGATACCAGAGAGTCAAGATCTATGTTAAGAGGCTCCAGTCTACCTGTCCCACCTCCTCTCTGAGGATAGGGCTGGTTTTGTCAAGGACTGGTCCAGGCAACAGCCCAGAGGGAAGTCTTTCCATTGAAATCTGGGTAATGCGTTTCAATTCTGAGGTCTCTGTTTCAATTCAGATTATATTCGATAGGAGTGACAGTGTGTAAAGATAGTGACTGTCTCTTGAGTACTTCCTATCCACTAGGCATTTCCCATGTTGCGTCTCATGAAACTCTCATGGCAACCCTATGAGGTATAGGTTCTATTCTTATTCCTAATTTACTGAGACTCAGGTGGTAGAAATCACTTGCCCACGTGTGAGTCAGGAATTGTTTGGTTGCAAGTGGCAGTAACTGACAAGACCAGGGTCCTCTGGCTTTAGGCACTGCTGGATTGAAGAACTCGGATAAAGCCAGGAATCTCTCTTTGTCTCTTAGTTCTGCTTTCCTCTGTGATGGCTTCATTTCATATAGTCTCTTCTGTATGGTACCGTATAGTCCTAGGCAACTTGGGCTCATGGTCTGCCATTTTACACTCCAGCACCTCTTTCGTGGTAATTGCAGCCCAAGTCCTGTCTTTCACTCCAGTTGGCCAACATGCCTCTGTGCTGGGGCCTGAGGGTCAGCCCCACCTGTGCCACAAGGGCTGAGAGATGGGAGGAGTCATTCTGTGTATCAGGTAATCTTTGCCTCATCACAAGCCACCCAGAACTTAATGGCTTAAGACGATAACCGTGTATTTAGTTCATGATTCTGGGAGTTGGCAATTTAAGCTGGACTCATCTGGGTAATTCTTCTGGTCTCACGTGGGCTCCCTCATGTATTCCAGGGTTGCCTGCAGGTCGCAGGGTTGGCTGGCTCTAGGCAGAGAGGTCCTGCCCTGTTCGTTATGGGCTCCCATCCTCCAGCAGGCTAGCCCGGGCGTGCCCTCAGGGAAGTCACAGTGGTCCAAGAAATGGAGTAGAAGAGCACAAAGTCTCTTGAGATTAAGCTTGGAACTGGCACACCGTTACTGCTGGCACAAGTTGTTGAGAGAGGCTCAGAGAGGTGAGGCAGCTGTCTGTGTTCAGTAGTGGAAAGCCCAGAGAATCACGGAAAAAGCCTGACATTGTGGATCTGTGAAACTACCACCTGTCTCTGGAGTTCCCATAATGGATGAAGAAGCCTCATCATTTAGGTCTATGATGGCATGTATTCTCTTAATTGCATCCTGAAACATTCCTAATTAACACACCGGTGTCCCCTGAACAATCTTACCAAAGTCTTTGGTTATGCGAGGCCATGAGCCAGCCAGTGAGAATTCCTTTCCCTGTGTTACGCTTTCTTGGTGCTGCTCAGGGCTTGTTATTCTGCAGGGTTTACAGAAATAGCTTTTTGGGTTTTATTCCAGAGCCTTCCTCTCTCTAAGATCCATGCATGTGGCTAGAGCAGGTTTCTTAGTCATGGCCATATTGACATTTGGGGCAAGAGAATTCCTTGTGGTGGGGCTGTCCTGTGATTGTAGGATGGTTGGCGGCATCCCTGGCCTCTACACACTAGATGCCTCTCTCCAGTTTATGACAACCAAAGGACATCTTAGCGGGTGGAGGTGCGAACAGAAATATCCCCTGTTGAGAACCACAGAGTTAGAGGGATAAACTGGAGACAGATTTGAATGCTGCCTACAAAAGTTCCAAGTATCTCTCCTTTCACAGTTGTTTCTTTACGTATGTCAGGATGGTCATGCTTAAATTCCCATTCACAGCAGGAAACACTCTCACAACACTCTCTGGCCAAACGAGCACCCTCGTTACAGGGCCTCGCCAGTTCTCCAGAAACACATGGGGGAATTCTGAATCCCCCTGGACCTAGATGGGACCTTGAGAAAGCATTCAGGTTGTTTAACCTGGTTGTTCTCATACTTAGACTGAATTGGGGCCATAGCTTGGAGGTTGGGTGATATCTACAGACCTGGCCCAAAATTGGTATAGAGAGCAGGTTGGAATGTTTGGAAATAAGAATATGTTTCCTTGAAAGAGCCCTGGATTTGAGCTGAGTTAGGTCGTAAAGACAGGAAGCCGAGCTTATGGTGGACTGACATTTCCAGCACCCAAGTGGGCCTTGAGGATAAAGAGATAAAACGTTTCCAAGACCTCGTTGCAAGGAAACGTTCCTGGATGAGAGGCCCACAGCCAACCCAGCATCAGCCCAGTCTCGACAAGGGAAACTGGGTGTGTTTGGGTTTTGTCTAACATCTTGGAATGATTAATTTAGTCTTCTGCTCTTAATAAAACCCACCGGCCTTGTGAGGACCTTCCCATCATTACAGACTCTGTTTTGTATAAAATAAATTGGATCCGTTGGCGTCTGATTCATCTACACTGAATGCGGCAAAATAGTGTTTTGTGAGAAATTCTTGCTGTCTGCTAAGCCGGGAGAGGCTTGTCTTTAACAAAGTGCCTCCTTCCCTGGGGAAACAGGAAGTTACAGCGGGCCAAAAGAAAATGAGTTCCAAGCTGGCTGGGTTCAAGTCCAGACTCCACCCCCAAGCCCACCTGCGGGCTCCGCGTCCACCTGCCTGGCGCTCTCTCCAGCTCTTGACACCGGCGGGTGGTTAAGCCCCTGTCAACATGGCCCTCCTTTTTGGCCTGGCCTTTCTGGTGTCAACAATGTCCCTCTTCTTATTCAGAGAGAAGGTTCTGCCTTCCCCCTCATCTCTCCTCTTGGCCCCCTCCTTAATCCTTGGAGTGCAAAACTCCGAATGTGTTTTTTCCTCAGATACATTGAGGAAAGGAGGCGGGTGCCAGAGGTTTCCAGCCGGCACTCCATAGTCTTTGCTCCTGGCTTAGGGTTGAAAAGGAGCGCTGTTCTATGATCCTTCGGCACAGGTTCCTGACCCAAGAAGCTTCTTGAAGCTTATTTAATTGCGGATGAATGGAAACCCTATGCGAACTGGCTCAGATAAAAGAGGGAATTTATTGGCTCATATCACTGAAAAGGCCAGTGGCTTCAGGTACAGCTGGATCCAGGATCTAAAAGATACCATAAGCAATCATTCTCTATCTCTCAATTTGGCTTTCATCTCTTGACTTCATTCTAAGGCAGATTAGCCCTTCCAGGCGATAAAAGACCCACCATCAACTTCAGATTTACATCCTATTACTGTAGATACTTCAAGCAAAATGGATGTTGGGCAGGCAAAAATGGCACTGCTATTGGTTGCTACCTACCTGACAGCTGTCCATGCAACTGCTTGTACTTGAAAATAAAAAAAAAATCTCTATGTTTTCCAGTCTTCCCCAAACTTTTTAAAAAGTTTGTTTTTAATTTGGCCACACCGCGTGGCTTGCGGGATCTTAGTTCCCTGACCAGGGATGGAACCTGTGCCCTCAGCAGTGAAAGTGCAGAGTCCTAACCACTGGAACACCAGGGAATTCCCTTTCCCAAACTTTAAACAATGAACATGGATCTAGATACGGATAATTTGGTTGTAAACAACAGACATCCAGTCAAAGTAGCTTAAGCAAAAAATTGTCGTTTTAAGGAATTTAAGGATCACAGTGAGGCCTGACTTTGTGAGGATGGGAAGAAGAAATCAGAAATCCGCTAAGAGTCAGCGTGGCATCCCTCTCTCTCCATGATCTCTGGTTCTCCTTGGGCGTTGACTGAGGATGGGAAGAAGAAATCAGAAATCCGTTAAGAGTCAGCATGGCATCCCTCTCTCTCCATGATCTCTGGTTCTCCTTGGGCGTTGACTTTAGTCTCCTCCTGCTCTGCATCTGATGCTTTACTTTTCTATGCTCACTGCAGGACATGGCCACTGCAGGCAGCTCTCGCAGCCACTCAGAGGTCACTGGAAGCCAATGCTCCCCTCCGATTCCCGGAAGAGAGCATCCGACTGGGCTGGCTTGGGCGAGGGTCCACCCTAAATCCAATCAGCTGTGGCCAGGAGACAGGGTACATGACCTGTGTCCACCCGATAGGCATAATGGAAGCCGATTCTCTGAGAAGGTGGTCATGGTCACCTTCCTTCCTGCCACAATGGAAGCAGTATCCTGTTCCTGTCTCAGGCAGACTCCCATATTGGTGTCCTGGTGTGCATCGCCTTTTTGGAGGACTTCACTCCTGTGGCCTCTGCCTTCGACTCTGGTATCATGTTTGCTCCCCTGCACCTCCACACCCATCCTGTGTCGCTCCTGTAGACCATGGTTGCTCAGCCTCTGTACTAGTGACACGTGGATTAATTCTCTCTTGGGGGGACTGACCTATGAATAGTAGGGTGCGGATGGGGTCTGACCTCTACGCACTAGAAGCCAGTACTGCTCCCCACTCAAGCGTGACAAACAAAAACCTCTCCAGACAGTGCCACGTGGGTGTGGAGGGCAGAAGCACCCAGGTTGAGAACCTCTGCATAGACCTTCAAACATGCCTTGGTCTCACCCTCTTTAAAGGAGCCACCCCCCTTCACCACAGGTTTGCCTCTGTCACTGGGGCATTTTCTGCTCCCTTCACAGCAAAGTGTCTCTAAAGAGGGGCTGATCCTCGCTGAGTCCACTTCTATCCTTGGATTAAGAAGACGATGGATTAGTAACCAAAACAGCAGGTATAACTTTTTAGTTTTATCTTTTTATTTATTTATTTTGGGCTGCATTGGGTCTTTGTTGGTGCGCGTGGGCTTTCTCTAGTTAAGGCAGGCGGGGGCTACTCTTCGTGGCGTTGAGCGGGCTTCTCATTGCGGTGGCTTCTCTTGTTGTGGAGCACGGGCTCTAGGCACACGGGCTTCGGTAGTTGTGGCATGTGGGCTCAGTAGCTGTGCCTCGTGGGCTTTAGAGGGCAGGCTCAGTAGTTGTGGCCTGCGGGCTCTAGAGCGCAGGCTTAGTAGTTGTGGTGCACGGGCTTAGTTGCTCCACGGCATGTGGGATCTTCCCTGACCAGGGCTCGAACCTGTGTCCCCTGCATTGGCAGGTGGATTCTTAACCACTGTGCCACCAGGGAAGCCCAGGTATAACTTTTCTTTTTTAAACAGATCGGTATTTATTTATTATCTTATATGTTTAACAAACATTTTATTGGACTTCCATCAGATTATCAGTAGAACATTAGAATTTCCTCGGTTTAGCAATGAAAATCCAAACTAAATTTTTTAGAGTTGACCTCTTTCTAAAGCATGAATTCATATATAGACTTCAATGATAATAATAATTATTTCCAACTTCAGTTAAAAAGAAAAGCTAAAGGTTTTTTAAATTTCGGAAGAAGGTTTTGAATATATTGGTAAATGGTGGGAAGGAGGAGGGAGATTAGGGGAAGATAAAGTTCCCAGAAATCTTTAATGGAGTGAAAAGTCATTTGGCTTTGTATGATTTTGATATTGCGTAATAACCACTCAAGAGGCAGTGTGTCTGAATGGGTGGCGCATGTAGAGAACACATGTTTTAATAGTTGCCATGTCAGGTATAACTTTTTAAATAGGAAAAAGTAAAGATCATAGATTTAGCCTTACCAATGGTTTAAATTAAAACCTGGATGAATGATAAGAATTATTAATGAAAAACTACAGTCTGATTGACTCTGGAAATTTAGAAATACAATCTAGGGACTGCCCTGGTGATCCAGTGGTTAAGATTCCATGCTTCCACTGCAGGGGGGCACAGGTTTGATCCCTGGTCTGGGAGCTAAGATCCTGCATGCTGCACAGTGTGGCTAAATTTAAAAAAAAGAAAAGAAAGAAATATGATCTAAATTAAGTCTTAAGTTCAACATAGAACATTTGGCATTTAAAATCAATTTTTAAAATATTTTTTTATTCTAAGAAGTGAAAAGCATATCAGACAAGATTACAATATTTACTTATTTTTTTTAAAAAATTTATTTTAGAATAGTTTTAGATTTACGGAAAAATTGCAAAGATGGTGCAGAGAATTTCCATATATCCCACACCCAGTTTCCCCTTTGGTTAACATGTTAGTTAACATTTTGAATATTAATTGTATATGCATTGTATATTTGTTGTAATTAATGAGCTACTATTGATACATTATTATTAAGTAAAGTTCATACTTTATACAGATTTGTTTAGTTTTTCCTTAGTGTCCTTCTTCTGGTCCAGGATCCCACCCAGGACACTATATGACATTCAGTCCTTGTGTCTCCTTAGGCTCCTCTTGGCTGGTTCAGGTTCTCAGACTTTCTCTGGTTTTGATGACTTTGACGGTTTTGAAGAGTGCTGGCCATGGATTTTGTAGAATGCCCCTCACTTAGGATTTATTTATGTTATAGACTGCGGGGATAGGTTTTAGGGAGGAAGACCCCTGTGGTAAAGTGCCCTTCTCATCACATCACATCAAGGGTACATACTATCAATATGACTTACTGCTGATGGTAAACTCGATCACCTGACCCAGGTCATGTTTGCCAGGTCTCTTCACTGTGAAGTTACCTTTCTTCCTTCTTGACAACTCTTTTCTTAACCTGTCATTGTCATGGGTCTGTAGAGGACCTATGACATAATCTTGCATTTGATGCAAGAAGGCAAAATAGAATGTCATATCAATTTAAATACCTTTGGAGCAGAGTTTTTTGGTTTAGAAAATAAATAAACAAAAAAACACACCTCTTTTCAAAATATGTGGTTTGCTTAAGGGAAAAAATTTGCATTCTGTCCAAAGCACTGTTACCTCAAAAATAAAATCTAGAATGATTTAGTTTAGTTTCTTTTCCATGGTGACAATATTCACATTGCAATGGCTTATCAAAAGAAGTTGACTTCTCTCAAGTTTCCAGTTTTCTAAGTACTGCGAATTTATGGGGGAAAAAAGTGACCCAGATGGTTGGGGACTCGTGAGTTCTCTGTGGACACATGAAGTGTGTTGCCTAAACAGACAAGTCCTTGAGGCTTCCTACAATATAACTGCAAGTTCACTTAAACACAAATGAATATCCCCATTCCCCACCACCCCCCGCTTTTGTCCCCCTAACAACCTGCCAATTGTTTCTCTCTCTCTTTTTTTTTTTCCTCAAGGAATTTTGGGGCTAAATAAAAATTTACATTCTTCAGTTATGGCAGCCAACCTTTTTTCTTTGCTAAAGCCATATATCGCTTGCTTTAAAAAGGCACTCTGAGGTATAAGGAAGGGGAGAATAAGATGAAGGATAGCACTGTTTTGAAGGGTGTGTTTATGAAAGGAGAATATTGTGCATTGCTGGGTAGCTGGGTTAAGCCTGGAAAGGTAGATTTTGCTGGTAGGAATTTGGTACCCTGATGAGGAGACAGTTTGTTTCCCTGGGTAATTTGGTAGCTCCTGGGTAGCTTAGCACACAATGCAAGTGCCCATGTCATAGCTTTACGTGACAGTAGTCTACACAGTGTCTACACGTCAGCACTCTTCTGGTGAAAGACAGTGATGACAAGTGACTGCAACCCAGATCAAAATAACTTAAGCAAAGTGATCATTCATTGGCTGCCCAGATCCATGGAGGGGCCAAATAACCAAGAACTGTGGTGCCGCTGGGCCTCTCAGGTGGCCTGCGATCCAGCATGGGTCAGTGATGTTCTCCAGTCGGGAAAAATGGGCAGCTTGTGCACAGTGGACCTTTCTCATCTGGAGAAAGGATGACCTTGAAGCTCCGCCTCGTCGGTCAATGACTCTGTGGGGCCTGAAGCCCAGGGAAGGCTCCCATTGGCTCAGCTCTGGTCAGGTGACCACCCCTAGACTAAGGGATTGACTCACCTGGAAACCCTCATGGAAACCATGTGGTCCAGCAGGGAGGAGAGTTGACAAGAAGAAGTGGGGTTCGGGGACTTCCCTGGTGGTCCAGGGGTTAAGATTCCATGCTTCCAATGCAGTGGGTGCGGGTTTGATCCCTGGTCGGGGAACTAAGATCGCACAGGCGTGCAGCGTGGCCAAAAACAAAAACAGAGAAGTGGGGCTCAGATTCCGGAAGGGGTGTAGTGGAGTAGACAAAACGGTTAACATTAATGTAATAGTGAGCATGTAATTAGAAAATTCCAGTTGTTTCTGTGTCTCGCATTTTCTCAGTTTATTTCTTGGGAAGAAAAGTCAGATATCTTATTCTGTTCATAACAGGTTACCAGGCAGCCCTTCCCATAACTTTACCTCCTCACATATTGTTAACGTGTGCATTTTTCCTTCTGGTATTCCTTTCCCCATCCCCCTGGCTTCTCTGTTTTTCTTTGCAAGAGACTGGACTGACCTTTGGGTTCTTAGCTAATCTCCATATCTGTGGATTTCTTTCAAATGGACTTGGAATATTCTTTTTTTTTTTGAATTTTTGAGTTTTATTTTATTTATTTTTGATGCAGCAGGCTCTTATTGTTATACATATTAGTGTATATATGTCAATCCCAATCTCCCAATTCATTCCAACACCACCACCCTCCCCCTCCACTTTCCCCCCTTGGTGTTGGACTTGGAATCTTCTCGATTACCAGCTATATTGGCATGGAACTCTGTGAAAAGTTCTTAAAACATTTCTCCCCCTTTGGTTCCCAATTTTGGTGAATCTTGAAAGGTAATTAAGGCTCTCGAAAGAAACCATTGAAAGTGACCAGGAAACTTGGCTGCTTGGTCCCATGAAACAGAGAGCCCTATATAGTTGGTGTGACAAATCACTTTCCAATTTTAACCTAGGCATTGCAGGCCGGAGGACTGCACGTCAGATTTGGGCCAGAAGTGTTCTGTTTGGCTCATACAACTAAACAATAAAAGTCCAAATTAGTTACCAACATTTGAAGTAAAGAGCTTTATCAGGATTTCCAACTTCTCTCCAGATGTCGGGAGATGGGGCAGTAGCTGGCCAGCCTTCCTGCTGGCCTGTTGTGGACAGTGGGGTGTGCTCGTCACCACAGAGCCCCAAACCCCGTTGTTATCCACTCGAGTCATATAGGAGGCTGCTGGGCCTTGGCTTGCTCAGACTCAGAACTGTTCTGCTCCATCCAGTGCAGGGCCCCGTGGGGTTTCCTGCCAGAGCTGGGCCTGAAGCCCAGACTCAGGGCTGAACCTTGTGGAACTTGATGGTTGGAGGGAATGTTTGTGAGAGTCTCAGGAGGGAGATACTGGGTGCAGACTTCCATAGGGCATATTACCCTCCTCAGGTAGTTTGAGAAACATGCACATATGAAATGATCTCTGTCTTAGTGTTTGTGTCACTGCCTCTGCCCCCTTATCTTCCTATTTGCACCAGCGTTTTAACACTACAGCAGAATCCCATCAAATGTGCATTTAACTTCAGCCAATTTAACTACATATGCACTGGAGAAGAAAGAGATCCTTGGCTGCATGTTTTGCATACGTATGTGTACTCTTCAGAGTCTGCTCTCACCATTCCGATGCCTTATCCACCCTGCATTCACATGGAGGGGGATCCATTTCATTCCCACCCATTATCCCTGCCCTATCCCGGAAGGACTTGTATACACAAACCCTGTTTACAAGATTGTGCCCATGATTGATGGAATTTCCCAGAGTAATTCTGACCATGCCTAGTTCTCTTTTTATGCATTGATTTAGAACCCAGACTGGGTGATTCTTGGGGAGACAAGGTGATTCCTGGGGAGAGAACCAGCAAGAAGACGGCCAAGATCAAGTCCTACGTAGAACTTACATTCTAGTGGGAGTTTTAAGTTTGGCACAGTCAGGATTCAAACCTGGGCTTGCCAGGCTCTGAAGGCATTTCCTCCCTCCCTACATCCGATGAACAGAGCTAATTCGTACCCACCAGGCGCCAGCACCAAAGTTTATAAGGTATCTTGGAACCCATAGTAGGTGGGAAAACATGGCAAAAACACAAGAACCAGTGAGAGGTTAACAAGACATTTCCTGCTTGTTACCTGTGTGATCTAAGCATGTATTTAACCTCTCTGATCTCAGCTTCCTCGGGTTGAATAATGGGGCCCATTATAATGAGTCCCCTACGTGGTGGACCCAGCTCATGAAGATTAGAAGTAGTAATGCCCACCATTGTATTATATTCCAGGTAGGTGCTCCACATTTACATCCATTATATCACTTAATCCTTCCAGCCATTTCAAGGATAGGTGCCTTCATTATCTCCAGTTTAAGAGGTAAACAAACTGATGCTCAGAGGATTTTAGTAACCTGTCCAAGGTCACACAGCTTTTAAGTGGCAAAGCAAGGCTTCCAAAGATCACAAGCGACCTGCATGAGGACCCATAGCCAGGGAATGTAGGGACCAGATCTGAGCTACCTTGTGTTCCGGGGCCTTGCCATGCACACACCCATCCTGTGCCTGTGGATAAAGCACCAGCAAATGTACATGGTAGCTTTCCTCTTGAAGCTGCTATTAAATTCCTAAAAAATGATTGGGAAAGCAGTTCATGGGACGGTAAAGTGTACAAGCACAGAGTGCCCTTGCTTTATAATAATACCGTCTAATACCTCTATAGCCCTTATGAAATGCCCTACTTAGACACTCTTCTAAGCCCTTTACATATAATAACTCATATAATCCTCACAACATTTTACAGATAAGGAAAGTGAGGCACAGAGAGGTTAAATAACTTGCGCAACGTCACACAGTAAGCAGCCAGGCTAGAATTCAGAGCCAGGCATTCTGGCTCCCAGTCCGCAATCCTAGACTATGCAGTTCTGTACCTCCCATCTCAGGCCCTCCTCCCCACACTCTATAGCATATCTTGCTGAAGGGACCAATTGAGAACAGAAAGTTCTACCTTGTTCTTTAAAAAAGTTGCATAGATGATTCACAATTTATTCAACAATGTTCTGGTTGTTTTCATCTATTTGGTACTACTGAGGATTTTGGATGAACCTTCCTGCAGAGAGATCTTCCCATGTCTCTCAGTAGGATCATTTCCCACCTATATAATAAAACAAGGCTTTCTTACATGACTTTTGGGAACTTGGCTTCACCTAAGCTTGATGTGGATTTTATTTGGGCCATAGCGCATTGATGGAGTAGGCGATTGATTGTCTACATTGTAGTTCATTTTAGGCTGGGCCAAAATTGCTTCTCAGTTGCCTCAAAACTGTAGGTACCTGAGCAGAATGCACACTGCATGGCACTGGTCTCAGAGAGTCTAGGGCTGAAGTGTGTGCAAAGCTCGGAATCGATGACACTGCTGTTCCCTATAATCCAATCTCCTTGGTAATGCTGATTCTGGAAGGAGGGGCGAGTCCAAGGGGAGACAGTAGGCAGGAGATATGTGCAGTGGTCAAGCTCAAAGTTGGTTTCAGTCTTGGTTCCACCATTCCCCACCTGGTGACCTTGGCCCTGTGTTCCTCATTCATAGAATGCGGGTGTTATGAGAGTACCCTACCCATAGGGTCATTGGGAAGATTCAAAGAATACACGTATTCAGGACTGTTCCTGGTTCCTGGTTGGCCCTCAAAAGACGGCAGGTAGTATCCCTGTGACACTGATCATCGTCGTCATCTTCACTTCAGGACACCCCCAGAAGACGGGGTTTACAAAGCTCAAGTCTCCCAAATACCACTGTTAACCCCTCAAGCCCTTCCGACTCTCTACCCAACATTCTGGTGAAGGCTCAGAAATGGAGTCGGTGAGAGAACTTCTGCCCCACCCCATCAGTGGACACTCCAGATCCCACCTTCCAGAGAGCCAGGCAGCGTGTCTAAAGTTGCTATACTGTTCACTCCTTCGGGACGTTATTTTTGACCATTTACCCCAATATATGTACACAATTTAGCAACACATACTATTTTCATTTATAATTGTGTTATTTACTACAAGTTATAAATCATTCATAAATTATATACATGTATGAGGTTGAAACATATGAAATTGCCATTTCTGTAGGTCTTAACAGCCAAATATCTACAGTTCCTCGTGGTTTAAGCCACCGGCAATTTAAAAAATTAAAGTATTAAGAAGTGCAAATGTACCTTTTTACTTTTAGATAACACACGTAAATAGAAGCTCTAATCCTTTTTGGTGATCTTGGGCGGAATATTCGTGATGGCAAAGCCTGATTTCTCATCTGTAGAGATAATAATGGCCCCAACTTCGCAGTAATGTAGTGAGATTTAAAAATATATTTAAGTGAATTACTTATTTGAATAAGGGTATAATCAAAGTTGAGCTATAATTAGTCCAACATTCTATTTATATTTATCCGCTTGTTTTACAAAGATGAAGCCGTACTGCCCTGCTGCTTGTTAACCGCACAGCACGTGGGGACGTTAGTATATATAATGCTCAGTGTCACAGCGCAACGGCTGCATCAGACTTCAGCGTGTGGGTTTTGAACCGTTTTTAAACTGAACCCCTATTGACGGCCGTTTTGGTTGTTTGACTCTTTCATATCTTTATAGTTGTAGCATTGTGCGCACCCTTGACTGTTCTGGGGGGTAAATCCCCGGCCCAGGGAGCAGTTTCTTCTGGCCTCAACCCTGCCGTGTCCCTCCCTCCACTCTGGGAAAGGAACTGTTTCAAGTCGACAAAAGAAGGCTTTGGCTGGGAACTCTGGGGTGTGTAGGTGGGGCGGGGATTCTGCTCGCCCAGGTATAGCTGTAAAACCAGATAAAAAGGCTGCTTATGCATGCTGATGGAAGCTCAGATAACCTGCAGTTTACAAAACCCTCCTTGCTGAGAGTTTTAAATATGCCCTTCTTTTGTGATTTTAATATGTCCTGACCCACCCATCATCTGACACTTTATGAAGGCTACAAAGAGCCAGAGAACCAGCAGCCCATATCTTTCTCTCTCATCTTCCTTTCTTGAACATTTTCAGCCCTCCAGAAAGGTCTGGATTTTAAGTTTTTTTCTCAGGGGAATGAAGTACAAATCGTGGATTTTTCACATGTTTGGAAACAGAAGCTCAGCTTTGCGAAACCGGGCTCTTCCCTAACCTGGTTTGAGCGTCTGCGCCACGCTAGGGCTGGGACCCTGGGCCTGAATTTGGAGATTGGAGGGTGAAACAGGTAGAAAGCGAACGAGATGTAGGCGTGTGGGGCTGAGCCATCTAGGGCTTCTCCATGTCCTCAGCTTTGTCATGCAAAATGCGGACTTACCTCAGGGGCTCCTGCAAGATTAGATAAAATGAGGCCAGTAAAAGGCGTCATGCTCAAATCCTTGCATGAGTGATTTTAAAACAAGGCTCTCGCTTAGATTGGGGGTGCTGGGGGCTTCGGCCAAGGCTTCCCTGCGAGGCAGCGAGCCCCGCACACAGCATCTTCCCATCACTCCTCAGTACCAGAAGCGCCGGCCCTCTCCCCGTTCTCCCAACACCACATGCCCCACACAGCTTCGGAACCTTGGTCGTGCTGTTCCCTCTGCTTGGAACTGCTCGCCCTCACACTGGTTGACTCTTTCTTGACGTTCAATTCCAAGGTCAAATATCTCAGAAAAGCCTCCCTCACTCTCCGACTACCTAGTTTAATTTTTCTTCCCAACACTACCGCTCCCTGAAATCTGTTCACTTTCTGCTCCTAGATCTGTCCTTCCTTCTTCACCCAGTGCCTTGCAGCTAGTTGGCGCTCAGCAGTGGCTGACATGCCCTCCAGCGGTGCTCCTCGGCTTGAAGAGAACACGCGCCGAGCGGGGAACCTTGTTAAAATCGAGGGTTCGGTTCAGTACGTATGGGGCGGTGCCCAGGATCCTCTCCCAGGTTGCAGTGATGCGGGGAGGTGGACCACGCTTTGAGAAGCAAGGTGCACGAGTGTCCTCTGCGGTACAAAACCTACATGGTGGGGCGTGGGGGAGTGAGCGTGGCGAGGGTGTGGTCGGCACAGACCCCGGCAGGAAGCAGGATGAGTGGTGTTCTCGTTTGGGGACCTCTGGGTCTGCCCTTTCATTTGGGGCCTGACGTTGGGCACTAGGGTTTGCACTCCCCCCTCCACCGCTCCCCCCCCCCCCGCTGCCATCACTTCTCTGCCACGTTATTGATCTTCACGCTGTACCTCTACCCCCTTCCCCCCTTCTGTCCCCACGTTTGGGTGAGCTTTCTAAAGCTGGTACAGTGCTTGCCGTGGCCTCCGGGTTCCTTAGACTCCTGACTACTTAGCCTGGCACCAAACGGGTGCCCCCAAACCTTAGCTGACTGAGGGATGAGGTGACATCACAGGGCCACCGGCACACCGGGCCCCGCCCCCACCCCCCAGGAGTCTACTGTCCTTTCGGCTCCATCCCTCATCTGCATGTGTGAGCCTCCCAGCTGGGTTGGAAAAAGGTTTAGTTCGTCTCTTTATTCTGTAAGTAAGCTCTGCATAAAACTCTTAAAGGGAACAATGAGCCTCCTGCCTTTGCAAAGACATCTTAATATCTGTTATTGTGGCTAATTCTCAGATACTGTGCTCTCTCCAAATGCCATGTGTTCTCCGGAGGTTAGGGCCCAGGCTCAGGGGACACGTGCCTGTGCTGGGCTCCCCGACTCCCTCGTTTTAACTTCTTTGTGCCTCGATTTTCTCACCTGAGTAATGCGGATAATCAAACGTACCTTAGATTGCTGTGAGGATGGTAAGGAGTTAAGACCCGAAACTCAAGTCGAACAGCACCTAACACCCTCCATGAGCTTTAGTAATGCAGCTGCTGTTGTTTTGTTAGCGAAGAAACACAGGCAGCAAGAAGCTCAGAGGCCAGTTCAGGGCTGCTTACTTTGCTAACAGGAGAACGGGGCCGAACAAATTCTCCCGACGACAAACACTCTGTGCTTGCCATTATACCCCAGGCGTCCCTGATTTGGGATTTTGTGGACCAGAATAATTTGTTTAAACAGTTAAAATTTGGGGGTGGGAGTGGGTTGCCAGCTCTTCAGTTACCACCTGCGCTCACTGGCATTTCATCCAGGATGGGACCGTTAAGCATACATGTCAGAGCAGGAACGAAACTGACCCTGGAATTTGGAAGGCTCATTCTCATGGAAGGACAGCTGGAAGGCCTCGGTATCCGTGTTGGCCTGACCCTTTGGCATCGATACGGCGTGGTCTACTTCCATAGGGCCTGATTTTCTTTCTTTTCTCAGTTCCACAGGGACTCTTGACAACTGTGTTCTAAAGCCGCGATACCTCCTCTCAGGGAACATTGGCAACTTTTGGGGGGCACAAATCTTTGCTTGTCACGATGGCTGAAGGGCAGCTGACGTTTGTGGGCCAGGGCCAGGGATGCCAGATGTCCTGTGAGACACAGAGCAGCTCTCCAAGGAGACCTGTCCTGCTGCCCACGTGCTTTTGAACCCCTACCCCCCAGCCACTCCTGTAGGCAAAGAACCATTTGTCATTACCCAGGTCTAGAACCCCATTCCATAAGTCACTGAAACACAAGGTATTTTTTGCATAGTGTTAATATCCACTGGCTTTTCCAGGAATATATCTACTGTGTAAAATGAAGGGAAGTATATTTTGTTCTGTTTGGAGCTTTATCAAGAACTGTTCACCGTTCTGGGTAATCATGTCACCAACAGCATCCCTGGACCCTCCTTGACTGTTGTCCCCTCTAAGCTGTAAGTCCCTGGGGGCAGCCCCTGGACCCCAGCTCCAAGCACAGGCTCTGGGATGATGTAAGCCTGCGTGGAAGGCTGCAGGGCCTGGTGATGACCAGCACGGGTGACTTCAATATGTGGTTTGGGCACTTCCTAGCTGTACGCCCTTGGGGGAGTCTTCAGTCACTCTGAGCCTCAGTTTCTTTAGTGGTAAAATGAGAATCCCAAAGTCTCAGCATCATAGGATGTGAGGGTATGATGAGATAATGGGAGCTATGTGCTCCCATTAAACGGATGGATGAATGCGTGAAGTCAACCTCAGAACTGTGTGTATTTTATATTGTTTCCGTGGTATGTAATGGTGCTGAGTAGAGTCAGTGATGTTCACACACACACGCACACACACACACACAGACGCACACACACTCACCAGGACAATCCTTCCTCTCAGGTCTCCTCCGCCCCCTACCCTCATCACTCTCTCATGCTGAATGAGGGACGGACTAAACCCACCCTGCAGTGTGGCCTTGAGGAACAGAGCCCATGCCTGGGCTTGGGGGCTGGGTTCAAGTGCAGGCCACTACTTACTAGCTGGGTGAACATGACCTGTTGACCCCATTTTCTCATTGGTCAACCATCGTAATCAGATTGACTTGCACAGTGGGTTGGGAGGATGAAATGCGATCCCATGTGCAAGTTGTTTGCCCGGTGCCCAAGGACAGAGGGATGCTCAGTGAGCAAGCCATCCTCTCCCCCTCCCTCTCCTACCTTTGTTCCTGGAGGCTCACACCTGGATCTCAGGGGACCCATGAATACTTGCATTTTCTAGATCCCTATAAGACAGTTCCCCAGGGAAGGGGCAGAATGGAGGAGCTGATCAGGAATTTTGCAGAGGTGTCCTTACCTGTGGGAAAGCTTTCAGTCCCTCTCCAGGAAGCAGGTGTGCGCTGCAGGTAAAGAGGCTGGGAGTGGGGAGAGGCACCCCAGGCAGAAAAAGTGGCAAGTGTAAAGGCAAGAGAGCAGAGCAAGCTGGGCAGCAAAGGCGCGTGCTTCCCATCCAGTGGTTGTTCCTCAGGGGGATGTGGTCGGAAATGCCTCCTTGCTTGTCCTGTCCTTGAAAAGGACATCCCACTTGACTTGGAGTCACGGTGGAGATCAACTCAACGGCTAAGGTACATTTCAGGTACCTACAGATTCGTATTGGTTTCCCTCAACATCAAGATTCTTGGATTCTTGATTTTCTATTCATTCAGATCGATTAATTGGGAACCTACTGTGTGCAGACACCACTCTCAGTACTGGGGAGACAACAACCCAGTGACAAACTCCTTTCCTTATACTCATTTTATGGACAAGGAAACTGGTAATTCGTCCAAGGTCCCACAGCTAGAAAGTACCAGAAGCAAGATAGAAACCCTGTGTCCTTCAGAGCCTGAGCCCCGAGGTGTGTGTATTAGTTTCTCCTTGCTGCTGTAACAAATTACCCAAACTCAGTGGCTTAAAACAACACACATTTAGTATCTTACAGTTCTGGAGGTCAGAAGACCGAAAAAGGTCTCACTAGGCTAAAATCAAGGTGTCGGCAGGTGTGTTCCTCTGGTAGTTATAGGGGAGAATCTTGTTTCTTGCCTTTTCCAGCTTTTTTCTGCATTCCTTCCCTCGTGGGCTGTTGTTCCACTTTCAAAGCCAGCAGTGTAGCATCTTCTAATCTCTCCTGACTCTGACCTTCCTGCCTCCCTGTTATAAGGACCCCTGTGATCACCTTGGGTCCACTGGGGTAATCCAGGATCATCTCCCACCCCAAGATCTTTAACATAATCACACCTGCAAAGTCCCTCTTGCCATGTCAGGTGACTTATTCACAGATTTCAGGCTTTGGGACGTGGACAACTTGGGGAGCCATGACTCCACCTCCCACAGTGTGTATAGCAAGAAAGAGCATGGTTCCCGGTCCCAGAGTGCATCTTAGCTTGGTTATTGGGCCTCTCTGTGCCTCAGTTTCCTCATTGGTATAATAGGGGTGAGAATGATATCTGTCTCGTGGAGCAGATCAGAGTAAAGGAGTCGATCATTGCAAAGTGCCGGCCACATGCCTGGCACTGAGGAAACATTTGCTGTCTGGCCAGCCTGCATCTGTCCTCATCCCTGCCCATAACTAGGTGTTCTTTGTGGGGGCAAGTCCCTTGCCCACCTGTGATCGACCACCCCACCCTGGCCTTTCTCCCTGTCACTCCAGGGAGGGGGCTGGCCCACATGACTTTAAAGTTCTCTTTCAGTCTTGACATTGGATTGTCGGTGGCTCTGTGTGTGTGTGTGTGTGTGTGTGTGTGTGTGTTTGGATGTGTTTCTGGGGAGTATGGGTGGGTGGGACGGAGGCCAGGAAAGACACTCTGTGAAATGTTTATATTGTGTGCCTTTTGAAGTAATTCCAGTCAAACCAGATCTTAGAACATGCAGCAGGAAGCTCCTTTAAATGTTTAATTTGTTGTTTTTCTTAGAAATGATTATTTCCACATGAGACACTCCAGTCTCATCCTGTCTTCCCTCCTTTTATTGTTCCTAAAACTCCCTGGGCGGCGGCTGTTTACCGCTGCCAATCAGGTGGGCTTTTCACAAACCATGCTCTTGGAACCAACAATTGCCCTGAAAAAATGACGCAGAGAGAAACTTGGGTCCACCCTGTCCCTTGGGAAAGCGGTATATCTTTAGGGGAACACTCTGCAGCGTGTCCTGGATCAGCTGGGTAAGGGATATCGTTTAGAAGAAATCAGACCTGTAGAATTCCTTGCTAAAAGCCACCGTGATGTTTTACAAGCCCGGTTGAGAGAGGGCTGGGGTGAGTGTGAGGGGCCGTGGGGGACTAGATTTCTTGGGGGGAATCTTCCCAGTGTTTAATTTTTTTTTTTTTTCCGATACGCGGGCGTCTCACTGCTGTGGCTTCTCCCGTTGCGGAGCACAGGCTCCGGATACGCAGGCTCAGCGGCCATGGCTCATGGGCCCAGCCACTCCGTGGCATGCGGGATCTTCCCGGACCGGGACACGAACCTGTGTCCCCTACATCAGCAGGTGGACTCTCAACCACTGCGCCACCAGGGAAGCCCCCCAGTGTTTAATTTTTGATGCCAACAGCTTGGTCCTTGTTTTGAAGAACAATGGAGTGAAGAAGAAAAAAATGATGTAAATTTAATAAGAATTGAGGCAAGAGATACTTGTGATCTTTGAGACTTAAACCCCAAACAAGTCAGAGGTGGCTGCATCCCTGGCCTTTCAGCTGATAACCCAGGAGGGTGTCACACGGAGCTGGGGGATGTTTATGAACAGGGGCGAGGCGGGGTTAATGCCTGACCCGAAAGCCGACATCAAAGCTTGTTCTTTACAAGAGAGCAAAGGATACCAGGAGCCCCTGTGAGGAGCTGGGGAAGTGGATCTGCAGGATTCTACACCCAGGCCTAGGCTGGGCACTGGTCGCTGATGGGCTCAGAGAGGGGGCTCAAGCCCACAGATGCATGGGGGTCCCTTTGCTGGGGAGACTTCCTGAGGGTCAGGATGGGGGCGGGGGCATGATGGCGGGACTTGGGACAAAGCATATAACTCTCCGAGCCTCAGTTTCCTCATCTGTAATAGGAGGGTGACTTTCAGCTCATAATGTTGATGTGAAACAAGGTGAAACAAGCTAGTGGGGTAAACCGCGCCCAGTTAAGAGCAGCTCTGGGACTTCAGAATGGAGTTACGCGTTGTAGCTGTCTTCTGATGATAACCGGGGCATCTAAACCTTGACCCTATAGACAGCTTCGTCTGGATCCTTCTCTTCTGTAGGGTGTCCTGTGCACTGCTGGGTGTTTAGCATCACCCCTGGCTTCTACCTACCAGATGCCAGTAGCGCCAGCCCCTACCCCCCAGTAGGGAAAACCAAAAATGTCTCCAGTTATTGCCAGGTTTCCCTGGTGGGGCAAAATCCACCCCCCATATAACCAAGTTATAACTGAAATGCATGCCTACTGTAAGCAAAACTCAAACCAAACACTGTATCACACAATATAGAAGAATGTAAAAAAGAAATAACTATCCAGAAATTCCAGTGTAGCCATGTTTGCATTTAAATGTATATATTTACAGAAATTTTTCTATGCAAATACGTAGTACACACACATGCACAAACAACACGTATGAATTTAATTTTTAATACCAATGATCATATTTATACTGTTTTATATGTTTTTTCTTTTAAATAATAGTTTTATTTTACTAAGTTTTTTGAAAAACTTCAAAAGGAATACATGCTTAGTGTTAACAGGTCAAACAACACACTGTAGAGAAGGAAATGTCCCTCCTCTCCTACTTAGGGTCTCACTTGTCTGCTAGTGTTATTGCTATTAATGGCAGCTACTTTGTTTTTTTTTTTTTCTGCACCGCAAGTCTTGCAGGATCTTAATTCCCTGACCAGGGTTTGAACCTGGGCCCCAGCACTGAAAGCACCAAGTCCTAACCACTGGACCACCAGGGAAGTCCCAGTGGCGCTACTATTTATGTAAAGCTTTCTTGGTGCCACTAAGCAGGTCCCGAGCCCCTGACACCCGTCTCACTGCAGCCCTCTGAGACGAGTGTGTGCTCACTTTTCTTCTGGTTTGTGGATGCAGACAGCTAGGCACAGAGAGGGCTTTTCTCTTGCCTAATGAGAGCTGGTCCTAGATGGACGATGATAGGCTATGTCACTGCTGTCCCTTAAGGCTCAGGGCAGTGGGTCTCATACCTGAGTGTGTATCAGAATCACCTGGAGGGCTTGTTAAACCACAGGCCGCCGGGCCCACTCCCTGTTTCTGATTCAGAGGTCTCAGGCAGAGCCTGACAATCTGCATTTCTGGTGAGTTCCCTGGTGATCCGGGGAAGACATTGAGAACCACTGACCTTGATCCATGTTTCTCAAAGCGTGTGTGTCAGACACTACAGAATCTATCTGAGACCGTTTTAGGTGGTTTACAGGCATGGTATTAAGTGACACTGCATTCCATCAAAAGAGTTATTCTTGTTTTCAAATTCTTTTCCAGTTCTTCTGATTATATCAAGGAAACAGTTTCAGCTTGGGGTTAGTCTGTCCTCATGCTTCTCTAACATTTGCTAATCTTTCTCCTTGTTTACTTATTATTATTTTTAACAAAAACAAAAAGGGCCTCAAACTTAGAGCCTTCAGCTGGCAGTGCTTGACTAGCTAGGATTTAACAACATTGTTCGGTTTTGTTGTATTCATTTAGTTAATAGTCACCGGGAAGGGCAAGTGACACTGGTTAACAGCAGTGATGTAAACTTTCCTTTCAAAATACATTTAACTCCCTAAAGTAAGTCATTTTAAAAGAAAAATAAGTAAATACAGTGTAGGTGGCAAGGTATGGGGGAAATGCTATGCAGGGGACTGGGATGTCCAAAGTCTGGGGAATGTTTGGTGTACTGACCGCGGACATCTCCCATTCTCACCCTAGCTGATGGCAGTGTGACCCTGGCACCCTGGCAACTCCCTTCTTATCTCTGGGGCCCAGTCTGCCCGTCACTACATCTTCTCCAAGGGCTGGCGCGCTTGGATGGTCCAGATTCTCACTGTGATTGGAGGGTATTAGGCTCCAGGTACAGGACACATGGCAGGGCAGCTTCCCTCTGATTCCTGCCTCTGAGCACTGAGAAGGGGCTTCCTTCCTTCCTTCCTTCCTTCCATTCTTATTTATTTTGGCTGCCCTGGGTCTTAGTTGCGGCATGAAGGATCTTTCAGTTGCGGCATGCAGACTCTGAGTTGCAGCATGCGTGCGGGGTCTAGTTCCCTGACCAGGGATGGAACCCTGACCCCCTGCATTGGGAGCGCAGAGTCTTACCCACTGGACCACCAGGGAAGTCCCGGGGCTGCTTTCTTAGAATCCTTCCAAACTCCCCATCAACAGCTGGCATGTTTTCTGTGGCCTTAGCCTGGGCTCATTTTCTGACTGTGCCACGATAGGGCACTCACCTTTGGTGCGCAAAGATGAAGCTTTCCTCATCATCAACGACTGCAGTGCCCTACTGAGCTTGGAGCTCTCCCACTCATAAAATTCTTCCGTTGAAGCACCCTACCTCCAAATGGGTGATTGAGAAAATTCAGACCTCTTGGACTGATTTTTAAGGCCATTTATCATGTTTACCCAGGCCGGTTTCATGCCCAGACGTTTACACAGGGCTCAGCACTCAGAAGGGCCCAGTGCTGGTTAAAGGCTCTGCTGTTGCCATCTGGAAATTCAGATTTATTTATTTATTTTCACATCACTCCTTATATATCGTTACTTGCTCTTTTCTTGGTTAGGTCACATTACATATGTCTCCACACCTGAAATAAATTTTTGAAAACCGCTGGATTTGAAAATAACACACCATGACTTAGTCAATGAAAAGTTCACATGTATCCACATGTGTTGTCAGTGAACTTAAGCAAAAGGTAAATTATTCAAGAATTGAATATTCAACTAAGTCATTTAGGATACGTGTCTGGCAGCAGAGGGGGAATTGGGACTCTCTGGTAGCTAAGTGTTGAAGCAACTCATTATGCATCTTGTAGTGGTTGGCATGGTGGCAATTCTTAGCAGCTCTTGAGCAAAGGACCCCACATTTTCATTTTGCACTGGCCCCGCAGATTCTGTGGCCAGACCTGGTGTCAGCTCCTCCTTTCCCAGCCAAATCTCCAGCCACCTTGAGGTTTTGACTCCCTCCTCTCAGACCTCCAGGGTCGCTGAACATGTGTTCACAATACTTGGCTCTTCTCTTATTTTTTTTTAACTTTAAAAAAAATTTTATTTTATTTTATTTATTTTTGGCTGTTTTGGGTCTTCGTTGCAGTGCGCGGGCTTCTCATTGCGGTGGCTTCTCTTGTTGTGGAGCACGGGCTCCAGGTGCGTGGGCTTCAGTAGTTGTGGCATGCAGGCTCAGTAGTTGTGGCTCGCCGGCTCCAGAGGACAGGCTCAGTAGTTGTGGCGCACGGGCTTACTTGCTCTGTGGCATGTGGGATCTTCCTGGACCAGGGCTCGTGTCCCATGCATTGGCAGGCGGATTCTTAACCACTGCGCCACCAGGGAACCCCTTGGCTCTTCTTTTCAAACAGGGTTTGCAGGTGTGGGTACAGAGGAGCTGGGGAAAGAAAAGCAAGAGTGGGGATGACTGGGGTTCCCAGGAAAAGCCAAACTCTGTCTCAAGGGACCATCGCCCCTCAGATCCAGCTATACCCTTTTGACTTCTCATCGACAGCAGATTTTAAGATAAATGTCAGCCTTTTTTTTTTTTTTTTTTTTTTTGCGATACGTGGGTCTCTCACTGTTGTGTCCTCTCCCGTTGTGGAGCACAGGCTCCGGACGCGCAGGCTCAGCGGCCATGGCTCACGGGCCCAGCCGATCTGCCACATGCAGGATCTTCCTGGACTGGGGCACGAACCCGTGTCCCCTGCATCAGCAGGCGGACTCTCAACCACTGCGCCACCAGGGAAGCCCCCAATGTCAGGCTTTTAAAGGTTGATAGCAATTCACATTTTTAAAAAAACACAAATCCAAATTAAGAGACTTTCTACTAAAAACTAACCTGGACTCTTCAAAAATGCCCATGTCTTAAAAGACAAAAACCAAAAATGACAGAAGAATAGTCCTAGATGAAAGGAGACTGAGGAGATATGACAGCTGGGTGCTGTAGGCAAGGGACTACAGAGGACATTATTGGGACAGCTGGGGACATGGGGACATGGACTGTGTATTAGGTAACAATAGTACGTGTACTACTATGTTGGTAAGATAGTAGTATAATCATGTGCTATTATCATACTAATATGTGCAACATTTAGGTAATATTTCAAACTGAATAGTGTGAAAACTATGCTATGGTTACGTAAGAGAATGTCCTCAGTAGACATATATACATATCTGGCTCATGAGCCCCCTAGTTTATGACATTTTCATTAAATCATCTGACACATGGGGAACTTCCTGCCTGACTTTTACCTCTATGAAACCTCCCTAATCCCTGAGAGCTAACCCAGTAAATTGTACTGGGCACTTACAATAGTTTGGGCCACTGGTTAGACCTAGGTGCCTTTTTGTCTTCTCTTAATTAGGCTATGAACGGAGAAGGGAATGTTTCCTACTTAACTTTGGTATCCTTCTCCCCTCTCCCCTCCCCCCTCTCTTGTTAAGACTAGAATGAACTGCTAGGAATTTAAAGCCCCCAAATCACAGAGATTTGGACAAGAGAAGTGTTTATGTCTGTCACATGCTTACAAGATCACCAGAAAGGGAATCCATGTCTGATGTGACCAGCACTCCATGGAGTGAACCCTTCTGTATTTTTGTCCTACTACATAGGGCTTCCTTTCCTGAGGATAACTCTTGGACCAAGATGGCTTCTGGAGCTCCAGCCATCATTTCCATGTTCCAACCACCAGGAAAGAGAGAAGGACAAATTAAAAATTGAGGAGAGGCTATATCTTAGCTCCCTTTTGGGAAAGGTTCCCGGAAGCTTTCACATGATACTGCCATTTGCATTTCATTGGGTAAGCTTAGTTACACGGCCATGCCGAGCTGCAAGGGAGGCTGAGAAATGTAGGCTCTATTCCAAGAGACCACGTGCCCACCTGAAGTGCAGGGATTCTGTTCCTGCTGAAGAGGAGAATGGTCACTCTAAGGGGTAAACAGCAGTCTCTGCCACACCCCCAAGCCCGCAGAGGGCCTGGCGTGTACTTAATCAGAAGTCAGCAAACTACATCCCGTGGGCCAGATCTGGCCAGCTGCCTGTTTGTTTACAGTCCATGAGCTAAGAACAGCTCTTCGATTTTTCAGTGGTTGCATTTTAAATGGTTACATGAGAACGTAACATAACAGCCTCCATGTTATTTCTTAGCCAGTAAAGCCTAAAATATTTACTATCTGGCCCTCTGGGAAAACTTGCTGACCTTCTGTACTAGATGCTTAATACATTCTTTTAAAGATTTACCTTTTCAAGTATTTATCAGTCATTTGCCATGTGCCAGGCCCTGGAGATGCAGCAGCAAGCTGTCCTCACAGGGCTCAGGGCTAGTAGGGGACAGAGGTAAGAAATAACTAGCGAGGGACTTCCCTGGTGGTCCACTGGTAAAGAATCCATCCTGCAATGCAGGGGACACAGGTTCGATCCCTGGTCAGGGAACTAAGATCCCACATGCTGTGGGGCAACTAAGGCCGCACGCCACAACTACTGAGCCCACGCGCCTCAACTAGAGAGAGAAAACCCGTACACCACAACTGGAGAGAAGCCCATGCACCACAACGAAGATCCCGCGGGCTGCAACTGAGACCCGATGCAGCCAAAAATAAAATATAAATTAGTTAATTAAAAAAAAAAGAACTAGCGAAAAGTAATTAATTAATTACGATTGTACTTTGTGCTGTGAAGCAGTATGGGGTACTATGAATGCCTAGGGTGGGGGAACCTAATCTAACTGGGGCAGGCCAGGGAAGGACTGAAGAAGGACTGATTAGCTGAAATCTGAAGTAGAAGGAGTTAGTTAACCTGATTAGGCCAGTGATGTGTGTGTGTTGAGGGAGGAGAATTTCAGGCACAGGAACAAGGACGAAGACCACAAGAGAAGAAAGTTCTTGATTTCGTCTAGAAGTGACCAACGGCCTGTGAGTGGTGTGTGAGAATGAAGGGAGACGGTAGAGGAGCAGCATAGAAATGAAGGAAATCCTTCTCTACCAGGATGTGCAGGAAACCTATTAGCTGCAGTGATTCACATTGTCTCCATCTGTTTCTGTTTCCAACGGCCTTTCAAATCCCATGAAATAGTCATTTCTAAAATGTACCCACTGTCTTCCTTTCTTTTCATCCCCCTGCCTTCCTCTGAGTCTCTTATAGAAAAAAAAAAAAAAATGCAGGAATTCCAGTAAGACTGGTCCAGCCACATGGAAAGCGGCCCAGAAAACTGCTTGGTGATGGCTGCGAATGCCGTGAGAAGAAAATTATCCTGTAATTGAAGGGGAAATTCTTTATTAGGATTGTTGAAGAGTTCTACAAGCTTCTTTCATCTGCCGCTTGCTCCATGCTTTAATTAATTTGAATTCAGGAGGATTCCCAAGCCTCCAGTTGTACCATCTCCCGTGGAGATCAGGCCTTCTGTTGAAGATGGAGAGACTAAGGCCAGAGGGACCCTGGAGCTTGGGGACAAGTCCTGCCTCAGAGGGCTGGTTTCTGAACACGTCGAGCCTCAGGCTTTCAGGGAAGAGCTCAACAGTGGTTCCAAAGAAGAGGAAGAGCTTCTACCTTAAAATAAGCTTTTTTTTTTGGTTATAAAACTGGTTAAATCACATTTTACATAGGACTGGAAAAAAACAACATATAAACACATGACCTCTTTTAAAAATACAGCTGGCTAAGGAAACACTGATATTGCCACTGGGTCATTCTCCTTTTTCTTGATTTTTAACTGAAGCCTAACTCAAAAAGGACCTTCAGCAAAAATGGTAGTTTGTTGGCTCCCATAAACAAGAACATCCAGGAGGTAGATCTGCCTTCAGGCATGTCTGGTTCCATGGGTTTAAGTGATGTCACCAGCGCTCTCTCTCTCTCTCTCTGTCTCTGTCTCTCTCTGTCTCTCTGTCTCTCTGTCTCTCTCTCTCTTTCTCTCTCTCTCTCTTTCTCGCGCGCGCACACACACACACGCTCTTTCTCTCTCACTTCCTCAAGTATTCTCTCTCTCTTCTGCCTTCTAGACTATGAAGCAGCCTTCAGGGGCTCACAGAGGTTTTTGCAGTCTAAAGAGAAAGATGACTTTTTCCCAATAGATCTACAAAAATACTGAGAGAACAATTCTGAGAGGCACAAAGATAGTGAGGGACTTCAAAGAATTTTGCTCATCGCTCTGACAATATCCTTCCCTTGGGCATTTTCAAGAGACTTTTGTAAAGTTTCTATTTGCTTTCAACTTTTGTTTCGTTACTGGACTGTTTCTTTGAAACTATGTAGAAAAACAGACACAAACCAATCACCCATGATCCTATCAAGTTACTACAGTCACTGCTATCATTTTGGGGTGTGTCTTCTTGACTAGGTACCAAAGCATTTCTGTACCAAGTGTAATTGTGGCGGTGATGTATGGGCTTTGGAGCCGGATGGACTTGGGTCTGAATTCTACCTTTTTTATTCTTATAAAATGTGCCACCTTGAGTGAGAGGGAAGGCAAGAGGAAGAGAAAGAATCCTCTCCATCCTTGGACCGAAAGCCCAGAGCTCCATGCTGATTGGACCACCTGTGACCAATGCCTGTGGCCAGGGAAATGCCATGTGCTGATTGGTTTAGGTCTGAGTCACTTGAACCAATCATGGTGGAAGTCTGGGGGGGAGCATTCTGATTGGCTTAGGCAGGTGGAGGTGGCTGCAGGCAGGGAGTCTTGCTGGCCTATGAGGTCCCCAAGCTGAGGGCAGGCTGTGCCCTCTCCCCTTGTGGGACGGTGCAGTGTTTAGAGTGAAGGGAGTAGCCGTTGGGCCATCTTGGCTTCCTCCCCGCGGTCTGGGGCTCAGCTTGGCTTCCTCACCAAGGTCTGGGGCCTTGACCCGTGTCCTCTGCTGCCCCCAACACCTCCTTCACCGCATCCCCCTACTCCCCAACCGCATCCCCAAGCGAGGGTTCCACCACGTTCTCAGCCTACACCTTCTCCCGAACTCAGGGACAGCCCTGACTGCTGCAGTTTGGAGGCTGGACGGTTTTTATTGTTTTCTCCTTGGCAAAACATGAGTTCTCTTAAAATAAAAGACCCCCCCCTTTTTTTAAAGAAAAAGAAGATAGAAAGAGGGGGAAAAACTCATAAAAAGAAAAGCCCAAATCCCAACTCCAGTAATAAATTGTACTTCAAATATCTCTTAACAAACTATAGACTTGAAACCGTCCTACAAGAGCCAACCAGATGCATCGGAATTAAGTTGCTCATAAAGACAGAGCCAAAGGGAGAATGGAAGCAGGGTTAGGGCTAGGGAAAAGGGGAAAGACCCTGGAGGCTTCTGAGGCAGAGATTTTAGCAATTGTTGTCAATACCCGTGGTTTATTGAGGGCTCACGCTGTGCACTGATACCTATTATCTGTCATCTTCCCTAAAGCCTCCTTGTACAGAAGAGGCCCCTGAGGCACAGAGGCCAAGGGGCTTGCCTCAGGGCACGTTGTTTGCAGTCGTGGGTTTGGCACCCAAACCTGTGTTTCTTTCTCCAGAGCTTTCTAACCACTGCCATTCACTGCCTCCCTTCAGGTCTGGGATTTGAGAAGGTTTGCAGAGTGTGGTTTCTGGGGTGAGATGGGGCCTTGAGGCAGACAGAGCCTCCCTTTCTGGTTTCCATATTCTGTTGGGTTTTGGTTTGGTTCCCGTAGGTCTATTTCAAGCTGGCTGGAGAAGGAGAATTATTCTTTTTTACTTCTGGCTCCCTGGATCCTCCACAAAGTGAGTTGGTTCCAGCAAGCCCGGAATCATCTATCTTTTGAGGTATTTTAGATGAGAGTGAAGCAGTGTACTGTTAACCCTTACAATGGGCAAGATCCCTGGACTGGGGGAGGAATGAGAGTTCCTTCTCATCCTGACTTTGTGGGGAGAGGCAGACAGGAAAGAGTCGAGATAATTTCCCCCAGGGATAAGTGCTAAAAAGACAAGAAAGGAGGATAAGGTGGTAGAAGGGGACTACTTCGGGTGTGGTTAGGCAGGACCTCTCTGAGGAGACTCCTCTTAAGTGGACCCCTGAGTGAGGGAGAAGAACCAGCTTTGGGAGAGTCTGGGGGAAAGAATACTGCAGGCAGACGGAGCAGCAGGTGTTAAGATTTGGAGGATGAGCACGAGCTAGCCAGAAAAGAGGGACGGGGGAAGTGGGAGGGAAGGCCCCGCTGGAAGAAGTAACTATATGACCTGGAATGTCTCTAAGCCCATGAGAGTTTCCACCACTGTCAGATATGACGTAGTCTGAGTCTATGCCCAGTAGTCTCTCCAGCCTGGTGACACAGGGGGTCCACTCAGTGGCCGAGGAACATGATCTTTCCGGCCTGCAGCTGGGTGGGGGTGGGGGTGGTGGTGGTGGTGGCTGACGCTGTAGGTGTCACCCTGCTCTCCCTGAGGAAAGGATGTTGCAAGTTGGGAGGGAGAATTGACTCCCTTCCACTCACGTCCCAAACAAAGGGTCCAAAGCGACACCGCACTGTTGGCGGCAGGCGGCGGACAATCCCTCCACGGGGACTCCAGGGCTTGCTTACTAGCTGCCTTCACCCTCAGGCTTAGCAGCCTGTGAGGCAGACAGCCCGGGAGGGATGCAGCCTGCCCAGCTGCGAGGCTCAGAACGCCGGGAGGGAAGAAGGGCACGCTTTGCTGAGAAAGCATGAGTAGTCCCTTATAAAATGCTTTCTTTTTTCTTTCTTTTCCTCATTCCGGTTCAGAGCAAAAGGCACCACCTTATCCTGGAGGCAATGTCAGGTTGTTTTCCAAAAGTGAAAATTGATATTTGCTCTCTGAGCTGTGTTGATCTTCATTTTAGTGGCCCTCCAGGCAAGCAAATGAGAAAATATCAGTTTCCGGGATGGGAGAGCCGAGAGATGCCATAATTGAAGGGCAGCAACCTAAAAATTAATATGGATGATTTGTTTAAATATTCACTGCGTCTGTTTAAACATTCCAGATAACCAAAATTATATCCTGGGGAGGCTGTCGAGTGTATATTTAAATGGTCAAGTGCATGGGCCATGAACACTTGAGTTTTAGTCTTCCTTTTGCCTCTTAGCAGCCCTGAGAATTTGGGCAAATTCCTTATCCCCTATAAGCCTCAGTTTACTTGCATTAAAAAATGGAAATAAGACCAATTTCTAGGTATTCTTTTATATAAATACACATTCAAATGTCAATATATGTGTATACTTTTTAGTTTTTTAAAAAATAAAGGCAGTCATGCTAAAAAAATGGAAATAATAAAACTTTCTCATAAAAGTGTTGTCCCTGGCAAATAGTAGATGCTCAATGCCTGTTAGAATATACAAAAGGTGCTTGGGATAGTGCTGGGGCATGAGAGCAGTTCATGAGATTTAAACTATTGGTGTAACAATAATAACTAGTGTGGTAGTAGTGTTAGTGAGTGGTAGATACCAGAGCCAGACTTTCTAGGTTCAATTACCTGGCTCTGCCGCTTACCAGCTTTGTGACTTTAGGCAAGTTACCTGACTTCTCTGAGCCTCAGTTTTCTTGACTACAAAATGGAGATGTAGTAAAACATGGTTATTATGACGATTAAATGACTGAGAACTTAGAACGGAGCTAGGTACAGGGTGAGCACTACATGAGTACTATTTTATTATTATGAGTAGTATATTGTTGTTCTAGTGCTAGAGTGTATTCTTCTTGAGAGCAGGGACTTGGTCCTATTCTCCACTATATCCCTAGTGTCTACAACAGTGCTGAGCACACAGTAGGTGCTCAATAAAATTTCACCAACTTTGTTGAATAAATGAAATGGAAGGTAAAGAATCATTCCTGTGTTTCTCTGCAGATGGAAAGATCCTGAGCCTCTCTATAGGCACTCTGATACATCTAGAATAGAAGCCCCTCTCCCCTGAGTCCAAGTAGGTGCCTTTCATGTTCCAGTCTCTTGCCCCGAATATACACAATACTCAGCAAATGGGAAGCAAGGGCTCCTTGGTTCCCTGTGAACTCACAGCGCTAAACACCAACCGTCTCCACCATGCATCTCCCAGCAGGGTCACCACTGGCTCAGGAGCCTGGAATCTCATTGGAGACTTACTGTGTTCAGTTCATTTGCATCTCTAGGGCCTTCCCAGGGAGGGTGGATGAAATAGTATTGATGCATGTAGATGGCACCCAGTAATGCTATTTTGATGGAGTTTTGTGTTCACACATCTGATTGAAGGGGAGAAGAAAGAGGTGCACACAGGCTAGGGCACACAGGTTATTGGGGGGCAGAGCTGGACTAGAGGATGGGCTAGCTAAGGAGCCACAGAGGCTGCTAGCATTCCTCAGATACTAACTTAGGTTGTCATGATGAAACCTTCCCTCAAAGAATAATTGATTGTCACCAGATTGCCTCCATAGAAGGGTGTGCCAGTGAGCTGTGGGGTTGCTGAGTGGGGCATGCAAGTGTGGGCCAGACCTGAACTGCTCTAGAGAATAAACCTTGGGGTCCTGTCTGGCATTGCTTCTAGGCTTGAAAACCAGTAGAACTTTTAGCCCGCTTCCCAAAGTGGTCATGTCTGGGACAGGTAGTGATGTGCCAGGGTACAGCCATAGCTTAAACATGGCATGTCTTTCAAAGCTGTTTAGTAACCCTTTTAAGTCAATTTAATACAAGTATCAATATATCGTGGAGTAGAATGACAAACGGTTTCATAGATTTTTAAGTTAAAACACAGGACTTCAAAAAAATGTCAAGCCTGCCCCAGGCAATTCATCTAGACCCTCAGATAACTTGTTTGCATTTCTCTCTGCAATTAGGAATATTTTGGTGGACACATTTATGAAGTACTGGTATTCTTAAAACCCTGAAGTGGGACCCAGCCAATTGGTCATCTCTCTTTAATTCTTACTGTGAGACTGATTTCTGGAAGGAGTTGACATCTTTGATCTTGAACTCCCTCAGAGAAGCAGGCTAGAGTTAGGCTATTATTAGCGCTGATGGGGCATTTAGAAGGAGAGTTTTTTGGTTTCTGGGACAAAACCCAATTAAAACTAGTTAAAGCCAAAAAAGAACACTGTTTGGCTCACAGAATTTGGAAACAGAAGGATGGATTCATGGATTCATATGTTTCCATCAGAGCTCTCTCTCTGTCTCTTTTTTAAGCTCTTCTCTTTCTTTCTTTCTCTATCTGGTCTCTTCATATTTTCCCAGAGACACCTTCCTTTGCAACTGGGCAAAGGCGGGGAGGGTCATAGACATTGACAGAGCCAGACTTACACACAAGGCAACCTTGCCCATGGCCATCACGGAGGCACTAGAGAGCTTGGATTTCTCAGGGTCTGCCTATAAAATCCCAGGGCAGGGCTCTGATTGGTCTTGCCTGGATCATGTGCATATGCCTAAGCCAATCAGAATGACCAGGGAGATGGTGCACTGTGATTGGCCAGGCCTGGATTACTGTTTTTCTTTAAGGGGCGTGGTAGGGGGGTATATAATGGACAGCCCAACCAGAACTACATGGAGAGAGGGGCAAACTCCCCAGAGGTAGAAGGGAGTCATTTACCAGAGTTGGGGAGGAGCATTGGGCAGAAATAAAGCAAGATATCCACCACCCAGGAGAAGGTATTCTCACTTGGAGAAATGGGAAGGCACCCAGCATCTTCTTGTGAAGTTAGCCCACGTAGGTGTGGGCTTCATTTAAAGACAGGGAATTACAGGGGGTTCCACATATTCAGGGACCCTAACTGCCTTCTCAGGAGAATGTTAAAAATTAGAAAAGGAGGGACTTCCCTGTGGTCCGGTGGGTAAGACTCTGTGCTCCCAATGCAGGGGGCCCGGGTTCGATCCCTGGTCGGGGAACTAGATCCCGCATGCATACCACAACTAACAGTCCACATGCCGCAGCTAAGAGTCCACATGCCGCAGCTAAGAAGTCCACATGCCGCAACTAAAAGTCCTGCACACTGCAACAAAAGTCCCGCGTGCCGCAACTAAGACCTGGTGCAGCCAAAATAAATAAATAATAAGATATTTTTTAAAAATTAGAAAAGGAAACTTGTTTTCATGACCAGAGCTTGACTTTGGTTCTGGTTTCTCTACATGTTAAGAGGGTGGGAGAATGTTCTGGAGCCCGTGGGTCAGTCTTGGTGCCAGTTTCTAATTCTGTGCATCCGGCAGTCCAAAGTCTGGCTGCACAGCTTGACGGGTACACCAAAGAAGAAAGGTTCGTGAGCAAAACTTTCCAAGTATTTAATAGTTTGAAGCCAGAGGCCACAAAGAGATGGCATGCCTTCTTTGGCCGGCAAGTAATTTAGGAAAAAAAAATACAAACGCCTGCCAACATTGACAAACTGGAATATTTCATATGAAAGCATGGATTTCCGGTTTCTCTAGGAAAACCATAAGATCTGGCCCTGCTGGGCCCAGAGCTGCACATGGTCACCACTGGCTGGAGAGGAGCAGCGGCGACCCCTCTAGACGGAATGTAGGACTCTCATCGGCCACCGTCTCCACCACCCCCTGTCACCTTACGCCTGGCCCCCTTCATTCATTCATTCCCATTTCCTGTTTGGCCTCTGTAAGCATTTGCCTTTGCATGTCCTAGGTTTTTTTTTCTTTTTTTGCGGTACGCCGACCTCTCGCTGTTGTGGCCTCTCCCGTTGCGGAGCATAGGCTCCGGACGCGCAGGCTCAGCAGCCATGGCTCACGGGCCCAGCCGCTCTGCGGCATGTGGGATCTTCCTGGACCGAGGCACGAACCCGTGTCCCCCACGTCGGCAGGCGGACTCTCAACCACTGCGCCACCAGGGAAACCCATGTCCTAGGTTTTACAACAACAAATTCCCTGAGCAAAATCTCTGAAGAAGTAGGTTTTTCTTTTTCTAGCTTTGTGATCTTAGGCAAGTTAATTCCTCTCTCTAAACCTCAGTTTTTTGATCTGCAAGTTGGGGACGAAATACTAACTTCATTTAATCAAGCCTTACTAAACATCTGTTTTTCCAGGTGCTGGTTTGTAGCAGTGAACAAGTAGACATGGCGGGGGCAGACAGGGGTAGGTGCTAGTGAGGCAAGGAGGTGGGAAGCAGACGTTGGGGAGGTGACAAAGTGACGTACTGTATCTAAATCACTTAGTCCAGGGTCAGCAAACTACGGCCTGTGGAACCACCTACCTGACACCTGCTTTTGTCAATAGTCATTGGCACCCGGCCACGCCCACCATTTACATCTGGATGTGTAGCACTACGGCTGTCTGTGTACAATGGCAGAGTTGAGTAGTTGCAATAGAGACCGTAGGACCTGCGAAGCCTAAAATATTTGTTATCTGGCCCTTTATAGAAAAAGTTTGCCAGCTCCTGCCTAGCCCAAAGCCTGGATAAATAGAAGGAACTCAATAAATTCCAATTTATTATTAGTAATGGTCCCTCTCCCTGCCTCTCTTGCTGATCCTCCAGGGCTGGGAGCCTTTAATTCCTCACTATGTCTCCCCTCCCCGGCGACCTTTCTGTTTGCTTGCTTAGCAGCTGTGCTCCTTGTTCAGGTAAAACTGCAGAACTGGGGCTTCCCTGGTGGCGCAGTGGTTGAGTGTCCACCTGCCGATGCAGGGGACACGGGTTCGTGCCCTGGTCCGGGAAGATCCCACATGTCGCGGAGAGGCTGGGCCCGTGAGCCATGGCCGCTGAGCCTGCGTGTCCGGAGCCTGTGCTCCGCAACGGGAGAGGCCACAATGGTGAGAGGCCCGCGTACCACAAAAACAAAACAAAACAAAACAAAACAAAAAACTGCAGAACCAATATTGGCTACTTCTTCATACAGATTTCGTAGAAAGTTTAATGTGGCCCTAGTCAGGGGCAGGCTTGGGGTTCACCCACTATCCCTTTCTGCGTGTCGAATCAGGTTAATCAGACCAAATCAAAAACAGGATTAGGCAGGCTGCAGCTTGAAGCCCCACGTAGAAAAGGCTGCATCAGTGTTGACTTACATTTTTCGATGGGGTGTGTGGCAGGTTTGCTGAGGTTTCATGGTCTCATCAGTGGCTCTACTCTTGTGCCAGCTCCCACAGCCCGACCATGTGCCGGAGACTTCCGCTCTCAACCGCTTGGGAAGATTCGTTTTCACCCCAACAGCATCAGCACAGACCTTCGGCCTGGGTGGGGTCACAGAGAGAAAGCAGGTGTTGCCCAAGGACATGTAGCAACAGCAAAGAGTCCTGTGGGTAATCGTGAAGGTCAGCAGAGTCCTCGGGCAGGGCCCGCTCCATGAGCATGGCACCTGCGTGGTTACCCCAGTCCCTGTGCTTACAGAGACCCTGCTCTGTTAATGCTTTGCTGTCAGTGTCTTGAAATTCGTAATAATTTTTAACATTTGCATTTTGCACTGGGCCCTGCAAATTATGTAGCCAGTCCTGACCTTGGGGGTGTGCGACTTGCTTAGATCCCGGTTTTGGAGGGTCTGCAGGGGGTACTGGGGGAATTGGAAGTGACCAGGTTTCCTAGGGGACCTTACAGCTCCCGGTTCCTGCACTCGGGAGATTTCTGGGGGTGGGAAGGGAGTTAATAATGTGGGGCTGGAGACAAAAAGGACCCCCCTTCCTCCTCTGGCAGCTGATGGGGCAAGAGCAGGACAACAACTGCATCGTTTCAGGGGGCATCGTCTCATTCACCCCCAGGAGAACTCTGTGAAGTGGGCACCTTGTGTGGGATTTGAGAATCAGCCAGGTGAGGAATCTGCCAGGGGTCACACAGCTAGGAGCCATGTGGAGTGGGGATGCGGTCTGAGCTCAGAACTCCTGGATAATCTCTCAGTTTCCTAGTCTGGAAAAACTGAAGCAATTAAAGCTGATTTGTAGCATCATTGAGAAGACTGAAGAAGGGATATACAGTGCCTAGCACACAGCATGTAGTACACGCTCACTAGATGGTAACCTGTGATGATGATGGTGGTGGTGGTGGTGATGAGGATAACACCAAATCTTGTACTGCTTCTAGCTCTAATTTTGCTGACCCTTATCCACCCCACTAAAAGGTCATTTTGTCCCACAGAAATATATGGAGTAATGTTCTTTTGCTCCTTGAGTTAATTTATGTCCTGTGGGTGCCACAGCAAGTTACCACTAACTGGGTGGCTTGAAGCAACAGACATTTACTTTCTCACAGTTCTGGAGGTCAGAAGTCCAAAATTAAGGTATTGGCAATATTGATTCTTCTTGGAGACTCTGAGGGAAAACCCACCCGTACCTCTCCCTGAGCCTGCGGTAGCCGCTGGCAGTCCTGGAGTCCCTTGGCTTGTGGCCAGATCTGTCCAGGCTCAGCCTCATCTTCTCTTGGCCTTTCTCTCTGGGTGTCTCTGGGTGTCCTTTTCTGTCTCTTCTAAAGACACTCTCGTTTGATTTAGGGTCCATCTTAATCAAGGGTGATCTTATTTCTATCCTTACTTGCATTATATCTGCAAAGACCCTATTTCCAAATAAGGCCCTGTTCTGAGGTCCCAGGTTGACATATGTTTTGGTGGTGGGGTTGCTGTTGAACCCATTCACCGAGGCAGGTCAGTGGGGGTCCGAGGAACTGAGGGGACCTGTCATGCGCCTGCCCTCTGCGGGCCCGGGCACTGCTCACCGGGCCGCTGTCACAGCGGCTGTCATCGGTGCTGTGGAAATTCCGGTGGACTTGTCCACTGCGCCTCTTTGAACCTCCGAGGATGGTGACTCACCCAGGGGTCGTCCTGGCGGGTGCTGGGCCGGGGAGCCGATGGGTGCACCCGGCCCTGGAGGTCCGGCGGGTCCTGAGGAATGGGGGTACCCAGCGAGGCCCACCAGCCCCTCTCCAGGGGGTGTGGGAGCCTCGGAGGCCGTGCATTGGGGGCTGGCTAGGGCTCTGGCTGCGTTCACCTTTCTCTTTCCTTCTTTCAAACAAAACGTTGGAAAAGGAAATTGCAGCTTGCCATCATTGCGGGCAGGCTGGGACCCGTGGAGGGAGCTGGGGCCATGCGTGGGCTCCCTGGCAGCACTGGGGGGATCCAGCCGGCCGCCGTGACCCCCCCTGGACCGGCAAGCCCCCTCCAAGGTGGACCCGGCCTCTGATGTTACTCTGTGCGTCGGGAGGGGAGAGTGTGGCCAAGAGGGAAAGGGGGTGAGTTGTGAAGTCAGTTCTCACCTTTAAACAGAGCTCTGCTGAAAAGGGGGCCCCACTCCCCACCATTTCAATTTGCGCTCCCGCCCTCCTGCCACCCTCACCCACGTCCACCCCATGGGTCTTCCCGTCTCCTGAGGTGGCAGGAGAACAGCTGGGAGCCCCATTACTGTTTTCAGAGAGAAAACAATACTCAGGTCGGGTGGGTGGGTGTTGGAGGCCATTTTTCTCTGGATGTGTTTGGTGGGAGGGCTGTGGCATGAAGGTGACTGTAGATACTAATGTCCTTTGCCTCGTTTGTGGAGTGGGAAGTCTTCGGGAGGTCTCCCCTCCTTCGGGGTCCTGACCCCAGGATCTGGGGAGCACAGAGGCTCTGGGCGCCTGTGGAAGCTGGAGGGATTTCAGAGAAAAGCCAGGGATTCCTTTGCAAAAGGCAAGTTTCCTTATAAAAGTGGAATATGTTGGTTTTATTAGATGAATGTGAGCGGGGACGATTGAGTGTTTCCTTAGTGGGCTGACGTGAATGGAAATGTATACCTTTAGTGCCTCCGATAATGACAAGGAGGAGAAAAAAAATAGGAAGGGAGGATGGAAGAGAGAAAGGGAGGGAGGGGAAGGGGAGAGAGGAAAAAGAGGGAGAGAAAGAAGGAAGGAATACAAAAGACCAAAAGGTAAAGAAAATGAAAAAAAGAAGGGAAAGAAGAAAAGAACAGAGTGTCAAGAGAGTCTTTCTGAGGAGATGACATTTAAGCAGAAAACTCTTTGGGCCATAGGAGGCTAAGGGGGTGAGTGGTCCAGTAGGGGAGCACATGCAAAGGCCCTGGAGCTGCTTAAGGAGCAGCTGAGAGAACCATGACTGAGCCTGGTGGGTTTGGGGCTGAAAGGCAAGAGATGAGTTTGGGATGGGCGGGATCTAGACCACAGGTCCAAATTCCTATGGGTGCCGGACAGGAAGATGGGGGGGCAGGGGGGATGTGGCCAGCTGGGGCACTTCCGCCCCCCGGAAAGCTGGCAGCCACCTGGGCACACGGGCTTGATGTTGCCAGATCTCTGCTTTATGAGAGAGCAGGAATGCAGATTGTTGTGTGAATGGTGCTGGCTTACAATTTCAAGATTTAAGAGAGAGTTTGCATGCTGAACAGGGACTGTGGGCTGGGGCAACCGGTTGGCAATGCTGGGACTTGGTCATCATGGGCTATAATGGAGCTCACAAGTTGTCATGTCTCCTTCTGTCCCCAGCAGAGCTGGGCCAGGTCACAGGAACAATCCTTTGCTGCCCTATCTATGAAGCTGGCCAAGGGACTTCATCCAAGTAAGGGCACAGCCAGGAGAAAAAGGGTGTGTCTTCCTTAAAGGGCCTTGAATAAAGGAGTCCTATTCAGCACCTGAAAAGGCCCGTGTATCAGTGAGTGGCAGCCCATCTGGTCAGGTCTGTGTGCACAGTGACCTCTTACAGGAGGGAGGTTTGCTGCTTGGAAGTTCGGTGCTTCTGCCTGTTGAGGAATCTCCTCCGGCAAAATCCGACACATTTAGTTGCAATTTCTGCTTTGATGTTGCAGAAATAGGTCCTTAACCTTCCTCTGGGGATTATGAGAAGGAGCCTCCTGGGCACAGCTAGCTCATCCCTACCTCCAGCGAGGAGAGCTGAAGCTCAGCCTCTAAAGAGTCTGCAGCAGACTTGTCAGCGAGCTTGTGAAATCACATGCTACTGAAGAGGCGGTTGGTGTCTAGCTGAGTGGCAGGATGTCATCCAAGTCTGGACTCTTGGCTGCAAGTGACAGAAAGTGAACCCTCACGGGGTTAAGCAAACAAAAGAAGGTGACAACTTGGGCGGACCTGGAGGGCATTGTGCTAAGTGAGATAAGTCAGACAGAAAAAAACAAATACTGTATGATCTCACTTATATAAGGAATCTACAAAAAACAAACTCACAGAAAAAGAGATCAGATTGGTGGTTGCCAGAGGTGGGGGGTAGGGGGTGGAGAAAATGGATGAAGGTGGTCAAAAGTTACAAACTTCCAGCTGTAAGATAAATAAGCCCTGGGGAGGTCATGTATAACAGGGTGACTATAGTCAGCACTGCCGATGGTACATTTTAAAATTATTAAGAGAGTAGATCCTAAAAGTTCTCATCACAAAGGAAAAAAAAAGTTTTGTAACTATATGAGGTGATGGACATTAGCTTAACTTACTGTGGTGATCATTTTGCAATGTATACATATGTCAAGCCATTATGTGGTACACATTAAACTTGTACAGGGTTGTATGTCATTTATATTTCAATAAAACTGGAAGGGAAAAAAAAACAAAGAAGGAATACATTGGCTTATGACACTGAAAAGTCAGCCCCTGGGTGCTTCAGGGACATGGGGAGAATCTGTGTCTGTCCCTTGACCCTGATTTCCACAATGCCCCCCTTCTTAGCCACCAGCAGCTCTAGATGCAGTTTCTAGCCTGGCAAACTTGGCAGACAAAGCACCCAACCAGACCCCCGGCCTGACTCCTACTGGTCCAGCTTGGTCATGTACCCATTTATGACCCAGTCATTGTGACTGGTCTGGCCTGGTTCCAGGGGATAAGGTCAAACCCCGCATGCCACATGGACCAAAAGTAAAAGGGGAATGGTTTCTCCAAAGCAAGTCAGATGCTGTTATTAGAAGAAGGGGGATGGCTGTTGACCGTCACACCACATAACACAGCTGATAAGTAGCAGGTGCTAGTTTTGAGCCTGGGTCTGAATAACTCTGGACCCATGTTTTTAATTTGGGGGGTTCAGGATTGGCTGGATTTAGGGATTCAAAAAATGTCAGCAGAGCTTGTCTTCCCTGCTTATGCAGGAAATTCTCTATGGCCAGTCTTCTCGTGGGTTTGGTGGAACTGGGATTTCCAGGAGCAAATGTGTTTGAAAGAGGGTGTGGACCATCCCTCAGAGGACCTTACGTTGGCAGGGGTGTGGCAGGAAAAGAGCTTCACATTTCTGCTGTGCTTAATGAGGTTTAAGGAGAATAATGCTTCCTAGTTGCACTGATCCTGGTATTTTTTAAAATGTTGAAATTTGGGAACTCAGAGGAGCCTCATAACAGCCTCATAAGAGCCCGGATGATCAGCCCCGTCACCATAGGGGGGAAATGAGAGAGCATGTGACATGGTGACAGTGCAGCTTATTGGGACACCCAAATGGGCACCTGGGCTCCTGACCCTTAGCTGTACCAGTTTTTCCTGTTTCACCATGGCTAGACTTAAGTATCCTGAATGTGAGTTCTGCACCCAGAGGGCTACAGTTAAACTTCTGGCTCAAGCCACTTGTTAGTTGTGTGACCTTGGGCTCTGCATCTTGGTTGTCTCATCTGTAAAATGGGTAAGGACTGTAAAATGGGTAAGCATCATCTGTAAAATGGGCACCTACCTAATGAGATTGTGGCAGAGATTGAGTTATTATATGAAAAGTCTTAGAATCATCCTTGGGACACAGCAAGCACCATTAACTTTTACTACTGTATCAGTTAGAAATTAGGGTCAACTTTATTTTCCCACTTAATCCCCAGGGGCGGGCAGTTGCTGGCATTCAGTTACAGGCTCCCTGGTACCAGAGCCGAGGTGGCTGTGCTTCCTTTGGCCTTTCCCTTCAGTCCCAAGATGGTTGCTGGTGCTCCAGCCATCATATCCATATACCAGTCAAGAAGAATGACGAATGGGGAGTGGCAAAAGGGCTACCTTCCAACTGAGTCAGCCCCTTAAAGAACTCTCATGGATGCCACACCCGCTGACTTCTGCTTATATAACATTGGCCACACACTTTGCAAAGGAGGCATCAAAATGTGGTCCTTCAGCCAAACTCGTCTCAGGCTTTGATGATTCAGGATTTCTGTTTGAGATGAGGAAGGAAGCTGGATAATGGGAAGGCATCCAGCAGTCTGTTATGGAGCTTTTTTGTTTTGCCTTTTTTTTTTTTTTTTTAGGCCGTGCTGCATAGCTTGTGGATCTTAGTTCCCCAACCAGGGATTGAACCCGAGCCCTGCAGTGAAAGTGCTGAGTCCTGACCACTGGACTGCCAGGGAAGTCCCTTGTTTTTCTTTTAATGAAGCCATCATGAATGCAGGGTTTAAAGCAAGAGTCACACACTTACATGCCCATGAACAGGTGTCCTTAAATGCATGAGGTAGGCTTCAGAGGAAGAGAGGCAATAGGGAGTGGTGGGGATTGTGGCAGACGGGGGAACTCGTGTTCTGTCTCCAGCTGCCTACAAATCAGATCTAGCTGCTACTTGTCATATGAAAAAGAGGAGCTCAGTGTTAGCAGAGCCTCAGATTTATCCAAAAAAAGTGGATAGAGACAGTTTTCGATGAAATCTGCTGATTTTTAAATGATGATAATGAATTCAAATTTACCCCCCCCCCAAATTACATGGGTCAAATAACACACAATTATGAGATGGATCTTACTTTTCTTTTTAAAGTCAGATTTATTGAGGCATAATTTACAAACAATAAAATCCACCCTTTTTAGGTGTACAGGCCTACGAATTTTGCAACATATGCAGTTGTGTAACCATCATCACAACCAAGCTATACAACATTTCCATCATCCCTAAAAGTTTCCTCGTGTCACTTTTTAGTCAACCATTACCCCTACCCTCAGCAACTAATAATCTTCTTCTGTCCCTATCGTTTTGCCTCCTGTAGCATGTCACAGAAATGGGAACGTACAGTAGCTAACTTTTGAGTCTCCTTTGAGCACAATGCAGTGGAAATTCGTCCATGCTGCTGTGTGTACAGTAGTTTGTTCCTTTTTATTGCTGAATAGTTTACCGTTGTATAGATATACCAGTTAGTGTATCCTTTCACCTGTTGATGGACATTTAGTTTGTTTCCAGTTTTGGGCGATTATGAATTAAGCTGTTATAAACATTCACATACAGGACTTTGTGTAAACGTATGTTTTCATTTATCTTGGGTAAATATGGAGGATAGATCTAGGATGGTTTCCAAGGTGGCTGTACAGTTTTGCCTTCCCTCCAAGAATGTGACAGGGTCCTGGTTGTTCTACAACCTCGTCAGCACTTGGTGTTGTCAGGTGGGTTGTTTTGTTTGTTTAGCCATTCTGGTGATATTGAGCATCTTTTCATGTGTTAATTTGGACATTCATATATACTCTTTGGTGACGTGTCCGTTCACATATTTTGCCCATTTCTAATGGAGTCTCTTGTTTTCTTATTGTTCTGTTGTGAGAGTTATTTATATATTCTGGTTGCCAGTCCTTTATAAGATGTGTCTTTTGCAACTATAGTGTCCCAATCTGTGGCTTGTCTTTTCATTTTTGTAGCAGTGCTTTTTGAAGAGCAGAAGCTTTAAATTTTGATTAAAGGCCAATTTATCAATTTTTTCATTTATGGTTTCTGTTTTTCATGTTCTGTCTACGAAAAGCCTGTGCATAATCCAAAGTCACAGAGATTTTCTCCAGTGTTTTCTTCTAGAAGATTTATAGTTTTAGGTTTCACATTTAGAGCTATGTTCCATTTAACTTATTTTTTGTATGTAGTGTGAGGGATGATTGAGGTTCATTTTTTGTATATAGATGTGCGATTGTTCCAGCACCATTTGTTGAAAGACTTTCCCCTCTTCATTGAATTGCCTTGACAGTATTGTTGAAAATCAGTTGACATTGTATGTGTGGATCCCTTTCTGGACTCTGTATTCAGTTCCATTGGTCTGTGTGTTGCCCTTTTATCGATACCACACTAGTGCCCAGGCATGAGTACTGTATCAGTGTTAGCTCTTACCATATTTTATTAATTTTTAAAAAGTAAACTGTATTTTAGAATAATTTTAGATTTACAAAACAGTTGCAAAGATAGTGGAAAGAATTCCCCTCTACCTTTCACCTGGCTTCTCCTAATATGAACATCTTACACACCCATGGTATGTTTGTCAAAACGAACACACTAACGTTGGTACAATACTGTTAACTACTTGGACCTCGCCAGTTTTTCCATGAACGTACTTTCTTCCTGTTCTGGGACCTGACCCAGGACACCACACTGCATTTAGCCATGGGCTTTCTAGAGGCATATCTTAACGTCTCTAGAACCAAGATTCATCTTACAGTCAATACTGTCTTACAATGATAGCTGGGTGTATTTTTTTTCTTAGTGTGGCTCATAAGATTATAGAATGTCTTCGGTTTAATGAGACATGGTATTATTATTAATTTAAATTTTATTTATTTATTTATTTGTGGCTGCATTGGGTCTTCCTTGCTGCATGCGGGCTTTCTCTAGTTGAGGTGACCGGGGGCTACTCTTCGTTGGTGTGCGTGGGCTTCTCGCTGCAGTGGCTTCTCTTGTTGCGGAGCATGGGCTCTAGGCACACGGGCTTCAGTAGTTGTTGTGGCTCGCAGGCTTAGTTGCTCTGCAGCATGGGGGATCTTCCCAGACCAGGGCTCGAACCCGTGTCCCCTGCATTGGCAGGCGGATTCTTAACCACCACGCCACCAGGGAAGTCCCGGTATTAGTATTATTATTTGGTCTCCTTAAGTCTCCACTTCCCCATCTGTAAAATGGGAACAATGCTAGGCTCACTTCATACACATGTGGGAGGGTAAAATGAGAGCCTCCATGGAGAAGGCCCAGCACAGAACTAGTAATTAATGACTGGCGTTAAATCAAAATGTCATCTCTATCCAGAGCCTGCTTGCTGGGAGCTGGTGAACACACCTTTCCTTACCCTTCCCTACATTGGAGAAAAGTTGCTGGGAGCCCTGATTTCTTAGCAGCTTTTGTTCTCCCAGCAGGAACCCACAGGAATAGCTACCAATTAAAATAACCAAGTTTCGGGTGACAACATTTGCAGAAAAAGCTGCAAATGTTTAATAAAAGCCCAGTTGCTGGGAGAGTGAGACAGCTACCTCTTTTAAGAAGACCTGAAGCCGCATTTCTAGTTGGCCAGCGAATTTGCTCTTGTTAGAACAAGACACTATTTTTGCTCAAGCTCCAGACCCTGGCCCTGTCCTCACTGAGTGTCTGGGGCCAGACCCCGGCAGAGTCCCCTTTTCTGCTTTTGCTTTCACATCCTGCAGTGCATTCCCTGGTCCTCTCTGGTTGGCGCATTTTCAAAACTGCACCAGCCACACCTTTCTTGTGGACAGTTGAGATTGTTATACAGACTTGAGCTAATAACAAAGAAGGAAATTTAAAACGTGGCCTGTAACCCCACCACTCAGACATGGTCACCGACGCTGAGCACTTTTACCTTTCTTTTTCTGTTAGAAAAATTTGTTATTTATCTTTTTCTGTTAAAAAATATTTGCCATAAAAGAAATTAGAAATTGTAGAAAGAGTACAAAAGCAAAACATCCCCTGTCATCTCACCATCCAGACCACCAACGTGTGAATGTCCACCCTTTCAGAACTTTAAACACTTAATATTTTCATGCATATGTCAAAATATTGCAAGCCTTAGTAACTGACAGCAGGTGCTGGGGGCAGATGACCAGAGATCAAACCTGTGCCCCCTGCACTGGAAGCACGGAGCGATAACCCCTGGACTGCCAGGGAATTCCCTCACCTTGGCCTTATCATGTAACATAATCCCAGGGGTGACATCCCATCATATTCACAGGTCCCGCTACACTCAAGGCAAGGCATTTGCACAGGACTTACCGCAGGGAAGAAAATCTTGGGGCCAGCTTAGAATTCTGCTTACCACAATTAGCACTCCTAAGGCCCTCCTGTCATCCTGTGTTTTAGTTTGGGGGCAAACTAGAGAAACTTAAGCTGTTTCCAAGGACTCAGACTTGGAAAGAAAGATCCCATCTATCCAACCAAACGTTGGCATTGAATGTACTTTTGAATAGATGAACAAAGCATCTTCATCCAGAAAACACTGACGAATGAGCTAGTTCATTCATTTGTTCCTCAGGTAACGACATCTCTGCGGACCCCTGGGCTCAGTGCTGAAATGTGGACTCAAGCAGGTACTGATAATAGTGGGGTCTTTTATGGAGCACTTACTACAGCCAGGTGCCACTGCGTCTGTGCTCCACGGGTTAGCTTCTGTCATCCCACGGCAACCGTGTGGAGGATGCACCAGGGTTACCTTCACTTTGCAGAGAAATTGAAGTAGAGAGAGGCTGTTTAACCTGGCCGAGATCGCACAGCTAGAAAGCAGCAAGGCTGAGACAGGGGTCCAGGCAGTTTGGCTCCAGAGCCCACGCACGCACCACACCAACCCTATCCCCCTTACCACCACCAAACATGCTCACAGCCGTGAGGTCACTTGGTGCGGAGTTGGGCAAGCTCCTTTCCTCTCTCCATAACTGCCTCTCTCTGACTCTCCCTGGACAAATGGGGACATGTAAGGGGGTGAAGGGCAAGCCTGCTGGAGAGCTTCAGCCTCGGCCACGTGCCACTGCCATACGAGCAGCAGCCGTGGTCCCTGGTCTGAGCGTACCTTCCATGGTCCAAGCCTCCAGTGTCCACAGCCTCCGCCCCATCAGGAGATTCCCCAAGGGAAACGGCTAAAGAGGAGGGACCAGAGTTGCTCCACCCAGAGCTGAGCATAGCAACTGCCCCTTGCAGCCACTGCCCTGCTTATCCTTTCAGCAGTTCGGGCCAGTTCTGGGAATTGTCTGTGCATCAAAAATGCACATGGTAGCCGTGGGTTGGGTGTCCCTCAGCCCCACAGCCCCGCCCGCTTCTTTTGCTTATTTGTCGAGGACACTTTTTCTTACAGAAGGATTTAGGGAAGTGGAGGGCAGAAACCTTGATGAGAGCATCTGGACGCATCTGGTCCCTTGCAGAGCTACCTCTGTGCAGCAGTGGAAGATAGAGGCCAAGAGTTTGGGTGTGGAAGACCCAGTGACCAGGTGCAAACACTGCAGCCCTAGGCAGAGCTACCTCACTGCTCTGGGCCTCGGTTTCGCCAAGTAGGGATAGTGTCAGTCTCTGCCTTACAGGGTTGCATTTGGAGGATCACATGAGATAATGTACATGGAGCACTTAACACCACGCCAGCGGCAGGTAAGCTCTTGGGATCATGAATTGTCATGATTCCTGAGCAACATGGCTTTCTTCTTCCCAGAAGGCAAAGGCCCCAGCAAAGGCTGTTCCGTCTCTCTTCCCTCTAGGTCCCTCTTCCTTCCTGCATGCACTGCAAACGGGCCACGGACCTCACATGGCAGGATTCATCCAGTTCCCTACTCAGCCCTTGCTGGCCCCCCCCAGCCCCACCCCCTGGCCACAGTGATTGGGCACTGAACAGAAGCTGGGCCAATCAAAGTCCTTCTCTTTCAAACTGGACGTGAGAGACAAAAACTCATCGTGCCCTCACAGTGCCTGGCCTGTGAGTCGTGCAAACCTGGGATAATTTACTTCTAGTCATCTATCTGGTCTCTGCTTGGCTGGCAGCTCCCTGAGGGCAGGGAGACCAATGTCATATTTGCCCCCGTGTGTCCAGTACAGGGCTCAGTGGGTGGTTAATTTGATGAATGAATGAATGAGGGGTTCTGCTTCCTACTCCTTTTCCATGGATGCTAAATCACTGCTTTCTCTCTGGAGACTGCAGCCTTTTCTTTCCATTCTTTCTTATTTATTTTTAACTTTTCATTAACGGAATATTTAAAACCTGAGAATAGGATAAGAAACTCCCATGCAGCTGTTCCAGCTTCAACAACTGTCATCATTCTGACTTTCTTTTCCCATATTTCCTTCCCTCTTTTATCAGGGGAGTGGGGATGGAGGTGCTGGAATATTTTACACTTGATATTAGCCAAAAGGCCGAGAAGCGATTGCTGGAATATTTTAAAGCAAATCCCAGACATTGAATCATTTCACCCCAAAATACTTCTGTATGTATCCTTAACAGATAAGTATTTTTTCAAATAACCGTAATTCCACCATCACACTTAACTAAAACAATCATAATTTCTCAATATCACATAATATCCAGTCTACGTTCAGATTTCCCCCATTATCTCAAAAACTCCTTTTACAGGAGGTTTGCTCAAATCCTGCCAAGGTCCATTCATGCTGAGGTTTATCAGTTGAGACTTTGTGGTCTCAAGTGACCGAGACCAAGTTCAAACCAGCTGAAACCAGGAAGGGGAATTTGTTAGCTTCTGTAAGGAAACTGAGATATGGGAAGTGAAGGGGCACCAGGGGTACTGGATCCAGAACCCAGTCCAGTCAGGGCTGTTCCTGTTGCCCCTGCTTCTCTCGGCCTGTATTTATTTTCTCAGACTGTTCCAGAGGAGCTGAGATCATGACCTGAGGCCGTTGCTTGCATACATTCTTTGTTTTGTGAGGACAGAAATTAGTTTTCCTCTCTCCAGGCCTGATGGAAAGTCAAGGGTTTTGATAGGCTCAGCTTCTGTCCAGTGCCCACAGTGTATGTCTGTGTTGGTTATTATCATGGTTGTGGTTGTTGATATATTTAGGAGCATTTCGTAAGCTTTGGGAAATTAAGGAGCACAGGTCTGGTGTTAGGTGAACTGGGTTTAAGAACTTCCCTTAAATTTTGCAATACTGAATTTTCTCATCTACAAAAGGAATCAAAAAGACTCACCTTGTTGAGTCGCCATCGAGGTTAAAGGGAATAATATAGACAAAGTCCCTGGCACATGTTAAGCCACTGTATTATCACCCCCTGCTGCAGACGGGGAAACTGAGGCCCTCAGTTCAGGAGAGATGCCCAGGGAGGTGTAGGCGCTTCCACATCCTCAGCTCCAGCCCTGGAGCCTTCCATAGACGCCTTTTTTTTTTTGTCTTTCAACTATTATAACTGTTTTTTTTTTTTAACATCATTATTGGAGTATAATTGCTTTACAATGGTGTGTTAGTTTCTGCTGTATAACAAAGTGAATCAGCTATACGTATACATATGTCCCCATATCCGCTCCCTCTTGCGTCTCCCTCCCACCCTCCCTATCCCACCCGTCTAGGTGGTCACAAAGCACCGAGCTGATCTCCCTGTGCTATGCGGCTGCTTCCCACTAGCTATCTATTTTACATTTGGTAGTGTATATACGTCCATGCCACTCTCTCACTTCGTCCCAGCTTATCCTTCCCCCTCCCCGTGTCCTCAAGTCCATTCTCTACATCTGGGTCTTTATTCCTGTCCTGCCCCCTAGGTTCTTCAGAACCTTTTTTTTTTTCTTTAGATTCCATATATATGTGTTAGCATACGGTATTTGTTTTTCTCCTTCTGACTTACTTCACTCTGTATGACAGACTCTAGGTCCATCCACCTCACTACAGATAGCTCAATTTCGTTTCTTTTTACGGCTGAGTAATATTCCATTGTATACATGTGCCACATCTTCTTTATCCATTCACGCTTTTGATTTACCACTTTCCCTGGGAAGTCACACCTCTGTCCTTCCCCTCCAAGTCCAATGCCTGCATCCACCCAGCCCAGCTCGAAAGCCCAGTTAGCCTTGACAGGTGTGAAGTCTTTGTTTTTGCTACATTTCCCCCCCTACAACCTTCAACTTTGCCTTTGTCTGAGCGGAATAGCCGTGAAGGCAGAGAATTCGCTGGGCTTCCCCCACCTTGCCTCTCTGCCAGGTGTTGCCTCCCGTCAAGCAAAGCCTCCGCTGTTATCTTTTCGGCCAGAGGCCGTGGAGGCAGCCAGGTGTGGGTCAAGGACTCAGGCTTTAAAACGCCAGGTCCGAACTCTCACTGGTTTTCTTTGCCTTGATTTTCTGGTCTGGGGACAAGAGCCTCTGGGTTTGAGCCCAACTAGCTGACTCCATTTGCCTTTTCGAACAGGGAGGCTGAGGGTCCGGGATTCTTAAGCCCGACTGCAGAGACACAGATTCTTTCTTGTTGTCTTCATTCCATCAGCTTTGACGGGGAGGCGCTGTGCAGTCACCTGGCTGTGACCTCTGCCAAGCAGCCACCTCAGGCTCTGAGAGGCATGGAGGGAGGGTCAGGAATGCCAGCCTTGTCCACCACCAGCTCACACACGTCTGGAAAGCAAAGGCTCTGCCTGCTTTGGGGGAGACACTGAGGGCAGAAGAAACTTCTAGGGGCCTCCTTTTGCCCTGTTATTTTTAACAGAAGAGTCAGGTCACTGAAGTTAGAGTGCTTGTAATCAAACTCTCATTTTCTTCCATCCTGTGCTGGTTAAGTGACCCCGGCCAAGAAATTTATCCTCATCAGGCCTCAGATTCCTTCTTTGTAAATTGGGGGCAATGGTAGTGTCTTCCTAACAGGGTTGTCATGAGAGTGAAATGAGCGAACGCACGGTGCACACTCAGCAAACGTCAGCGGTCACTAATCACATCGTAGGGCCCGTGTGAACTGGCCTGTCCTCCCCGCTGGCCCTGTCCCTCACTGCTGCAGCCACACTGGCCTTTCTTCCCTTTCTGACACATACCAGGCTTGTGCCAGCCTCAGGGCTTTCCCCCTTGCTGGTTCCTCCTGGGAAGAGTTCCCCAGATCTTTGCCAGGCAGACCCTCACCTTCTCCTTGTCTCAGGTCAGAGGTCACCTCTTCCAGGAGGCCTTCGCCCACCCCCAGCCTTGACACTTTCTCTCTCACGACCTTGTTTTATTTTCTTTGTAAACTTTATCCCCTCTTGAAATTATTCATCCCTTTGCTTGTGTATTTTCCGATCCACCCCAGCAGAGAAAATTTCCATTTTCAGGAGCACTATGCATACCCCTGAGTGCCTGGAAGAGTGGCAGCATACAGTAAGTGGTCGGTAAATGACTGTGGAATGAATGAATGGATAGCTGTATAGCATCTCAGCTTAAATACATGCAATCAAGGCTGATGCTGCTTCAGCTTTACTGTATTATGTGCCTGGCAGTCTGAGAAGCCCTTTGTATATGTTTCTTCTTCTTTTTTTTAAAAAATTAATTCATTAATTTATATTTTGGCTACATTGGGTCTTTGCTGCTGTGCGCGGGCTTTCCCTACTTGAGGCGGGTGAGGGCTACTGTTCGCTGCGGTGCCTGGGCTTTTCATTGCGGTGGCTTCTCTTGTTGTGGAGCACGGGCTCTAGGCGCACGGGCTTCAGTAGTTGTGGTGCATGGGCTCAGTAGTTGTGGCTCGCGGGCTCTAGCGCGCAGGCTCAGTAGCTGGGGTGCATGGGCTTAGTTGCTCCGTGGCATGTGGGATCTTCCCAGACCAGGACTTGAACCCATGTCCCCTGCATTGGCAGGTGGACTCTCAACCACTGCGCCACCAGGGAAGCCCCTGTTTCTTCTGATTTTAAAAGGCTCTTTAAAACTTTCTTCACGGGCTGACTGTCTAGCGAAGAAGTCTGCTCTGGAGGAAGGTCATTTTATAGAAACACAGATTAAATAATCATAAAATCCAATGACAGATGACAGATAGTTTTTAATATTAAAAAAAAAAAATCTCGGACTTCCCTGGTGGCACATTGGTTAAGAATCCACCTGCCAATGCAGGGGACACGGGTTCAAGCCCTGGTCCAGGAAGATCCCACATCCCGCGGAGCAACTGAGCCCGTGTGCCACAACTACTGAGCCTGCACTCTAGAGCCCATGCTCTGCAACAGGAGAAGCCACCGCAGTGAGAAGCCCACACACCGCAACGAGGAGTAGCCCCTACTTGCCACTAGAGAAAAGCCCACGCGCAGCAACAAAGACCCGACGCAGCCAAAAAAAAGAGTGTTTGCGTATCCCCATGAGAACAACAATGCTAATGCATCTTGCCTAAAGCACGCTTTTATTCTTCACTAATTATATTCACATCCAAAGTCACGTGTGAGCCCCTGTGTATAGGTGATGTGTACGTGGGATGGACATCTCTGTCCCTATTTCACAGGCAGGAAAACTGAGGCTCAGAACAGAGATGGGTCTGCTCAGCGTTCTGGGGCATATATGGTTGCCACGCTTTAGAAAGGTCTTGGCCGGGACCCTACCCCTCTGGGGAGCCTCCCTGGACCAGCCTCGGTCAGCCGCTGGTCCTCCATCACACTGCCGACACGTTCCCCGTCTGAGCATCCCCAGTGCGTCACGGTTGCTCACTGCATTGTCTCTCCCGCTGGACCTGTGTGGTGGCCACCAGACCAGTGGTTCTCAGCCAGGGGCAATTTTGCTTCCACCTCCAGGGGACATTTGGCAGTGTCTGGAGACATTTGCGGTTGTCACAACTGGAGGATTGGGACACTACTGGCATCTAGAGAAGCTGCTAAAGACTCGGTAATACGCAGGGCAGCCTCCACAGCAAAGAAGTATTTGGTCCCGATGTCAATAGTGCCTGCTCTAGACACAGCAGCTGTTAAGCACTTGAGATGTGGCTGGACCAAATGAAGACACCAGATTTCAAAGACTTAGTATGAAAATAAGAATGTAAAATATCCCATTAATAAGTTAAAAATGTTGACTACCTGTGGAATGATATTTTGGATATATTGTGTTAAAATAGATGGCGAAAATTAATTCTACCTATTTTAAAAAATGATTTTAATTGTAGCTACTAAAAAATGTTAAATCGCATATATGGTTCACATTACATTTTGAATGGGCAGCGCTGTGCTAGACGGTACATGCCATTTGAGCAGGGGTCTGTCTGCATCTCTCTGGGTTTGCTCATCGTTGTAAATGCAACACTAAGCAGAGAGCTGACACATGCTGGGTGCTTGGTAGATAGTTGTGGGAGAAGGGAGGAAGGAAGGAAGGGAAGAAGGAAGAAAGGGAGGGTCAACACCCCCAGGAGCTGCCCTGCTAGGACCGCCAAGAACCCATTGGTGAGCCCAGAATTCTCCCTCCAAATCCGGTATTTAAGGCAGCTGCCAAGGAGAGCTGCTTCCTTCTAGAAGGTGCCCTGGATGCCCACTGTCCCTGGTTCCCTGGCCTGGCCCTCCTCTGGGTCTTCTCGCCCTGTTTCCTCCCACTCGACCTGGCCGACAGTAATCTTGGGTGAGTCACTTAATCCCTTGTTTTGTAGCTTCTCCCCTTGCCACCTGCCCCCCTTCTGGTCCCCATCAGCAGGAGGTTCACTTAGATTTTTAGAGCTATCTGTCTGAGCCAGGATCCTCTGGGTTCTACATCCAGACAACAGGGAAGCAGTCGCAGGCTTTCTGTGACTTTAATTATCTCTAGCAAATGGGTTGATCATCCCCACAGGAAAAAGCTATGAGCCCCAGAACACGTATTTGGAATCGTCTGTCCTGTCCTGATAATGGGCTTTCTGAGAATACGGCTAATTCTTCATCATTACACAACACAGAGGTGATTGAGCAAGTGTCAGCCGCAGTGAGCGCCAGCTGGATTTGACTGGATTCTGTCCCCGAATATTAAAAACAGGTCAATTTTCTTCTCAGCCCTCTAAACATTTGTGGATGGGCCGGGCATGGCATCGCGGGCACGACTGACTCTAGGTGGCATCGAGAGAGGATGTCCAGAGGGGATCCATTTTAATCAGGAACACCAAGTCGCTACACGATTGGCAACACCTACCAGCCTGGCCTGGAAATTGGAATTTACAGACAAAAATGACAAGTCTGTTTTCATCTAAATGTTCCTGGGATTTTTTTTCCCCTTTAAAAAAAAAAAGTCTGACTGTGAGAGAAAACATGCACGTGAAATGGCAAAATGTAGGAAAATACAAAGAAAAAATAAAACTTACCCAGAATCCCATGACCCCATGATTATCACTGCAAACATGATATCTTTCAGCCTTCTCTTGTACATAAATATTCATAATTTATTGTGTATAGTATTTTCCAATATTGTTATCAAACGGCCTGTGCCAGTTGAAACTTTTTTTTTTTTGCTGTATATCAAGAACATTTTGTCACATCTCATTCAATAGTCGACATCAATTTAAATGACTGCAGAGCCCTTCACTAGGAAAGCAAACCAACACCTACTTAAACAACTCCCCAATATTTAGGCTGATTCCAACTTTTTGCTATTGTAAATAACTCTACAATGGACATCCTTGTACATAAATCTTTGCACACATCTCTGATTATTTCCTTAGGGTAAATTCCTAGAAGAAAAATTACTGGTGAAATGATTCACACGTAGTAAGACTTTTTTTTAAATTTAAAGCACCCTTATTTTTATTTTATTTTTAAAATTTATTTATTTATTTATTTTTGGCTGTGTTGGGTCTTCGTTGCTGTGCACGGGCTTTCTCTAGTTGCAGCGAGCGGGGGCTACTCCTCGTTGCGGTGCGCGGGCTTCTCATTGCAGTGGCTTCTCTTGTCGCGGAGCACGGGCTCTAGGCACGTGGGCTTCAGTAGTTGCGGCACACGGGCTCTAGAGCACAGGCTCAGTAGTTGTGGCGCATGGGCTTAGTTGTCCCGCGACATGTGGGATCTTCCCGGACCAGGGCTCGAACCTGTGTCCCCTGTATTGGCAGGCGGACTCTTAACCACTGCGCCACCAGGGAAGTCCCTGTAGTAAGACTTTTGATAAGTACTGTCATGTTAGTCCGGAAAGTTTATGATAAATAACATTTCCTATAGCAATAGAGTCTTTTCTCTCCCACTCCCCTGCGACTTTGCCAGTCCTGGTAGATACCAATTGAAACGCAGAAAAAAAAAAAAAAATAATAATTCTACTGCCTCGAGAAGAACACTGTTAACAATTTGGTGAATGTTTTTTCCAGACTGTTTTTTGTGCACATATGTTTATAGATATCTGTGTGTTTTTCAGATCTGGAATGATGTATACATAGTGTTTTGTACCCTGATTTTTGAATTCAGTATACTGTCCTTATCTTTTATGAAACATCCTTCTTTTCCTTGACTCCATCCTATTATACTGGAAATCTGTACTGTAGCATCCCTCACCAATTCCTTGATGCTGAACGTATAGACTGCTTCCGACTTTTCCCATATAAATGGTATGGGAGTAAATTTCCTTCATTATCCATAGTGTCTAAATAATTCCTTAGAAACAGAAAATGCTAGAACAAAAACAATGCACCTTGTAAGGATTTTAATATATGTTACAAAACTCAGAAAGACCAAGGCCATCTTCCCTCCGGTAATCTGGGAGTTGCATCACTGTCTGTTTCTGTTCTTTTTTAACATTGCTACTCTGAACGGCATGAAAAGTTATCTCATTATAGTTTTCACTTGAATTGCTTTGCCTGCTAATGAATTTAAACATTTCTCATAAGTGTATTGCCCATGTGCATTTCTACTTTTGAGATTTGTCTCTCATTTTTCTTTAGCCATTTTTACTGATCTGTGAGAGCTTTGTATATTTTGAGTCTTAATACTTTGTCATATATGTTGGAACTATTCTTCCTAGTTGTTATGTGTTTTAAAAATTTTATTAGTGGTGGTGTTTGATGTCCTGGAGTTTTTAATGTTTATGTTGAATCATTTTGTCTTTTCCTTTGTGGTGTCTTTTGGGGGAATGATTTTTAGGACTCGTGGACAGTTAGACAGATATCCAGACTGAACTAGATGATGTCACACATGTACAGTGAATAAAATGGCCTTTGACTTTGGAGGAGCTGTGTCGATCACTTGGCAATGCAGCCGGTCAGTCAAAAGCCCTCTGTCTTTCTTAATTTTTATTAGGAATCTGTCCCTAACTATGTAGCAGAAAGAGCACTGGGCAGAGTCAGGGCCGCTGACCTTGGGCTGTGCTGCTAACTCACCATGGAGCCGCCGTCCCCTCATTTGTAGAATGAAGGAATGATCAGGATCTTTTCCTTTCACCCCTAATTGATCATAGGGTGACCTTAAACAGGGCCCTAAAAATCACTCCCCAGTGAAGCCTGTTCTAGGCATATAAAGCCAGACCCCCCAAAGAAAGATAAATGATGACATCATATAAACATTCAAAATTCCTGGATGTCAAGAAAGACCACAAGTACAATGAAAAGAGAAAGAACAAGCTAGGAAAAATATTTTCAACCATTACATCATTAGCTCTCCCCGACCCGGCCAATGGACAGATAATTCCTGCTCTTCCTCGCTCAGAGGGTGGGGGAGGGTGAAAGGAGCCCGGCACACTGCAGGGCTCAGTGCAGGCTTCTTATTCTCATGAAGGAATGAACGAATCAATGATGAAACCTGCATCCTAGGCGGTGTGTGCGCCTTCCTTTAAATTGAACGGAGATGGAACGCCTGGGCCGGGGAAGGAAGTGGTTTCACTTCTGTTGTTTCCTGCGGGGTCACTGCAGAACCTCTGAGCTCATCTGGAAAATGGGTTTAGAACTGTTTACTCCCTCAGTTCCAGCCTCCTCCCTCCCAAGGGATGTCAGTTGGATGAATCAGAGCATAGGTATTTTGGCCCAGCCATTGTTTTGACAATAGGAATGATTAAACAGATAGTTTATTTATATTACTCTCATCGTTTGCACCCACATGTCCAGAAGAGCTTTGTTCATAGGTGTACACAAGAAGGGGACTTTCTGCAAAGTCAGAAACCGGTTGTGGGAAGGAAATGGGGGCATCGTCGAGGCAAAGGAGCTTTTATTTTTTTCACAGGGTTCCTTTTCACTTTAAACTGGTTCTTTTCTGCTCTTGTGTGGCCTGGAATGTCTGCTGAACTACAGGCCTGAGGAAGGACTTGAGTTGCAGCATGAAAGATTGGGTCAGATGTCAAGAGGGACTTCCTGGTTTATGAGATTGTGTGGGTAGAGGAAAGAGCGAAGGAGGAAAGTCACACCACCTCCTTCCCTGTGAGTAAGAGGCGGTTAGCTTGGAGACACTCCAGTGCCTGTGGGTGAGACCCTCTCCCCACCTTCCCAGAGACCTGGGAAGCAGCAGTGGAGACAAAGCACAGCCCTGCTGGGAGGTTCCTGAGAGAAAATGCAACACCTCCCTCCCATTTCACAGGTGGAGAAACCAAGGCAGGACCATGCAACAAATATTTACCAAGGACCTTCTGTGCGCCGGGACTGTTCTGAGCACTAGGGGTATAGCAGTAAGTGAGACAGATGACTAGCAAGCAAGGTCAGGGACACAGAGTTAGATGTTGGGGAGTGACGGGGCTGGACTGGGACAGGAAGTAATGGGGGAGGAGGGGTGGAAAGCATCCTTAAAGGAGTGGTCGCGGTAATGCAAAATGAAATGACTCACCAAGATCTCACGGAGATACAGTCAGAGTCTGGTTTCCTGACTCTTAGTCAATGGCTCCTCTGGCTCCTCCAGGGTGTTTTGGTTGCAAGTGACAGAAAACTCAACTCAAAAAAGGCTTATGCCCAAAGAAAATTGAGTGACTAAAAAATCTGAGGGTAGATCAGGAATGTCTTGGTCCAGGTTCTCAAACAATGTCGCCAAGCCCATGTGTCTGCCTCTTCCATGGGGGTTTTAGTTCTCAGGCTCCTTGTGGGAGCAAGATGACTCCAGCAGCTCCAGGCCTGCATCCTGGGAGTCAGGCTCAGCAGGACGGGTTGCTTCTCCTTCCCTAGCAATTTGAACGAAAGTTCTGGGCCTGACTCCCTCGGCCAGTTTTGGGCCACAGACCAATTTCTGAACTGCTGGCAGTGGCTTAGGGGACATTCTGCACCAATTGTCCGGGCCTGGGTCACAGGCCCACCCAGGAGCACTGGGCTGAGAGAAGGGAGAATGTGTTCCCAGGTGAATTCTGAGCATCGTTGGTAAAAGGAGGAGGATGGATTCAGGCCAGCCCAAACCCAGCCATGACAGCGATGTCATCCTGCTGTCCACGCGGTAGCCCCACCAGCCACTTCCCCAGGCTGTGTTGGTCGCTGACTGTTTGCTTCCATCTCTGTTTCCCAGAGCTCAGCCTTCAGGATATAGAAGATACTTTTCTTTTTTTCAGTCCTCCAGGATCTTGCAATGTACTTGAGGAGACAAATCCTATATCCTTATTTTCATCCTGTCCTTTCGTGGTTTGCTAATGCCATGAACTTTCTGTCCACAAAGGGAAGGATGTCTGTGGGCTGAAGGAGTCAAGTCAGGCAAAGGAGGCTTCTAGTGCATTTCAAAGGGGGGGGGGTGTCGTATCGGGCAAGGGTTTGCAGAGGGTAAAATTCGACAGTGTGTGCAGGATGCCAGCTATGGTCAACTGCACGCATAGCCATTTGATGATTGGGATTTGTATAGTTCTTGTACCACTGGTACTTTACAAGATTATAAGGTAGGAACCAGACAAACGTGTATTTTAGTAGTCAAGTATTTACTCCAAATTTGTGTTCAAAACAAATATGTCATTAACTTATCAGACCTGGTTAACATGGACGGGGTGAAGTGCAAATTAAAAAGCAAAAAGGAGGGGGGAGAGTCGATTTAAAGAAAGCTCCTAAACGGTTTGCAGAAATGGTGAAAAATATCGTAATGAGAATGACTCAGGTCTGGGAAATGCTGGTCTAGAGCCTGGATTCTGGGATCTTACTTGGATTCCAGCGTCAGACCCACCGTGCGTCCGCAATGCAATTTTGGGCAAATGGCTTCACCTTTCTGAATCTTCAGCTTTCTTACCTGTAGGATGCGGCTGAGACTGGGACCAGCTTCGGGGGCTGTGGCGGAACCCTTGAGACAGATAATATGTGTGAAACACTTAGCGTGGTGTCCGACGCGAGTGAAGGGTCATTCAGTTAGCTATCAGTAATCTGTTATTTTTCACAGGAAAGGGAGGGAAGGCAGCCCAGGTAGCAGGCAGGGCAGGAGCAAAGGCCCAGAGGTGGGAATGGACATGGCAGATTGGGGCCTGCTGTGCGTGTGGGATCTTGTGGAAGAACAGCAGGGGTGATTTGGGGTCCGGAGGGGAGGATGTACCATTTGAATGGAAACCCCAGAAGGTGAATAAGGCTCCTCTGGGGGTTGGGACTCACTGCTCCCTCCTGAATCTTTCCCCTCCCAGCTGACCACCGACCACTACCATCCTCCCTGTTCCAAGTCGAGAGCTGTCTGTGCGGGCGGGTCCTCAAGAACTGGGGTGGTGCTCCATAGAGCTAATCTATGTTGTTTATCTTTTACACACCATTAACCACAAATTAGCTGATTCTTTTGTGGCCATAAATTAATAGATTCCATTAGTAAACAGTCAATTACAGGATGATTACTTTTTCTCCCTGAACCTCGAGTTTTTTTATAGTTATTTGAGAGCATTTGATGCCGTCTTCTTCCCACTCCCGGTCTCCTTTCTGTGTCCTTGGTTCATTGGACCGGATCTTCCAAATGGACTGCAGAGGCTGTGGGTGGGTGGCGTGGATTCTCTCTGTAATGAGCTTGTAAGCAGCAGCCTGTTTGTTTTGCAGAAACAAAACCGACCGAGATTTATGCTGAAGAGAATTTTTATTTCCAACACAAACCAAAACAGCAAAGTTTCCATCTCCTTTTATTTCTGTGTATGCCATAAACATATTCTATTTGTGTTTTCTTCAATATCTTTCCTACTTATTGGGCCTCATTCTGGTAAACCCCTGATAATCTTTTTTTTTTCTCTACTTATCCATCCATGCATCTTATCATCCATCCCAGTATCCATCCATCCCACCATCCATCCATCAATCCTTCCATCCATCCATCCATCCATCCCTCTAACCGTCCATCCCACCATCCATCCATGCATGCCTCCATCCATGCATCCATGCCTCCATCCATCCAGCCATCCTTCCTTCTGTCCATATACATCCTTCTATCCTTGGCTGGAATTTCCAAGAGGGATACTGATCCCACTGTATCCATCTGCCGAGTCCTGAAGTATTCAAGTAGTGAGATGGAGTTAGTCTTTGGAACCCATAGCCATAAATCTACTACAGGGATGGCAAACCTAGTGCCCTCAGGGGGTAGGCAGGTACCTTAAATAACTAAAAGCAAAAAAATGTCCCAGGGCTTCAGTGAACTGTGGGGTTGTAGCTGTTCCTAAAGCCTTCTAATTCAAATTAAAAACAAAATGCAGTCTCATTAGACCTTAGGTTTGTGACTATTGCTGTATCAGCCAGAATTCTTTGGTTGCAAGCAATAAAAACAGACTCTTCTAGTAGGCTGAATAATAGTCCCTGACAATCTCCATGCCCTAATCCCCAGAGCCTGTGTATATGGTATCTTACATGGTAAAAAGGACTTTACAGATGTGATTAAGAATTTTGAGATAGGCAGATTATTCTGGATTATCCAGGTGAGGCTGATGTCATCAGAAGGGAGGCAGGGGGGTCAGAGTCAGTGGTAGGAGATGTGAAGGTGGAAGCAGAGTTTGGGGTGATGCAGGGAAGGGACCATGAGTCAAGGAATGAAGGCAACCTCTAGAAGCTGGAAACGGCAAGGAAGTAGATTCTGCCACTTTCAGAAAGAATGCAGCCCTGCCATCGTTTGACTCTGGTCCAGTGACTGATCTTGGACTTCAAACCTCCAGAACCACAGAATCATAAATGTGTGTTGTTTTAAGTCATGAAGTTGATGATAATTTGTTACAGCAGCCGCAGGAAGCTCACCCACTAAAAAAACAAAACAAAACAAATTATTGAAAGGCCTTTTAGTAGCCTCCAGCTCCAACTCAGAACAGAAACTCAGGGGGCTTCCCTGGTGGCGCAGTGGTTGAGAGTCCGCCTGCCGATGCAGGGGACACGGGTTCGTGCCCCGGTCCGGGAAGATCCCACGTGCCGCGGAGCGGCTGGGCCCGTGAGCCATGGCCGCTGAGCCTGCGCGTCCAGAGCCTGTGCTCCGCAACGGGAGAGGCCACAGCAGTGAGAGGCCCGCGTACCGAGGGAAAAAAAAAGAACAGAAACTCAGGAAAGACCATAGTCAGGGAGAGTTCTGGGATTTTAGAGAGCAAATCTGAGGGATGATCCCTTGGGCACCTCTGCTGGGATAAAATCAGCATTTCCCATCCTTGTTTAAGGCTGCTCAAATTTCACATTCCTAGGAGAGGCTCTGATTGACTGAGCTTGGGTCACCTCAAACTGGCCGCCTCACTGGAATGGAGTACCCCAAAGCAAAACCAGGGCCACGCTTGAGTGACTCGTCCCTCCATGCCCAGTCAGCTCTGGGCAGTGATGGAGCCACAGACTATAGATATGGCGGTGGGGACCCCTCTACAAGGACGGGGGCCTGGGCAGATGCTCCAGCATGGCCTAAAATATTCCCAGCTCTATTCCGTCCTTGGCAAGCCCAGCCTTGGGTGCCTTCTAGTTGGACATCTGAATTCTCAGCCTCCAGGAGGCTATTCAATCCTTGTGACCTTAGCCTGCGGTCTCAGCCCCATGCTGATTCTTGCCGGGACTAAAGCACCCACCTCCTAACCAGGCCTGGTGTTGGGTCTTTTCTCTTCAGCCGCCCACCTTTCCAGCACGGGTCCAGTTTTCTTAAATAGAAACATATTTAAATGGGGATTTTCAGCCTCAACACTGCTGACATTTTGGGCTGGATCATTCTCTGTCCTGTGCACTGTAGGGTGTTTAGCAGCAACCCTGGCCTCTGCCTGTGAGATGCCAGTAACCTCCTTCTCCACATTCTGGCACCAAAAATGTCTCCAGACATTGTCAAGTATCAAGGGCAAAGCCGGCCCCGGGTGAGAAGCACTGGTTTGAAGCATTACTTCTGTCCCTATCCATCACCTCTGCCACCACCACCGGATCCAGGCCACCATTCTCTCATCTCAGCAACTACAGGAATCCTCTCCTTGGTCTTTCCATTCCCTCTTGACCCTTCCAGTCTATTCACCATAACCAGCTGGAGAGAGATTTCCTAGAAAGCAAATCTGGTGTCCTGGCACTCCTTTGTCTAAAAAACGCTTCTGGAGTTCTCCAGAGGTCCTTGACAATGTCCCAACCACTCACCATGTTCTCTGAGATCTGCCGACTTCCCCAGCCTCGTACCCCAATACCTTTCTCCTTATTCTCTACGCTTCAACCATATCCCGAACTTCTACACATTCTTCCAATGGATTTCCCCACCCCTGGGCCTTTGCACTTGCTGTTTCCTTTACCTGGAACACTCATCCTGCCACTCTTTGTTTCGTTAACAGTTACTCATCTTTGAGACCTGTTTCAGTTAGGAATGCTTTTGTTTAGTTTTAATGACACAAAAACAGACAGTCTGGAGGCAGTTGGTTTCTGGGTATTGGTTCTGTGACTCAGGGCTGTTATCTCTGGGATCCTCTTGGCCTTTCCCTCAGGGCCACAAGACTGGTCGCCTGAGCTGCAGACATCTCATCCCTATTTAATGCAGGAAGAAGTAGGACAGTGGAGCCAACAGACTTCAGCTTGCATCTCATTAGTCACAATTGTCCCGTGGCAATCCATGCTGCAACGGAGGCTGAGAAGGTAGGCGTTTAATTCTTGCAGCCTTGATGGAGGGAGTAAGTAAAGGAGAATGGAATTGAGAATGCTATCCATTAAGTGTTGTCTTAAATGTCACTTCCTCCTGGAAGCCTCCCCTGATTGCCTAGGTGAGGTCAGCTACTCCCATTATATGCTCTCCTAGCACCCTATACCTCTCCTTCATACCCTTATCACAACTATAATTTATTCATTTACTTGTGTATTTGATAATGGGCATCTGATTGTTTTCTCGGTCTGTGATTTAGTGAGTTCACTCCTATTTCTCTGGCCCAAGCACGGTGCCTGGTATACAGTAGGACCTCAATGATTATTTCTTTCTTTTTTTTTTTTTTTCTTGCGGTACGCGGGCCTCTCACTGTTGTGGCCTCTCTGGTTGTGGAGCACAGGCTCCAGACGTGCAGGTCCAGCGGCCATGGCTCACGGGCCCAGCCGCTCTGCGGCATGTGGGATCCTCCCGGACTGGGGCATGAACCCATGTCCCCTGCATCGGCAGGCGGACTCTCAACCACTGCGCCACCAGGGAAGCCCACAATGACCATTTCTTGACTTCCTGCTGCCAAATAATTCCTGCTAGAGCACAGAGAGGCCCTGACCCTGTCCGGCCCAGGACTTTTGTCGCCTCTGAGCGGAAAGACAGCCTCTTTTCGTCATCAGCTTTCCCAGCAGTGGCCGGCCTTGTTTTGGCACGTTTTCTGCCCAGCCTCAGTTTCTGGGAGCAGGTCCACCCAGCCTCAGTTTCTGGAGCAGGTCCACCTCAGTTTCTGGAGCAGGTTTCAGTTGCACGTCTGTCGGCCACGTGCTGATAAGGAGCGGAAACTTGTATGCAGATCAGTTGTGAGATACGGCACTGGGAAAAGAGGCTGCTCCTGGTGGGACTGCCCCTGGGCTCTGGGAGGATGCAGGTTCTGGGCTCTGGGAGGATGCAGGTTCTGGGCTCTGGGAGTATGCAGGTTCTGAGTTTCCTGGGACAGCAGGCAGGGCCCTGCCTCCTCATCCTGTCCCGCCTACCTGCCAGCTGGGACTTCCGGGTTTCCTTACTGTGCCCATTTATTGATCCGGTTGTTTTACCGTGGGTTTTATATTTTTTTCCCATCAGACAAAGTAACATCACGTGTTCACACCGTGCATCTTTGTCGAGTGCCTGGTAATATGTGATTATGCCGATACGGGGGGACACAAAACGGAGGCAGTTCTCGTACCCCTGGGGGCGGTAGTCTGGTTTGGCAGACAGACACTGGCGTCAGTCAAAGACATAAATAAATGTAAAACCACAACTACCGCAAGTCCTGGGAAAGAGAGGAAACGGTGCCGGAGGGCCCAGCAGACGGACATCGCCCAGGGAGGTTAGAAGGGGCTTCCCGGAAGCTATGATGACCAAGTTCAGAGAGGAAGGAAAACAGGAGGACAGCAGGTGAAGGGGCCAGGAGGAGGTGTTCCGGGTAGGGGGATCACATGGCAACGGCCCTGAGGGGCCAGCACGACAGGCTGAGAGCGGTTGTTTCCTGGGCTGCAGATGGAAACTCCCTTCTCAGTTAGTATCCAGGGGTTGGACACTGGCAGATCCGCGAATGCCATGGGTTCACCATTTATTGGCAACCTACTGTGCCCCCCAGCCTGGTGCTATGCCCAGGGATCCCCAGATGAGCAAACGTCCCTACCATCCATAACTTTTCTCAAATGGGCAGAAGGGGTGGGTGTACCTAACCATTGACAATAGGGAAGTCTGCTCTTGTTCAGACTTAAAGCTGTTTCCAGGCAGATGGCTCAGTCCGCCAGGTACCTTGGATGCTGGCTGTGGGCAAAGAACTTAGCTGATGCACCCCTGGGGCTCTTCCTGCCGGGAGCAGGCCAACAGTTTCCCAGGCAGGGTGAGTTTTGAGTTTATCCAACATCCAAAAGATCAAATCAGAAAAGAAAAGAAGAAAAAAAAAAAAGGAAAAGGACAAGTTCTTTCAAGCCACATCCAACATAGGAAAAACAAACATTTCCTTTCCCTATGGATTTTCTGGTCAGTTGTGAATTTTAGTAATGCCACAAAAGGCTGACCCTTTTGGAGGAAGAGAGAAATTTCACGTTTGGTCACCAGAATTAAATGAAGAGAAGCCAGACTGGTGGATGTCCCAGTGCGGTATCTCATCCCGGGGGTCTTACTTAGTGTGTTCAAGTTGATTCACGTGGCTGTCACTGGAGAGCTTTCTTCTCGCCGTGACAGGCAGGACCCTGGGGGGCCTGGGGGGAGATTGGGAGCTTTGGGCACCTCCGTGGCGTGCTGGCTTTGTTTGTCCCTGCCTGTGTTCCTGGCACTTAAAAAAAGAAAAAAAATTTTTTTAAAAACCTGGTCATTTAATCTCTTTGGTTACAAATGTCTTTCATTTCTCCCAAAAGAAATGAAAACACACATTGCCATGTAATGATGTTTACTGGGAAAAAAAAAAAAAAAAGCCCCAAGTAAAATCAATAGACACAATCTGGATAAAATAGATCATTCAGCGACTTCCTTGTGAACTGTGCCCCTTAATCCCTGCCAGCAGCCCATGCACTTTGAGCTCTTTGGCATTTATTTGTTTTACTTTCTTGAAAGTGCACAAGTGGGGAGAGGCAGGTCCATAATCGTGCCGGGTGAATAGTGAGGACACATTCTCCGAATAGCTCATCAGAATAGCATCCATCAGTAGAAGTTTTTCTTCTCGGCTCATGGCAGTGGATCAAATATTTAAATGTGATTTTTAGACATAAAGGCACATGAAGAGATTTGTTTGATGAAGGAGGAGTGATTTAGAAAACTCTGCTCTAATGATGGGGAAGAATTTTCCGCTGGGATGATAACTCACCTGCAACACATTTTGCCTGAAAACTTTATACCCCCTTCATGTTCCCCCAAGGAAAAGACCCCACTGGCCAGATTCTTTGTTGGGGGCCGGGGCTGGACCCCACCAGTGGGTTTGGGGACTGGGGTGCCCTTTGCCCTTTGCCCTGACAGCACCTGCCTCCCCACGGACGGTCCCCTTGGCAGCTCTCCGAGTTGAGTGCTGACAGCTCCGATTTGCCAGCGAGGTGGGGAGAAATCAGAAATGATCCATCCGCCTGCTCAGTGTAGTGGGAAAGGACCTGACAGGGCCTTCGGTCCGCTCTGGTGTCTCAGCAGCAGCAGGAAACACTAACGGGAGCAGACAGCTCGGGGCTAGGGCTGGCTGCACCAGAGTGGGGAGAAAGGAACGGGACAGGCTCTGATGAGGGCACGTCAAGAGGATTCAGGTGAGACCCAAGAGGGCGGTGCCGCCAGAGCATCCTCTTGGGAGCCGGGCACCTGCCTCCCCTGGGTCGAGAGTTCCAAGAGAGGCATGACCCCAGGGGTGGTCTTTCAACTGCGGCTGGTAACCGCAGTGTAATTTGGGGTGGTCCCCTGATGGACATTTTTCATTTAGAAAAATGCATATTGGTGAAAACACCGTTAGCACTCCAAACCCATGATTTGGGGTTCTGGTTTTATTTTTTTCTAATAGAAATATCAATAATCTCTAATTGTGAAGGCTTTGCTGCAAGCCAGGCATGTTGCTAGGTAGGCATGTACGCTTGTATGAATCTATGTACACACATGCACATCTCTCTATATATATTCCTTTTAAGACTCTGAAGAGCCCTATGAAAGGTTACCAGCATCCCCACATTACAGATGAGGAAACCAATACCAAAGAGCTTAACTCTATTACTCAACACTCATCAGCCCAGTGGTTGATTTTTATAACCCGGTAATAATAAATCCTGCTTCTTTCTCCTTACAAATACCATCCCTGGAGGTGCTCAGAGGAAACCTGTTGATTAATCACTCTGTCAGCTCATGACCCTTGTGTTTTTTCAGTCCTTTTTCTTGAACCCATTCTATGATTTTGCTTATTTAAACCCCTGCTTATCATAGTTGTACTGGTTTCTACACCAGAGCAGAGCTCACGGTCCCTCTTCCAGAAAAGCCTGCTTTTCTACATTTAGGAAATAATGATGGAGGTAAAGCACAGGTGATTTGATCAATCATGGTTGAGAAAATAACATGTTACCGTCTGTGGGGTGAGTTCTAAAGCAACCGCATTCTCACTAATGTTTGAAGCCTCAGGCAAGGCATCTGCAGTGAGGAAAGGAGTCCCTTCCCCTCAAAACGCTCTCTTTAGAGTCTCAACTCCCAGCGCTCAGACTCTGCACAGGACGGAAGCGTCTTTCCCTCCTCTTCCTTTGGGATCAGCAATTGGCCCGTTCACACCCAAGACCTGTCTGGTAGCCCTGGAAAACAGGCCGTGCAATGCACGCGTGCACACACACACCCCACTCTCGCATCACACACGCATGTGCCCCCATTCTCACAGTGCCCTCAGGCACATGGACACACACATGCACACTTGCGCTCACACTCGTAGTCATTGACACACCCACCCATACACGTGCACACACACAGATGCACTCAAAGTGGTGACCAGATGTGTGCGTTTGGAATTCACAGTCAAAAACCTCGTGGGACTGCACGTGGGGCAGGATGTGTTTTAGCATCAGTCAGTCCTCGGCTCACCTGAATCCAGCTGAATTCATCCAGAAGCCACTACCAGGTACCAGGCTCCGTGCAGGGGCCCAGGGGGACCAAAGTAGGAGAGAAGCAGCCAGTGAGGTGAGGGGAACACAGACTGATGGGCAGATCGGGACCCATATCTCCCAGCACTCTCTGGACCTCAGTTTTCCCATTTGTAATGAGTCGATCCCTTCACCCCCTTCCATCCTGTGGTGACATAGAAGCTCCTTTCCGGGGAGACGGGCGCCTTCAGATCCAAGGTGAAGCCTTGCCTCGCTTGCTCTGGGAAAATCGAGCAGGGGAGTGGCTGGGAGGCAGCTGGTCCCTCACATGTGCACCTGCTGAGCCAAACGCTTGGGCCCTGCCGCCCAGGGGTGCCATGGTTCGGTGGTTAAGACACAGGCGCTGGGCCAGGCAGCCTGCATTTGAATCCTGCCTCTGCCGCTTGTAAGCTGGGTGACCTTAGGCAAATTGCTTAACCTCTCTGTGCCTGTCCCCTGACTGCTTCCTTTACACGGTCACATGTCGGCTTACACCCACCTCCCGGGAGGGGCTCACCCTGACCTCCTGGCTAACATGGCTTGTCCCCGTCCTTATGTTTCATAGCATCCAGTCACAACTTAGGACTTTATATTTATGTGGGCATTTATCCCTTTAATCTTTTCTTCCCCAGTGGACTGTAAGCTCCCCAAGAGCAGGGACTCTGTCTGCTCTGCATGGTGTCCCCGCAGAGCCTGGCAGTGTGTCTGGCACACAGTAGGTGCTCAGTACTTTGATGCTAGAGCGCTTTGTAGTGACCTTGATGGATAGAAAGAGAGGCAAGTTCTTCAGAGCAGAGCCAGTAGGGCCCAAAGCTCCTTGGGAGATGTGCAAATATGGGAGGAAAACTAGGGCTTGGACTCAACAGCAGCCCACTGTCTCGATCCCCAAATAGCTCTTTCTCCTCTCTTCACCCCCAGCAATCACAGTTCATCAATTGCACAAGAAATGTCCCTCCTGTGTGCCGGGCTCTGGGCTGCAGCGGTGAAAGCAGGGCCCACCCGTTTCCTGCTCTCGTGGCATCCAGCTGCTATCGGGTGGAGACTGACAGTAAACAAGAGAATGTCTGGGTTGAGTGTCAGGAGGGCCACGTCGGCTGTGAAGAGAGGGCATGGGGGGGGCCCACCCTGTTTGGGTCAAGCGGCTTCTCTAAGGACCACCTCATGTTGGCCGGGTGGTGGACAACTGGAAGGGCATGAGGGCCAAGGGAACAGAGTGGGTGAGCGTCCTGAGGCTGGGAGAGGCACAGGAACCGTGAGGACCTGAGTGGGGGAGATCAGGGAAGTTGGAAAGTCAGTGTCAAGAGAAAGAGGTAGGCTAGGGAGGGTCCCCAGGAGGGAGAAGGGGCCTTAGAGCCGGGGGTGGGGGGACTGGACATTCTCAGAGTGCAAGGAAATGCCATCACCCCGGAAAACAGGCAACAAGGCCCTTGTTTGGGGCACACTGGGACACACACATGGAGACGTAGCAGTTTATCCATAGAGCAGTGGGGTGCCAGCCAAGACATTTAATCAAGGGAGGGATGTGATCAAATGTGCTCGTAAGTGTTCTGCAATGAAGGGAAATTTGTGACCCGCACGGGGTTTGAAGTTCGAGGCCTGGGACTGTTTCTTGTCACCTTGCTCATTAGAGGACGAGAAACAACAGGGGCAGCTGCAAGGACGCCACCGGCACGTGACCCCTGATGCCTCGGGCTTCTCCTTGCCGCTGGCTCAGAGGAAAGAGGCCGCAGTGAACATCGGCACTTTCTCATCCAGGCTCATGCGGGCAAATGGGCCTCGGTTTCCTCCACTGCTCATCTCAGGACCTGCCCAGGGGGTCAGGTGCCTGCTCTGACCACCCTGCTGAGGCCACGCGTGCCTGAGGCCGCCCCCATGGTTGGAGCACGAGAAGCTGAGAATGGGTGTCGGCGGGGCCGTAGGTCCCTGACCCACGTGAGACGCTGACCGTTTCCTGAATAAGCCATCGCTCTTGGCCCCCCAGAGGAAGGGTAGAAGGAGGGAACTCCCAGTCAAACAGGGAAAAGCTGGAAGCAACATCAAAATCCTCCAATAAGACACAGGATAAATACACACGTAGGCTCCAGCCTCTGTGGTAGGAAGAATAATGAGTCCCGAAGATGCCCATGCCCTCATCCCCAGAACCTTACTGAGGATGTTACCTTACACTCACCACTCGCACCCTTCCCCCAGCTTCTGCCAATGAACATACTCTCTAAGTAGAAACGGCTTCCTCTGCAAGCGCAGTCTTAAGACAAGCCCCAGCCTCGCTTCCATCTGACTTACCCCTGGGCCCCTCCTCTGTAGAAATTCTGAACCCCCTTTGGCTAGACTTGACCTCAGGAGCCGTGACTCTCCTCTGTCCCTCTCACTCATTTTCCAGTTGCCCTTAGAAACTCACAAATCCCTCTGGAATAGCTCCTGCCCGGTGGCCACCTCTTCCACCACCTCTGGTCCCCAAACATCCCTGCACCTTTAGGCAAATCCTTTGCTAACGTGGCTGAGCCTCTGCTTACTCATGTGCAGACGGGACGCTTCCCCCGACCCGTGCTGGTAGGTGGGAGCCTCCTTGGGGAGGTGGCGGGGGTGTGTCTGTTGAAGGGGAGGCGAAGGCAGCACTTGCTTTGTCTGCGGCAGCCCTTCCGGGCTTCTGCTGCTTCTTTTCAGTGCTTCTGAAAAAAACTGCTCCTGAGTTTCCCTGCCCCTCTTGGAAAAGGCTTTTACCATCTTATTGCTCAGAGGAGCGGCCAGGGGGAAAGTTCAGCGTGAAGGGTTCAAATTCCCAAGCGCTTTTGTCCAAGACAGAGTGAGAGTCCAGGGCCGGGAGGAAGTGGCTGGAGCAGCCGTGGGCTGGGGCAAAGGTGAGGATGGTTCTTCCCGGCTGGGCTCTCTGACACCCCTAACAGGCCGGTGCTTATCTCCCCGAATCCTTACCCGCCTGCCTGCTGAGATTTCCACAGGCCATGGGAGTGGGGACTTCCGTCCCCCTATACCTCGTGTACCGGTCGTGTCTGTCGCTGGTGCCTGCACAAAGTAATTGAATCAAAGAAGGAACATGTGGTCCCCCCGCATCACTGGGGACCGCAACCTCCCAGGCCCGCACCCAGGTTAACCTGCCCTCCCAGGTCCTCCCCAGTCTGTTCTTGGAGCTTCTCCCGGGGCCTTTATCTCCTCGGATCTGTGCCCATCACTGGCTGGCACGGGGAGGGGTGTGTGAGGAAGAGGGGAGGCAAGAGCCTGGTATGAGTAAGAGCCCTTGGTTCCCTTCAGATGTTTATCTGTCCATTTCACAAACCTTCCCTCTGTGGAATAACTTGTTTGGTGAAAAAGGCTTTCTTTCCTCATTTTATGGCCGGGAGGGGTCATCGGATAATCACTTCTGAGTGCTGGTCTGGGGCGAGGGTGGGGCAGGACAAGCCCCTCACCCTGGGGTGCCAGCCGCTTCTGCCATCCCCCACTTTAGGGCAGTGAGTCTGGGATGAGAGGTGGGAGTTGGGAGTGCCGCCAGGTGAAGGAGCAGGACATGTCTCCGCCTGCCACTCAGCCTCTGCCTTTAGAGGTGAGATCACCTTCCAGACTAGGCTCCACCCACCACCGTCCCTTCCCCAGGAAAAGTGGAGTGCCCCTGCTCCAGCCCTCTCCTCCCCACATACACCTGCACCGCACCCCACCCCCACGCACCCCCGCGCTTCATGTATTCCTGCACATTCACACGGTGGGCAAGAATGCATTGTCTGCCCACGTATGTTCATCTGGGCTTCTCCTTGAGGTCAAGTCCAAGCTCATTTCTGGAGAAGAAGATCCACTCGTGTTGTAGAATCACTTGTTTATTGATTAATTGATTCAGTAAATATTGATTTACCGCCAACACTGTGTGGGCCACTGGGTCAAGCCTGAGATCAAGAAGAAGGAAGTGAGTACATCAGACACTCACCCAGCTTGTAGGAGAGAGGAGGCTTTAAACAGACACAGAGCAGGCGTGAACTGGGCACCCGCTGCATGTCAGGAACTAAGTGCTTCACCTCGGCACCTCCTTTAATCTTTGTAGAAACCCAGTCGGTAGGTTGGTTACTCTTATCCTCATTTGGGGCACGGAGGCCAGGAGGGGTGGAGTGACTTGCCTGACATCACATGGCTGGTAAGTAGCAGGGCCTGGATTTGAACCCAGGCTCCCTGGCTCCAGAGGCCACACCTGTAACCAGGACCTTGTGAACCCCAATGATAAGACCCTACTAACCATGAGAAGGGCTGGGTAATTCTAGATAATTCTGGGTAATTCTAGAAAGGGGACCTGATTTAGTCTGGAGGTCATCAAGAGGGTCTAAGGAGGGACTTCCCTGGTGGTGCAGTGGTTAAGAATCTGCCTGCCAGTGCAGGGGACATGGGTTCGAGCCCTGGCCCGGGAAGATCCCACACGCCATGGAGCAACGAAGCCCGTGCACCACAACTACTGAGCCTGCGCTTTAGAGCCCACGAGCCACAACTACTGAGCCCACATGCCACAACTACTGAAGCCCGCGCGCCTAGAGCCCATGCTCCACGACAAGAGAAACCACCACAATGAGAAGTCCGTGCACCGCAACGAAGAGTAGCCCCGCTCGCCGCAACTGGAGAAAGCCTGTGTGCAGCAATGAAGACCCAACACAGCCAAAAATAAATAAATAAATAAACTAATTAAAAAAAAAAAGAGTGTCTAAGGATAACAGACTTGTGGTTGCCAAGGGGTGGGGGGGGAGGGGAGGGAAGGACTAGGAGGTTGGGATTAGCAGAGGCAAACTATTATATATAGGATGGGTAAGCAAGAAGGTCATACTGTATAGCACAGGAAACTGTATTCAATATTCCGTGACAAACCATAATGGAAAAGAATAGGAAAAAGAATATATCTATATATATACCTATATATACATCTGAGTCACTTTCCTGTACGGAAGAAATTGACACAACATTGTAAATCAACTGTACTTCAATAAGATTTATTTATTTTGTATTTATTTATTTTTTGGCTGCGCAGCCTGTGGGATCTCAGTTCCCCAATTAGGGATCAAACCTGTGCCCCCTGCATTGAAAGCACGGAGTCTTAACCACTGGACCGCCAGGGAAGTCCTAATAAAATAAAATAAAATAAAATAATAATAATAAAAAAGATTGTCTAAGGAAATGCCCTTGATGCTGCACTTGGAAAGATGGGGAGGAATCAGACACGCAAAGACTGGGAAAAAGTATGTTGCAGGAAGAGGGAGCTGCAGGTGCCACGGCCCTGAAGCAGGAGGAACGTGCATGCTGGAGGAGTGCAAGAAGGTCCTTGTGGCTGGAGCCCAGTGCACGAGTTGGCTCCCTCCTGGTAGTAGATGTGGTTACCTCCTGGACAGTCATTCACCCATCGTCCACCTTACCAATAGCACCCAGGCGAGGCTGTGCTTCACGGGAGGGAGGCTCCAACTCTGATACCGTCTCAGAATGGCTACAACTATGTCCTACACGCTCTTCCAGAATCTCCCCACGCCCCAGTGAAGAGGCAGTGTCTATTTCTTGGTCCTTTGAATCTGGGTGATTTTGTGACTGCCTCAGTGAAGATGACACAGTGAAAGTGATGCCATATGATCTCTGAGGCTGGGTCAAAAAAGGTGACGTGGCTGGAGAGCTCTCAGTCTCTTTCATAGGACACTTACCCTTGGAATCCAGCCACCGTGCTATGAGGAAGCCCAGCCAAGCCCGTGTGGGTAGGTTACACGTGGAGAAAAACTGAGGCCTCAGGCCAACAGCTAGCATCCCTACCAGACGCGAGAGTGAACGAGCCTTCAGATGATCCCAGCCCCCAGCCTTTGAGAGGGCCCAGACATCCTGAGGCAGAGCCAGGCTGGCCCTCCTGTACCCTATCCAACTTCTTGACACAGCATCCACTAGAATAATAAGTGATGTCTTTGTGCTACCAGATTTTGCGGTCATTTGTTACACTGCCATAGTAACTGGGTTTCTGTGGTAAACCATGACCTATCTGGTAAGCCCATTCCCTTTTCCAGGGATTAAGGTTTGGGGTTTGGTTTGGGACCCAATCCTGGCTAATGTGAAGTAAAGGGATGTGTACTGAGCGAACTTCTGAGGAAGGTTTCCTGACTTTGAAAGAAAATTGTCAAGAAGATGCAGTCTTTTTCTACCTCCAGATAAAGCTTGGTGAGGAGATAATGCCTGGGCAACTGCAGCCATTTTGTGACTATGAGGGAGTGGTCCAAAGATGGCAGAATGGGAAGAGAGAAAGATCCTTGGGCCATATGTTATGAGACACCGATTAGCCAATCTTGAAACCATCCTAGTTCTGTGAAGTAATAGCCCCTCTTATTGTTTAAAGGTTTTGTTTTGTTTTGTTTTTTGCTTTGCCTTGAGGCTTGCAGGATCTCAGTTCCCCGACCAGGGATTGAACCTGGGCCACAGCAGTGAAAGCCTGGAATCCTAACCACTAGGCCACCAGGGGAATCCCAGTTTAAAGCATTTTGAGTTTGACCTCCACTTACTTTCCAAGTCACATACCTTCTTTCCCCTCACAACCCACGTTTCCCCTGCCCTGGCTCATCCCTGAGTTTGGGGCAGAGAAGGCTTAAAGAAGCTCTTATACACAGAAGAGGATTTCTGCCTCTAAACCCAGAGTAAGAGGTACTCAGAATGGGAATTCCAGGAGTCTGATGGTGGAGGAAAGAGGTCAAGAAAGAAAGGAAACAAATCAAGAGGAAAGACCAGTGAGGGAAGAAATAAAGAAGGTTATACCGTAAAGACAAGGAAATTAGGACAAAAGAAACTGGACAGAGAAGACCTGGGAGGAGGTGGTGGAGAGTTCAAGGCTACAGGACATTCTTTGTACCACTCCTTGATCCTAGAACCACATTCCTCACATCATCCCATGAGGCCACACAGGACAGGGATTAAACATGCAAGCTCTGGAGTTAGAATTCTGACTCCACTACTTTCTATCTGGGTGATATTGGGCAAATTACTTAAGCAAATTGAACCTGTTTCCTAATTTGTAAAATAGAGAAAGATGATAATAACACCCATCTCAAAGGGCTGCTGAAAGGAATTGAGACAGGACTCTACGAGTTGTCAGTACAGAAACTCAGTTCAGACCGGCTTAAGCAAAAGAGTGATTCCTTTGGCTCCTGTCTCTAAAAGGTTGAGTAATAGGCTTCAGGTGTGGCTGGATCCAGGGGCTCAAACGATGTCATCAGGATTTGATCTTTATATATCTTTTGTCTCTTTTTCTCCCATTGGCAACACATTCAACTAAGCCTTCTCTTTATGGTTGCATCTTCTGCGCAGGCTCGAAGGGGACAATACCTTTTGTTGGTCTGACCAGCCAGCCTGGTGGGTCCTGTACCCATTCCTACACCTCTTGTATAACCAAGGAGATGGATTATGCTAACTGGCCAGCCCTGGGTCAGGTGTGCCTAGTCCTGGATGTGGAGATGGGGCCAGCTCCACTCCCCTACGTGGGCTGACGTTGGAGTATGTTGTGTGTGTGGGCTGGGAAAGGCTTCGAGGAAAACTGGAGAGCTGTCAGTGGAAGAAAAGAGGGTGACTGCTGGACAGACAACACAGCAGCGTCTGCAACAAGGACTTCAACAGCCATCACCTCCATGGCCCTGCGCTCACCCTTAGGAGAAGCAGTTGCACAGAAGACAAGCCCTGAGCTACATTTGACTCCTCAGTGAAAACCTGTCAAGGGAAAATGACTTTAAAAAATGTGGTAAGATACACGTAGTATAAAATTGACCATTTTACCCATTTGTAAGTAGACAGTTCCATGGCATTAATTACTTTCACCCTGTTGTGCAGCCATCCCCACCATCCATCTCCAGAACTTTTTCATCTCCCCAAACTGAAGCTCTGTCCTCATTAAACAACAGCTCCCCATCCCCCTTCCCCCAGCCCTGGGCAACCACCCTTCTACTTTCTGTCTCTATGAATCTGCTATTCTAGGTCCCTCATATAAGTGGACTCCTACAGTACTGGTCTTTTTTGTGTCTGGCTTATTTCACTTAGCATAATGTCCTCAAGGTTTATCCATGTTGCAGCATGTGTCAAAATTTCATTCCTTTTAAGGCTGAATAATATTCCTTTGTACGTATATACCATATTTTGTTTATCTAGTCATCTGTTGATGGACACGTGGGTTGTTTCCAGGGCAAAATGCCTTTTAAGCCAAGAGTGTGCCCACTTTCATTTCTATAGGCAGCATGACACCCAAGCCAACATTCTGCTTGTCCCCTCCTGTCCTTCCCGAAGCCCAGTTATTTGGCTTCAGAAAGTAGCAAGAGCAAAGGAGAGTCACATAAGAATAGAAGTGATAAGGAAAAAGAGAGGGAGAGAGGATTAATAATTTTTTTTAAAAAAAGGTTTTCAGCAAAGGAAACTCAATTTTAAGAGAAAAAAAAACCAAAAACCAATTAGGTCTGGTGGCTGCATCTCACAAAGGAAGCACAGTTGTCAAAAGGAGGGCTGGGACTTTTCAAAGCGCTTACTGGAACTAAACAGAAATGCTGAACTTTGTTTTGTCTTTCCCAAGAACATGCTCTTTTTGGAATCAAAAGACTCTGAGGGTGGTGAAAGACTTCAGAGCATGAAATTGTATTACTGGAAATGGTTTGGGGCTTTTGTTCTTGAGGCTGGGGCCTCATGAGGGATGGGCTTAGCAGCAAGCCCAGCCAGGCTGCAGAGGGGCACGGAGGGGCAGGGGGCAGGCCAGGCAGTTGGAACTGCCCTCGAGTTTCTCAGCTCCTCAAATGCAAACTGAAAAGCCTCAGGGGCCATGGTCGGATGCTATGCTTGGGGAAGACATTAAAAAACAAAAACAAAAACAACGAAAAACGGTGTCTAGACCCAAAACAAGAGCGGCAGCAGGACAGGCAGAGGTGGGTCAGAGACTGCAGGTTTGTGACACCTGCAGCCTACTTTGGGATCTTTCAATACTGCTGAATAACCACAGCTGTCTCCTAATGGGTCTCCTTGCCTGTTTCTCTAAAAGGTAAATCTGATGCATCGCTTCCTAGCTTCAGAACCTTTGATGGCTCACCATAGCCCTTGAGATTGAGTCAGGCTCCTTAACTATACACTCCATTCGACCTGGCCTCTGTATGTCTTCTTTGACCTTAACCCTTCCATCCTTCCCTTTGCACTCTCCACTGCAGCAGCACTGAGCCACCTCTGGTTCCTCGAAGGAGACCAACCCTCTCCTGTCTCTCAGTTTTGCACGTGGTGTTCCATCTGCCTGATGTGCACTTTTTGTTCCCTCTTTGCCCACCAACACTGTGTATTCTTTTTTTGTTTTTTAATATATTTATTTATTTATTTTTGGCTGCGTTGGGTCTTTGTTGCTGTGTGCGGGCTTCCTCTAGTTGCAGAGAGCAGGGGCTACTCTTCGTTGCGGTGCAGGCTTCTCATTGCAGTGGCTTCTCTTGTTGCAGAGCACGGGCTCTAGGCGCATGGGCTTTGGTAGTTGTGGCACGTGGGCTTCGGTAGTTGTCGCGCATGGGCTTAGTTGCCCCGTGTCATGGGGGATCTTCCCGCAACAGGGCTCAAACCCCTGTCCCCTGCATTGGCAGGCGGATTCTTAACCACTGTACCACCAGGGAAGTCCCCATAGTAAGACTTTTGATAAGTACTGTCATGTTAGTCGGGAAAGTTTATGATAAATAACATTTCCAATAGCAATAGAGTCTCCCACTGCCTCCCCACCTTGCCAGTCCTGAAAGTTCTTGAAATTGAACTTGACTCACAGCAGGCTCTCAGTTATACCTGTGAAATGAACCCCAGGTTTTCAAGTTCCAGTCTTTGCTGGTACCATTAAGCTTACTTAGTATGAGAGCTTTGCCGGGTGGGAAAGCCTGCCATATTGGAAATGGCAAATGCCCAAGCCAGAGTAGACTTTATTCTTTGTTTGGCTTTATTTTTCTGCCTCTAGCTTATGCTTGCTTTCAGATCTGAGGGCATCTTGGGTTAAGAACTTTCCCCCACTTACACTACACCTACTGGAATTATTCTGATCCTTTCTGTTGTGATAAATTGACTGATGGCCATTGTCTTAAGGCTAAGTTGAACATTTGGCTGCCAGGATAACTAACCTACACTCGAGTTTCTCAATCATGACACTAGTGATAGTCGGGGCTGAATAATTCTCTGTGGGAGGCTGTCCTGTGTACTGTAGGGTGTGTAGCAGCATCCCTGGCCTCCATTGACTACATGCATGTAGGAGGATGCATGTAGCATCCTTCTGGAATGACAACCAAAAATGTCTCCAGACGGTGCAGATGTCTCCTGGGGGACAAAATCGTCCTGGCTGAGAAGCACTCTCAATGTAATTAACGACTCACTGTCTTAGGGAGTTAGGATGTAGCTGTGGGTGAAGCCGGCCCAGTGTCCCCGACTTTTCCCTGACTTTCAGTAAATTATTCATCCAGCAAGTGGCAGCCGTGAGGGAGCTCTTGTCTTCTTAAGAACTTCCAGTCAAAGGTATTTTGGGGTACAAACAAAAAGACAACCCACGTTTCAGTTGAAGCTATGAAATTGAGGTTTCCAAAGTGTCCCAGTGCCATTAAATTGTTCATGAGGAAGAAAAACATTACTGTCTTTTTTTCCCCTTTGATTCAATACAACAAGTCTTGAAAATCACACTATAGGCTTTTAAGATCTCATCATAAAAATAATAAATTAATACCAATTTTAAATGAACCTGTGTAGATGGGGTACAGTGTATTCCCAGGTCCTGTCTAGGAACCTTTGCAGAATCACATTTAGACTTTAGAATTAGTGCCCATTTTAAGCATGGGGAGGCTGAGTCTCAGTGACCTGCTTCAAATGGGATGGGCTTGGGGCCTTCTCAGTCATGCGTGTCGTGAGCCTGACAAAGGCTTGTTTTACTAAAAGGGATGTGTTGGCTCAGAGAATGGGGACATTTACTGCGAAGCTCAAAGAAAGGGAAAGCAGGTGAGAAAGAAAAGAACTAGAGTTGGGACTATGCTGTCTCCTCATCCCACCTCGTCTTCCTTCTCTGCTTCTCCTCTTGTCGGGAACACTCCCCAGCAGCCTGCATCCCATGTGTCACAGTATTGGAAACAAGCCTCCCTCTCCCAACCTTCCTCTACATGTCCCAGGGAAGGACTCCTATTGGCTCTGCTTAAATCACACACACATCTCTGAACCAATACCGAGCCCACAAAATAAGCCACTCTGATTGGTCTCACCTGAGTCATGGATCACGGGGGCAGGATCTATTACCAAAATACGGCGAACGGGGGAATGGGTGCCAGCGGCCAAAAGTAACAGCTACTTAACTCGGAACCAAGATGTGGGTCCAGGTTTGAATTAGTCATCCTTCTGGAACATGTCCACCATTGCCATATATATTGGCTGTTTTGAACTAAATACCTGAAAAAAAAGAAAACTTAATAATCCTACAAGGAAGAAATCATTATTTCCACTTTGCACATGAGGAAACAGAGGCTCAGAGAATTTTTTAAAGCGCCTTGGGATTAGCTGAGCCCAGTTCCTACTCCAGAGTTCTAACTTGTAACCTCCATGTTTTAGTGCCTCCTGTGTATCTCAGATTTGTCCCAGAGAAACATCCCCCCGGTCCTTGGCCCCCCTGTTGACCCTGATTACTTGGAGAGGGCTAAGGGGACAGGAGTGGGAGGCATATTGGGAGACACAGAAAAGGGGCAGAGGGAGGCCTTCTTGGAGGAGGTGGTACCTCACTGGCAGCACAGGGTGAGGCTGGGCTGGCCTGTGCAGAAGTTGGGTCCAGGCAAGAACACGGCCCTGAGGTCCAGAACCGAACATACTCTCTGTGTCGGGAGCACAGGAAGGAGGAGTGATGACATGAACATGTGGCAATGGTCAAATCCCCTGGGACCCAGAGAGTCTCAGGGGCTGGAATCTACCCCTCAGAGCAGTAGGGGGACGCTGAGGATGTGAGCTGAGTGGGAGAGCCTCTGGGTCAGTTTGCATGTTGGAAAGGTGTCGCTGGCTGCCAAGTGGGGAATGGTTTGGAGGTGGACGTATGTTTGTTGAGCACCGACTGTGTGCCCGGCATTGTTTTAAGTATCAGGGATACAAAAGTGCACCAGATGAAGTCCCCGTCCTCGCAGACTTTCTAGCAAGGACGCAGACAGAAATCCAGTAAACGAGTAGATAGATTCAGCATAATTCACCTCATTCAGTAAGGGCTGTAAAGAAAAATGTCCTAGAGGCAGGGCAGAGAGGGTGATGGTGGTGGGTGCTTTCTTAGCCTAGGTCATAATCCCAGAGAGAGACGAGGGAGGCCTGGGGTCGGGGTGGGGGAGTGCAGGGACTTTCATTTTGTTCGACCCCAGTGGCACGTGTCAAACAGTGGACCGGGGGGTGTCGGGCTGGCCGTCTCTGGGCTTGCCCTCCAGGGTGCCCACGTTGCCTTTGCTTTGGAGCAGCTGTCAAGCCGATATAAACATTTAAAAGTGGATATAGCTTGGTTCTCGTTCAGCATGTAAATAGATGTCAAATCTTCAATTTTGAAAGGACTGGTTCCCTGAGATTTGTATAAATTTTGGACCACAGTAGAAGCCATACACACGGAAAACCAGGTCTCTCCACATCGGGGATGGATCCTGGGTTTCAAAGATACAAACCTTTCAGATGGGAACTCATTTTAGAGGTGGAGCTAAAATTAAGGAGAATAACAAAGAAAGATCAAATGTGTCCCGCATCTGACAGGCACAGCCCCCATTTAGAAAAGTAGAAACGCTTAGAAATAGAGATTTCATGGTTTGGAACTCTTAGATTAAAAATACAATTTGATTTTATTTCTTATATTTCTCCTATGTTTTCCAGATATTTAGCATTAAGAGGATTTTCTTTGGGGACAGCCTCCAATAACTTATTCTTTTCTGAAGTCAGACTTTGGGGGTACCAACCTAAGTAGTCAGATTCTGTTGGGAAGCCAACAGACTGAGCATGTCATTTATTTATCTCCGCCCTGCCCCTCACGACACTGGCAAAGATGAAAGAGATGGAAAGATTGTTGCTGGGGAAGATGAGGGCAACTAGCACCTGTTAGTGGGTGGATACATGGGAACACTGTTTTCTGATGGTAATTTGGCAGTATCTGGCAAAATTTAAAAGAAGCTTGTCCTTCGAAATCAAGCAGTTGATTTCCAGGAATCATATCACAGAAACATCTGAAATACTGAGCAAAGATGTGGTTACAAGAATGTGCCCTGTGGCATGGTTTCATATAGGTGTATATTTGAGATATACATGCATTATCTTCATTAACCCCCAACTGGTTTAAAATAATGATTATACTTCCCAACAATGGAACGCTTTGCAGCTGCTTAAAAATGAAGTTGGCCTCTGCCGGGTGATCAAGGTCAACAGCAACAGTGATAGGTCACATTGATAGCCTGCACCCTTGATAGGATGTGATGAGAAGGGCGCTTCATCTCCGTGGTCATCTCCCCCCAAACCCATCGCTCCAGTCTGATTACAAGAAAAAATCAGATACATTCTAACAGTGGGGCATTTTACAAAATACCTAACCAGCACTCCTCCAAACTGCCAAGGTCACAAAAAACAAGGAAAGTCTGAGAAATTGCCACAGCCAAGAGGAGCCTCAGGAGACACGAAAACTAAATGTCATATGGTGTCCTGGGTGGGATCCTGGACCAGGAGAAGGACATTAGGGAAATCTGAATAAGCTATAACTTTAGTTAATAATAACATAGCAATGTTGGTTTGTTAATTATGGCAAAAGTACAATACTAACGTCAGTTCCTAAAAATAGGAGAAATTATCATTAGTAGGGGGTAGGGTATACGGGAACTCTTTGTATTATCCCTGCAATTTTTCTGTAAATCTACAACTGTTCAAAAAAAAACAAAGTCTGTTGCAAAAAATGAGAGAAATTCATGGATGGATGTGAAGGTAGTTCAAGATGTATGACTGAAGGAAAACAGTGATCCCATTTTTTTAAAACAAAATCGCATGTGTATGTTTATGGAAGTATCCATAGAGTCTAAGGTGCTCCCCCTTTCCCCCTAAGTGGTTACCTTGAGGGTTTAGGGTTAAAGCGTTTAGTGGGAGGGAATCTTTTACGTTTCTACAATGTTTTGAAATCATTATGCACAGGCGAGACTTTTACAATACAAAGTTGAGTAAAGATATTTCACACACACACACACACACACACACACACACACACACACACACACACTGAAAAATAACTCAGTGGTGGGCAGGAGAAGGCAAGGGAAGTGCAGGTAGCCCGCACCAGTTTCATTTCACATAAATAGGCCCCAAATTAACCTTCCTTGATTCATAATTCAGAGTCGACAGCATGGAAAAATTAGAATCCCCTCCAGGTTTCTGGGCACACTGAAACGGCCTTATTCCTACAAAGTCTGACCTTGGCCGGGGCCCGTGGACTCTGCCCCTGTCCAGGGGCTTGCCTTGTCGTGGCTGCCACTTGCTCAGTGGCTGGCCCTGGGAAGGACTCCCACGCACGCCCTCATTTAGTCCTGAAAATAACCCTTCGTGGTAGATTATGTCATCACCACCCTTTTAAATATGAGGCCCAGACAGAGAAGGTCACTTGTCACTCAGCCGGTAAGGGGGGTTCAAGTCTAATCCAGAGCTGTCTGATCCGGGACCCCCAGCTTAACTACTCACACCTATAACCCCTCGAAGGTAGAAGCTGTGGTAAAGGAGCCGCTCGCCTGAACGAGAATTCCCCTCTGGGTCCCCTGGAATGAGGAGGTGACTGTTCAACATGACGGCTCCAATGAGCTTGGATCTCTAACGCTATTGTGTATCTTTCTGGTGGAATATTTTGGTCCCATAACCAGGTGCACGTGGAATTCGGTAACAATCAAAAAGTCCAAGGGTGCGTGAAAACCCAGCACATGTTGGCTAAGGTTGGGCCGTATGGAAAGTATACGTTCGTCATCAGTGTTTACATTTGACTTATTTATTTTTCCTGAAATCCCATCAAAATAAAAATCAACCACGTTGCCCTGAAGCCCTTTCTGATGTGGGGGAGGTGCCCTGGACATCATTTTCTGTTAGGGGAACAGAAAGCAGCAAAATGGAAATACACAGCAGGGTGGGTGGGGGGCACGGGCCATTGGGAGAGGGACCTTTTCTCTTAACTCAGATGCCCTTTGGAGAGGAGGGCGTGTCTACAGGGTGGCTGATGGGAGCAGACGTAATGTCAGAGTCGGACGAGTTCTTTTGGAAAACGTGTTTCCAGCATCACTTGAATTTTGACCTTTAACTTCTGCAGCCATGCGAGCTACTTCATTTTTACACATCTCTGTCCTCAAACCCCATCAGACCTGTCATGAGCAAATAGACAAATAGTGAGTGGGGCCACTTTTTTTCTTAAAAGTCCCCTGCTGTGCCAGCAGGGAACAGTGATCCTCAGGTAGGAAGATCCTTCCTCTGGACTTGCAAGGTGAAAAGATGTCTGACCTTGATTCCCTGCCACCAAAGAGCCTTTGAGGAATGGAGCTCAAAATGTATTTTTCGACAGAGGTTTGTTTCAAACCGCAAGTGGAAACCTTTGTCACGTATTCAGTGCCTTCTCCTTTCTGGCCACGTGTGTCATATGATTCCCATGCAAGGAATTGGAAGCTTATTGCCTCGGTTGCCCTTACTGATGAAGACTGAAAGTCATATTAAACACGTTTCTGGGAGGTGTTTTTTTTTTTCTTTTCTTTTTTTTTCTTCTTCCATTTTTATTGTTGAACTTCATCTGGTGCTAAGATTTCCTCTAGAGAAGTAATTTAGAGCATTGTGGCATTTCCTTTCTTAATTAATCCCAACTGGGGCTGCGTCTAGAGCAAGCATCCGCGGTTGATGGCTTCATCACCGTGCAGAGGGCTCTTCCTGCTGCATTTGTAAACACCAGCCCGGCCACAGCGCCATGGCAAGGTTCTGGTTTGAATTAAAGCCCAGGCTGAAGGATCAACCCAGCTGTGCTTTCCTGTAAGCTCTGTCAGTTTTCCAAAGCTTGTTAACATGCTAATATAAAAGGAAATAGGACAAACTTCAAGGAATTTACAACTGGTCTTAAACTTCAAAGACAAAGCTACATCCATGCGACACACATACACACACAAAACCAATATGTCCCTCCGTCTCCTTCCTCTTCAAACAGCCCAACACAAAACAGAAAAACCCCAACTAATAAAAAGTTCCTTTAGCAACCTGGGGATGGCTGTGGATGCCGGTTTGAAGCATTGTGGCCACAATCCACGATGTTGCAGGCGCTTTTGCGCATTGTGAAACATGGGGCAGAAGTAGTAGGGCTGGCTGGAGACGGGATAAATATTTCTCCAGTCCCTAAGACAGTGACGCCAACCCAGCCTAAAAGGTCGGCTTCCTTGTTCCTCCTCCCCGTACAGAGCTGGCCAGGTGGGCTGGGTGGGAAGGGAGGACCCGACCGTCCTCACCTGCCACCTCCCCCGTCCAGCCCAGCCCTGGAACAAGGCACAGCACATCCATCCTGACCACAGGGGCTGGTGATCAACGCAGGAGGGAGAGGCTGGGGCACGTTTCTCAGCAAATGGTGATTCATTTTCAGAGCCGTCTCTTGGAGATTCTGACAACAAATAGAACAGCACAACTTTTTAATTTCCTGTTAATGTTCTCCTTTCTCCAGTGAGCATCAGCAGATCATATTTATCTCAGCCTGCCAGGGTGTGGATGCCAAAACCCAGTTCAAAGATTCTCATTAACTTCCTCTGAGCATTTCCAAATTGGAACCCAAATAGTGAAACTGGAGGTCCCATTTAGGACGAAGCTAATGGCCGCGGCTGTGACGCCCTCATTCCTCTGCCTCATTCATTGCTGACTGTGGACACAGTGTTCTCACAAATGCCCATGTGGGTTCGCTTGGGTTGTCCAAGAATTGCGGCTTTGTCCGCTGCATTTGTATCTTCAACGCTGGAGATGTAGGGCAGCCACATCACTTAGGGCAGAGGTTCTCAACCTCAGCATTACTGACAATTTGGGTGGGATGGTTCTTTGCTGTGAGCCGTCCTGGGCATTGCAGGGTGTGTAGCAGCGTCTCTGGCCTTCACCCACGAGATGACAGAGCACAGTCTCCCACCTCCCAAGGCATGACAATAGAGTATTTCCAGACCTTGCCAAACATTCCCTGGGGGTTGAGTTGCCAGATAAAATACAGGGTTAAATTTGAATTTCAGATAAACAATGAATACTTTTATCTAGCATATCTTATGCATTATTTGGAATGTGCTTAGAAATTATTTTTTGTTTATCTGAAATTCAAATTCAACCGGGCAGCCTATAGTTTTGTTTGCTAAATATGGCAGTCCTACCTGGAAGGCAATACTCTCCACCAATCCCTGCCCTCTACCCTGTCTTGAGACCCGCTGACTTAGGGGAAAAAACAAGTAAGGATAACTGCTTCTAGTCTCTGGTTCGCCCCGTTCTTGGTCATTTTATCTCAGAAAATCCATTTAAAATCTTGGAGCTTTCCCCTCTTCAGTGTAAAAAGTGGTCATGATGTCTGCTCCCATCTCTTGTTGAGAAGGTTCAAAAGACAAGGCTTCACAGTCCGGGCGAGAGCAGGAATCCACTCACAGCTGTCCAGTCACTAAACCCTGACTTCCCAGCATACATCTCGGCCCACTTGGTGAGGAGGGGGGGTGGGGGGGAGCAGCTGAGCCACCCCTGACTCCAGGCTTGACCAATCAGAGAATCCTATTCCTCCAAGCACAGCGATTGGCTCATGGGACACCATGTGACCTGAGCAGAACCAATGGGAGCTACAGTGGGTTTGCTGGGAGATTTCAATGAGAGATGCTCTTGTCCGTGAACCTGATCTTGGAAGCTGTAAGATGGGAGCTGCTGGGGGCTTTCCTGAAGGAGAGCTGATGCAGAGCAAAGCAGAGCTGAGGGATGGGAAGAAAGCTGATTTCTGATGGAGGGACTCCCCCACCCCCGCCAAAGCCTCTGGACTTTTCTTTGTGTAAACCAATAAATCCCCTCTTTACCTAAATTAGAATTGGAGTTACAGCCCCACCCAGCAAAAGAGGACCAACTGACTCTTTTGTGAAAGGGTTTAGCCAGCCTCGCCCACGCTAAGTGTTCAGTAAATGTTAGGTATTGTTGTTGCTGTGGGTGTCCTCAACTAGACTATAGTGTCCTCAAGTTCAGAGGCCATCTCTTCTCTCCCATTGGCTTTCTGGTGGGTGCACCAGGCCCCTGGGGGCTTGGATCAGAATGGATAGATAAAGAAGTGAAGGATGGATGGGTGGGTAGATGAATGAACAAGAAAGGTGCACGGTGGGTCGGTCGGTCGGAAGCAAGGAAAATAAACACTGTCCTAGCTCCATCTGAGAAGCTTCTAATGAAGGATCACTGCAGGTCCTCCCTTCCCTGCCTCCACTCTCCTGCCATTGCCCCTTGGTGCTTGGTGCCTAGCCCCAGCACAGCCCTCTGTGCTGTGATTAACACAGAGCTGGTTCCCATTAAGCCCAGTCCCCGTGTCAGGGCTGTGGCCCTTGCTGGTCCCGCTGCCTGGATTACCCTCTCCATATCTTCTCGTGGCTCACTCCTTACAAATCAAGTCTGCACTCAGTGCTGCCACCTCTGGCAGGCCTTTGCTCATCACCCCTGGCAGCCCCCTTAATATCAGCTTTATTTCATTCATGGCCACTATCACCATCTGAAATTATCCGAAGTTTGTCAGCCTACTGTCAGTTCCCTCTACCCCACCATGTAAACTCTATCTTTTTGACTGCTCTGTCCCCCACACCTAGAAATTCCATCCACATAGTAGATGCTCAATAAATATCTGTTGAATGAATGAATGAGTTATTTATGTGTCTGGTTTCCTCTGCAGACTGTGAGCCTGTCATATTCATTTTGAACCCCCAGGGTCCAGTAATGAGGCCTGAGTGTTGAATGAATGAAGGATTTTTTTTTTCTGGCCGTGCCTCGCAGACTGTGGGATCTTAGTTCCCAGACCAGGATTGAACCCGGGCCCTTGGCAGTGAAAGCACAGAGCCTTAACCACTGGACCACCAAGGAATTCCTGAATGAAGGATTTCTAATAGCATGCTAGTCTCTGCGGAAGCCAGGGCAACAGAAAACTCTCTGTGGGCTCAAACTCTCAGCCTCCCGGCAGGACTGGGGGGATGGGGACAGCATGAAGCCAGGGAGGGGAGAACTGGGGCGTTGGTTCTGCTGTTTCCTGACATCACGGTCCTGGGCCTCAGATACGCATCTGGAAAGCAGGGAGAACGCCAGCACCCCCATCACAGGGCAACTGTGAACATTAACTGAGGCCAAGCATGGAACAGGCCTAGAAGTATCCAGGTGTGCTAGCGCAGAGTTGTCCTGATACATTTGTTTCTATTTGTCTGTGCATCCCTGCATCCATCCATCACTCCAGAGGAGGGAACTTGCCTCCAGAGGAAGAAGGTGGCCCGTTCAAGGTCACGCAGCAAGTCAGCCTTTTCCGATTGAATGGTGGGTGCAGGTGCAACCCCCCCCCCCGCCTTGCCTCACACCTCCCTTCTCGCCCCCGTACCTCCCGGCTTCCCCCCTGGGCCCGTTTTCCTGCAGTGAGATCCTCGGGGCCTTTTCCTTGGGTGGGCGCGTTTTATTCTCAAAAAAAAAAAAAAAAAATGACAAAGTCGCTCGGAAAGCCGAGCTGTTTTTCACACTGTTCCGTCTCTGACAGGCTGTTAGAAAAGTTGGGAGGAGAGGTGCTACTGTTATACTTTTGTTATTCGGTGCTAATTAGAAGAAAGCTGAGTGCTGGGATGGAGAACAGTTCCCCACGAGGCACTTATTGTTGCCACTGGAACGAAAACGAATCCAGATTAAAAGTCTTCTGATTCCCAGGCACTACATTTCAAGCAAAATATATATTTTTTTGCTCTTAAACAATGAAAATTACCTGGTCAATCGAATAGCATTGATACATCAAAAAATGTTTTCCATATTCTGAGTATTTAAAGGCATCTGACAGTTAGCATTTTCTGCAGCATTTAAAATAAAGATGCTGATCAAGTTTGCCATGTAGGAAAATGTGTTTTTGATCAGCAGAGATGCACATTCTACGTCCACAGACTATATTCAGAAGAGGTAGATGGGGGTTCCTCCTTTGGGGGAGGGCAGGGTGCTGGAAGGAAGAGCTTTACCTGAGAAGCCAGGGAAGGTGAGAGGGGGCTGCCCTGAACAGTGTTTTCTCCAGAACCCACTATGTGCCGGTTGCACAATGCAATCTGTGTTTAGCTGTGAGGCTACTGTGTCAGATGTGGAGTAGCTTACCGAGTCCTCACAATAGACCATGGGGTAGGCACTCTTATCATAGTTCCCATTTTTATAGAGGAGAAAAGTGAGGCTCAGAGAGGTTAAGTCATGTGCCCAAAGTCACACAGCAGGTAAATGGCAGTCCTGGCATTTGATCCCAGCTGGTCGAGCTCCAGTGTCCCTGCTTTTGGCTGCAGTGCTGGGCAGCCTCGCTATGGGAACACCATCACTGGCCAACTGCACAGGTGAGGGAACCGAGACTCAGAGGGTTCCATCCCAGCGGGAGGCCGCCCAGCGAGAATGGGTGGAGCCCTGACGCAAGTGGCCTCCAGCTCCGGGAAGAAGGAGGCACAAAGAATGGTGGAGAATTTGTGCTGTGGGAGTTCTGGTCACCAGCGTGTGAGGCCTGGCTCTGCTTTCAGAGGGATGACCGGGGGCAAGCGACTTCCCCTCTCTGTGCCTCAGCTTCCTCCCCTGCAAAGTGAGGGTAACAGTTCCTGCCTCTTAGTGGGGTTTAAGGATTGAAGGAGATTCTCCGTGTTAAAACTCTGCCCAGCTCACCGGTCACCTGATCCACCCTAGTTCAAAGCTGGCTGTTACTATCACCATTATTATTATTCCGATTCAAAAGCTGTGCTCCTTCCGGATACAGGATGCTGCTGGCAGTAGATCTCTGTTAATCAAGTTGGATCATCCTGGGTAAGCACGTAACCCCTCCAGGCTTCACTTTCTTCCAGAGCGCCACCAGAGAATCTGAACCAAGAACCTTAAAGGCACTGGGTGATTCTCACTGCTCTGCCCCTGAATCCTTACTATTCTGTTTCCCTCATTCAGTAATGCCAGGCACAGCGCTAGGCTCTGGAACAAAGAGCAATGGCCCTCGTTAAGTTCCTGAGTCTTTTACGGAGAAGGCTAGAGAGTCACAAAGCCGATGCGAGTGGTAAACCCTCCGAAGCCACGTGGTTTCTGCCCGCCTCCCTCAGAGATGACCAGTGATAAGGGATGTCTGTTGGCACGTTTATTTCCCAAACGCTTTCACTGCCTCCCTCTGGGGCAATCTTCATTTCGCCTGTCTGAGCAATGTGGCAGGCTGAGCAACCCTCATTTATCCCCATTTGACAGATGAGAAAATTGAGGTTCACAGAAGTTGAAATGATTTGCTCAAGGCCAGGGAACTAATTATCGGTGGAATCAGGTCTCAGCTCTGTGCCTCTCTGGCCTCCTCTTACCCAGTGAGGCAATAATCCGGGTTCTGTCACCATTGGCAGAGTTGGATAAGGGCTGGTTTTTCTACGCTGGTAACTAGAAAAATGGGCTGTTAACTCTTCAACCACAATTTCATTAGTATCTCCTGAGTTCTAGCCGAGCAGAAGGCTCCGGTCTCCATTTTCTGTGAAAATCACTCAATGAGTCAATCAATAAATGTTGAGTAAACCTTTTCCTGTACGTGGAAGGGAGCTAAAGCTTACTCATAACCTCCAAGACTTCGGGTGCGGCAACATAAAGTAAATAACGTACGGAGCGCCGACTGTATGCCTGAGACTGGATGTCCTGTCACTTACTCTTCACCAGGTTAGGGATTCACTTCATGAGGTTACCTTTCCAGATCCAGGAAAAGAGGCTGAGTGGGGCCGAGGCACTCGCTAGGGTTGCCCGATGAAACACAGGACACGTGCCATTTGTGGCACACGTATACTAACTAATCATTGGTTGTTTATCTGAAACTCACACTTAACTGGATGTTCTGTGTTCTTGTTTGCTGAATCTGTCAACCCTTCCAAGATCATGCAGGGCGTCAGGATTAGGACAGAGCTAATCTCATTCCCAAGCCTCCATTTTTGACCCTGTGATGTCCTGTCGCATCTGCATCACAAGCAGAGCTTTCCTGTGGCCCACCCTATAAATGTCCCTTATATCTTTTTTTTTTTTTTTTTTTTTTTGCGGTACACGGGCCTCTCACTGCTGTGGCCTCTCCCGTTGCGGAGCACAGGCTCCGGACGCACAGGCTCAGCGGCCATGGCTCACGGGCCCAGCTGCTTTGCGGCATGTGGAATCCTCCCGGACTGGGGCACGAACCCGTGTCCCCTGCATCGGCAGGCGGACTCTCAACCACTGCGCCACCAGGGAAGCCCGTCGCCTATATCTTATTGACAGAACTGGGTCACCTAGTAACCCTAACTGTGGAGGTATTTTTAGCTGGGCACAGTGCTAACCCTAGTAAAGTCAGAGATCTGTTTGCAAGGCAGTTGGGGGAATGGATACTTGGGAAACAACATAAGTTAAGCCTGGAATTGCTCCCTCTCTACAGGGGAGACACTGAGGACGAGTAAAGTGACTCAAGGGCGGGGCAGTGCAGGCAAGGCGTGGAGAGAGACCGCCTGTCAGGAGTGGGGTTGGAACCGTGGCGTGGTGCCTTACCTTAAGTCAGAGCACCCATGAAAGAGTCCCGATAAATCCACATGCTGGGCTGTGCCCTCACTGTGTCACACACACACCGTCACGGTCTCCCGGGCACAGAGCTCTGTGACCACGTCGTGGGGTAAATCATGCAGCCACGCTGGGCCTTCCCCAGCGCCCTCCACTCAGGATGCAGGACGGGGCGGGTCTAGAACTGTAGGAGGTGACAACCAGGATGTAGGCAAAGACTAAGCTGACCAGCCATCCTGGCCGGCTCGGGACAGAGCGTTTTCTGAGTTCTGGAACTTTCAGTTCTAAATCTAAGAGAATCCCAGGCAAATAGACAAGTTGGTCACTGTAAGAGAGGTTCGAGGTGGGACCGTGGTGGGGGGTAGGGCTGAACCAGGTGGTCACAGAGAGCATGATGATGGGGGGGCCTGTGTGAGACAAACTCCTTCCCCCCAGAATCAGCCAAGAGCCCTGTTTCCTGTCTTAGTCCGTTCTGGTTGCTGTAACAAAAGCACCAGAGACAGTGTGGCTCAAACAGCAATGTATTTCTCATAGTTCTGGAGCCTGAAAGTCTAAGATCAAGACTCTGGCATATGCAATGTCTGGTAAGAGCCCATTTCCTGATTCACAGATGGCTGTCTTCTTGCTGTGTCCTCACCCAGTGGAAAGGGTGAGGGAGCTCCGTGGGATCGCGTTTATAAGAGCACTAATGCCATTCATGACGGCTCCACCTTCATGACTTACGTCCCAGAGTCTCCACCTCCAAACAGCATCACGCTAGGGACTGGGATTCAACCAATGGATTCTGGTGGGGTGCATTCAGGCTATAGCATTCCCCAGTCTTCATCGTTTGCCTGGCATTTCAGGAGTTTTGCTATATTCTCATACAATCTATACGAATAACCAACTTACCTTTCTCAGATAAATGCACTTATTTAAAAAGAACCTCTCTGGGCTTCCCTGGTGGCGCAGTGGTTGAGAGTCCGCCTGCCGATGCAGGGGACATGGGTTCGTGCCCCGGTCCGGGAAGATCCCACATGCCGCGGAGCGGCTGGGCCCGTGAGCCATGGCCACTGAGCCTGCGCGTCCGGAGCCTGTGCTCCGCAACGGGAGAGGCCACAACAGTGAGAGGCCCGCGTACCGCAAAAAAAAAAAAAAAGAACCTCTCTATCACCACTGTAAATGGAAAACCAGTATTAGTTCCCACACATAGAAGATAGCCATAAAAATAAATAAGCAAAATTGTTACAAGAAAAGAATCGTTCATCTGTGTACCACCTAGAGATCATCTCATGTGCCCCATTGCTGCAAACATCACCTTCTGTACCCTCGACACCAGATGTGGTGTGCCTTGAGATGGGGAGACAGAAGAAAACAACTATCACCCCCCCAAGAACACCAGGTGCTTTGGAATGGAAGTAGTTGTAGGGCTAGGAAGAGTGGGAGAACATAGAAAAAGCCAGGAAGCCATCCTGGAGGAGGCAGGGCTTGAAAGGCCTTGGAATCAGGGCAGGGTGTGGATATGCAGAACAGAGAACCAAGCCTTCATTGACTGATTTGTTTCTGGAGTCAGTCTTTCTCCATGGGCTCCTTTTGGAAAGGTCCTCACTTTGCTCGGTTCTGCTATGCACAAACTCCAGTGATCACATTTCAGTTAAATAACACCAGTTCCCCAACTGATTCAATTCTAAGACACCATACTACATTAACTGTGAGTAATTTTAAAAAGTACAAACTTCACCACTAGCTCTTCATAGCACATGCACCATCATTGCCACTTAGGCACCCGTGGCAGACATCACTAACGGATTGTAGCACTCCACAAAGTGCAGAGGTTAAGAAGCTTCTGCTCCAAAACCAGACTGGCTGGCTTTGAATCCAGGATCTTTCACTTTCTAGCTGTGTGTCCTGGGACAAGTTACGTAACCTCTCTGAGCTTCCATTTCCTTATCTGCAAAATAGACATAAACAGTACTACCTCACAGAGTTGCTGTGAGAATAAAATGAGATCTATGTAAAGTGCTTAACACTGTCTGGAGTATCATAATGCTCCACGCCTGCTAGCTAGCAGCAGTAGCAGCAACACTGCCAATGCTAGATTCAGCTACAGAAGCCTTCTCCACCCAGCACAGCAGATACTCACTACTGATCAGCCTGAGCTGGCAGGGGAGGTGGAATCTGCTTGCCATCTCTGCTGTGATCCACCCCTTGCAGATAAGAAAACAGACCCAGAAAGCTGAAGCAATGAGCCCACGATCTCCCAGAGAGCTAGAAGCCTTGGGCTCTGCTCTGGTTCAACCATGAGTCCACTACCCTCCTCACCCCATTTCACCTCTATTCCAAACACACAGAAAGGCTCTCCATGTGGGCTTGGGTGCTGAGGTCATAAGGACACCTGAGGTGCTTTTGGAGTTTGGGAACACGTTCATAAATCTCGCATCTTCCCATTCAGGCGAAGTCTCTGGAGGCGGTACTATGTCTGTCCTTTGTCAACCTCCGAGTTTGGGGTTTGACCTTGGCAGTAGAGAGAAAAGTGAGAAATGAGAGCCATTGCCTCATCCTGGGATGCCTCCGAGATGGGCAGCTTCTGTCTTCTTGTGAAAGGTGGACCACAGTCAGGACTGTCCAGCTGCCCTTTGATTTGCTAAGAAGGGGTCTCACCTTTGCCCAGTGCTGTTTCCTAGGAACTGGTCCTACCTGGTTGCTACAGGTTGTGAATTTCAGAGTCTGCAGTTGTCACCTGGCTGGGCAGGACTGGCAGCCAGACCCTGGGCAAAGGACATCCAGCGATGATCATGTAAGGGGAGCAGACGGCCCGGAGGTGCGGGGCAGATGGACTCAACCAGCTTCCAAGACCACATACCTCAGCCAGGCTCATAGGTAAGCCCAAATGTGAACATAGGCCTGGGCACATCCGTTAGGAAGCATCTCTCCTCCACACCCAAGAACAAAGTCACCCAGAGGCGAGAGGCAGACTGACTCCAGCTTTTGAGGCAGATGAGATAAGAGGTCAAGAAGTTGGCCGGGGAAAAGAAAGGTTCCCAGTATTAACAGCAGCTGCAACAGTGATGCCAAAGTTTGCGTATTTGGGAGATTTCTCATTACCTGTACTGTTTATCGAGCATTTAGTGTGTGCCAGGCGCTTATTGTGTGTTTTGCCTTTTTAAACTTCCAGGCAGCACCGTGAGCTATGTCTTATTGTTGCTATTTTAAAGATGCGAAAACAGCTCAGGCAGGTTGTTGGCATGCCTAGGTCACACAGTCCTGGTAGAAATGGAACTTGAACCCATGACGTGTGTCAAAGTCGCGCATCTATTGTCCCTGTGTGGTATCCTGGATGCCGCTCTTGTGTCAGCACCATGTATAACCAGATTTAAAGGATGGGTAGGTTTTTATTAGATGGAAAAGAGAAGAGGGCATTTCAGGTGGAAGGACAAGCTTGATAAAAGCCAAGAAGTAGAAACTGGCATGTGTTTGGACACTATGCAAGAATAATCTGATTTGGGGCTTCCCTGGTGGCGCAGTGGTTGAGAATCTGCCTGCCAATGCAGGGGACATGGGTTCGAGCCCTGGTCTGGGAAGATCCCACATGCCATGGAGCAACTGGGCCCATGAGCCACAACTACTGAGCCTGCGCGTCTGGAGCCTGTGCTCTGCAACAAGAGAGGCCACGATAGTGAGAGGCCCGTGCACCGCGATGAAGAGTGGCCCCCGCTCGCCGCAACTAGAGAAAGCCCTCACACAGAAACGAAGACCCAACACAGCCAAAAAAAAACATTGAAATAAATCACATTTCAAAAAAAAAAAAAAAAAAAGAATAATCCGATTTGACCAAATGGTAGCCATTAGGATATGCCAGGGATAGTTGTCAGTAGACAGGTGTGTCTAATGGTCATAGGTCTTGAAGGGTCTTGCAGGCTAGACAAAGGTGTTACAATTAAATGCAGTAGGTAATAGGGAGTCATAGTTGGTTCTTGAGCAGGGAAGTGGCATGCAGAAAATAATATTCTTGGGAGGCTGGTCTGACGGCCTTTTGTAGGATGACACAGGTGAGGGGAGATGGAAGGCAGGAAGAGCCGCTTGGAGGGATGGTCCGGGCAGTAATGTGGGGCTTTGGGAAACACTGGGAGAAAGAGGATGGGTCTGTGGCAGGTTTGCTGTGGTCCTGCTGCCCCGGCAAGGCTGGTTAAGGAGTGAACATGTGATCCATTTCCTTCAAGGAGTTGTGGGAGCTTCCAGGAAAGCATCACATGCTCCTAGAAAAGGGAGATGCACAGACGAGGCTGTCCTTCTTCCACTGATGTTGTTGTCTAGAAACTGGAACTTCAAGGTCCATCTTTTGACCTCCAGGGGAGACTGAGGGCAAAGCCAAGACCCCACGGCTGGCAGAGTGCAGAAATGTAAAGAACCGTGTCTCAGAGAGAGAGAGAGAGAGAGAGAGAGAGTGGGCAGAGCTGAAAGACGCTGCTCTTGGAATGCAGGGCGAACAGGCGGCCCCTGGTCCCCAGTCCCAGTTCCGGAGGCGCAGCGTACGTCTCGTCCTTGGCGTCTTTGAGAGTCCTGTGCGTTCCTATGACAAACTCCCTTTTCACCTGAGCTGACGGGGGGTGGGCTTCTGCTCCTCCTTCGAAATCACTGTGACCAGAACACTTGGCACCAGACCTTGTGTTGTGCTTCCCGATGTCCCAGCACCCAAGACGGTGCCCAGCACAGAGTGTGGGGTGGATAAGTACAAAATGAACGATGGGTGAATGAACGATGGGTGAGGTGAGCCTTGGCCTTGGAGGAGAGGCAGAAAGGCAGGGTCTGACCATGGGTTACTATCCCCAACAGAAGCCACTACAGATGCCTCAGCTACAATAGTGTCAACTGTGTCCTCTGTGTCCCTAGCCCTGTGTGGGATCTGAGGCCCTTATTCTTGAGGGGCTGGGTGTGGTCTAAGCTTCAGGGCCCATGCCCATAGTTTCTGATTCTTAGTCTGGGCTGGGATTTTTCCATTTGTAACAAGTTCCCGGGTGATGTGATCCTGCTGGTCCAGAGACCCCACCTAGCAGTTGCGGTGCAAGAGGGTTATAAGACCTAGCATCACCCAAGGCTCTCATCATCCAGCTGAGAAACAATGGGGAAAGGGAAGTTGGGGACAAGAGGCTGGCAGGTTGGGGCCAGGAGGGCATCCCTGTGTGGGTCCTTGACCCCAGACAGTCACGGGGCCAGTCCTCTTATGATTAATTCATTCACTCAACACTGGAGACCGAGGGTCAGCTAGGCTCTGGGATGCAGAAAATCAACGTCTGATGTAAGCCCGGTGCTCGCAGGCCTGTGGTTGACTTGAGATGAGGGCGTATATTCACTTCATGAAACATCCAAGTAGGAGGAGTGTCTGCGGCCGACAGTGGTTGTCCTTTTGGGTCCCCGAGGATTTGTGTGTTGCTTTCCTGGGCACTTCCGTTTCCAATGACCGGTCTTTGGAGACTTGCCTTGAGATTAGCCGTGTGACGCCTGGGCAGGCCCAGAGATCCAGAAATACTTGGGAGTTTGCGTGCCCAGGACGGCCCCTGGCCAGAGGCAGGCGGGTGAGGGTTATGAAAGCCTGGCATCTCTTACCCCCAAGCCAGGAAAACATACAGGGTAACTTACCCCACAGGATCAGGTCAAAGCCACCCTCCCGGACTCCCCTGCAATCACACCTTCCTCAGCTCCCCCTGCCCGGGCCCGCTGCCCCATGTCCTTTTGGTCTCCACTTAATGAATCCTGGCGTCAGGCTCTGCTTCTGGGGAAGCTGACCTAAGACAGATGCCATTTGCAGGAGTTCTGAGGGGGACATGATGGGAATCGGGGTCAGTGCCCAGGGCCAGGTGCCCGGAAGAGGTGCTGGAAGGCATTTGGAGTCAGGATAGTTAACTTCTGGGAGTTGCAGGAGTGACTTTCTAGAGAGGTCTCCCTCCAGGACCCTCAGAAACTTCTCCGCCCCCGGAAAGCAAGATCTCTGAGATGCAAAAGCAACATGGGCCCTTTATGAGATATTTAATAAGTTCTGTTATGGAGAAAGTTAACTGAGTTTGTTGTAGAGGTTTTGGCTTATAATGTTTACCAGAGATTTTTTTGTGGCTGCGCACAGCCTAGCAGACACGACGACGAGGCCGCGGGAGCACAGCCGTGGCTCTTGCGCCTGCGGGGAAGCTGTGCTGCCCCCAGGTTGTGTCCAGGAAAACCAGAGGGTCCGGGCTGGGGGCAGGGCTGTGCGGGACATAACGGATGTCAGAGCTTTCGATGAAATGACATCCCGGCCTTGTCCTGTGTCCATTTAATGACTGGTGGAAAATCCACCCTTTTGCCGCCACAGAGGTGAGTGATGAGGGGGTGGGGGAAATACTCCAGAAATGAGACAGAGTCCTTCCTTGTCTTTACAGCTATAATTACCTGTTCAGGTGTTGCAGACACTTGCTCTGCGACTTGGGCAGAGAAAGGTGGGAGGAGCAGGGAGAGCCTTTCCAGGGCTGAAAAGATGAGCTCGATGTTCATAAAGGGTCCTTTGCATGAAAGTGCTCTTGCTTCGGCTGGATTCAGAGCCGGATCCTTTTCTTCGTCCATATCATTGATTCGATCATGATCACCTGGGGAAGAAACAGTTCCCCCGTGGGCTTTGACAGTCACAATAGCTACCATTTCCTCTACGGGCCAAGTACTCAATATTTTTTGTTTCTTCGCCTCTCAAAACCACCCTGTGATGATCCACTGTACAAGTGAGAAAATCGGGGCTCAGAGTGGTTAACTAACTTACGCACAGTCACACAGCTGCTAAGTGGCAGGACTGAAATTCAAAGCCAGGCCTTCAAGTTGGGCAGGACTCGGTCCCTGCCACCCTGTCCGACTTCATGCCCCCGCCCCTGAGCGGGTGTCAGCCCCACGGATGCCTTTCTGTGTCTTCAACCCAGAAAGCGACTTTCTCCCTCCAGGCCTTTTTTCAGTGCCTCTGCCTGGAGCACTGTTCACAGTCGCCTCTTGTCCTTCCATCTCCCACTTACTGGTCATGTCTGGAGTCTGCAGGAGTCTTCCCTGCTCTCCCCATCTACGTGGGTGCCCCCCACTCCTTATCTCCTCTATATGCTTTCCTTCACAACTGGTATTTATAATTACGTATTTATTTACCTGTTGATCTTATAGTCCCCGTCTTTCCCAAGAGGGCAAGAACCATCGACTTTTTTGTATCTCACTCTGTTCCCGGAGCCAAACCCTGCTTGGTACATGGTAGGAGCTCAAATGGATCGAAGGAGGGAGAGAGACCTGCGTCCTTACAGCCTACTTGGAGGGTGCTTTGTGATAAACAAAGTGCTCTGCATACCTCAGGGGTTGTACTTATTTATAATTTTTGTTGTCACGCCAGCACAGGCTGAGGTGTGTTCTCTTTGGTTTATCCCTTCCCCTGTGCTGAGGGCAGAGGAGGCTGTGTTCAATCCTGTTACACCCACGGGCCTCATCCAGGATCATCTTTTCGTCAGAAACCTCCCACAAATGAAGCCTCCCCCTCCCCAAGTCCCCAGTCATATCCGTAGGATTCTTATTGTGGAGCAACCAACTGTCCTGGTTTGCTCGGGACTGAGGGGTTACAGAGCTAAAGCTGGGACAATCCCAGGGAAACCAGGACGCTTAGTCACTTTACTAATTTGGCTGCTACGAACAGAAGCCTGTTAGAGGGCCTTAAAGCAATGCAGGGTTTATTTATCTCTTACATAAAAGAAAAAAATCCAGGGCTGGATGGTGACTCCATTATGTCATCAGGGACCCAAGCTCCTTGCTTTCTGTCCTGCCATCCTAACAGCATAGTTTTTAGCCTCAAGGTTGCGTCATGGTCCCAAGATGGAGGTTGAAGCTCCAGTCATCATATCCACATCCCAGGCATGGAGATGCAGGGAGATGGAGGGTTTAAAAGGGCTGGTACCTATTGAATTAGTCCCCTTTAAAGAGCTTCCCCAGAAGCCCTGTTTGGGACCTCTACTCACATTTCACTGACCAGAAATGTACCACATGACCATCCCTAACTGCAAGGGAAATATAGTTTTTTAGCGTATGCCTCGTTGCCCTGATTAAAATGTGTTTTTGCTTGTTTGGAAGAAAGCAAGAATTTGTATTTGATAGTTGAGTTGGCCAACTTGTCCAGGTTTGCCCAGAAGTTTCTCAGTTTTAGTACTCAAAGTCTTGAATTCCAGGAAGCCCTTGGTTCCAGCAACAGGATGGTTGGTCACCTTATGGGTAAGAAACCTCCATCCTCTGACACACCAACCTTCCTTGGCTGTGCCCTAGAAACAGGGTGTTGGATGTTTGTCTAATACCTTGACATCTGGGCGTAAATCAAACATCAAACAGCCCAGGTGATACATTAAAAAATAATCTCACCAAAGCCCAGGTGCTGAATTACAGCAGTTGAGCTGTAATTATTTGATACCTATCTAGGTGGCTGAGAAAACTCTGCCTCAATTAGGAATGAAGTTAGGCTTCCAAATTTTCTCTGCACACCTCTCTCTTTCAGGGAAACATTTCCCTCCTTTTCCCAAGTTCAGATTTTTAAAAAAATACTAAAACTCTAGTTTCTAATGTTCGCTAAAAAGACACGATATTGGGCTTGGCACAGTCTCCAGATACAGAGGAAAGATGTAGGAGTGGGAAATGGAAAGCACCCGCCTTTAGGATAACAGACATGTCTTATAACGGAGCCTGAACACTGCCGGGGGCCTCTTCGCTCACGCAGTGGGGCGGCCAGGGAGAAACCATGACCAGCATAAAAAAAGCGCCGGCAAATATTTATCAGCCACTTCCCGTGTCAGGCGCTCGGCTAACTTACACCTTCAGCTTGCTGCATCTTCATGATTCTTCTCTGCTCCCTTTTGCAGCTAAAGAAACTGAAGCTTCCAGAGGCTGAATAGATTGCTAAGTCCACACAGCTAGAAAGTGGATGGTGATGCTGGGATCCAAACCCATGTCTGGCTAATTCCAGACTCTGGTTATATATACTGCCTCTTGGAAAGAGCTGGGTTTAGCCAAGCTATTACATAGGTTTGTAGGAAAAAGAAAAAAAAGAAGGATGTCTGACTGCACCCAGATCTGTCTTAGCAGCATCCTCAGGTTGAATGAAGGAAAGCAGTTTGTCACTCCCGGCAATTTATGTTTCCCAATGCATCGGGCGCTTCAAAATGCCCCACGTTGTTAAGATAACAAATGCCATCGTATTTTTTTTAATATTTATTTATTTTGGTTGCACCGGGTCTTAGTTGCAGCAGGCAGGCTCCTTGGTTGCAGCACATGGGCTCCTCCGTTGTGACATGTGAACTCTTAGTTGCAGCATGCATGTAGGATCTAGTTCCCTGACCAGGGATCGAACCTGGACCAGCTGCGTTGGGAGCGCAGAATCCTATCCACTGTGCCACCAGGGAAGTCCCATATTTCTGCTTACTTCTTGAGATTGCTTGGCACCTGGCCTCTCTGTAACTGCCCAGTTTTCTAGGGCCAATTTCACAGATTAGAAGTTGCAAGGCAGGTTTTGCACCTTATAAAGAGACCCCGGTGACTTCCCAGGTGGAGGGTCCCAAAATCCTGGTCTAAGTGACAGTGGAGATTCTTCCTGGAGGCCCGGTGCCTGTCCGAGCACGGTGACCCTCTGCTGGTGCTCCAGGCTGCTGAGTGTATGAGGCTTCTGGGGTCAGCTCTGGTCCAGTGGATGCTGTGCTGGTCCTTGTTGAGAACCGCACATCCTCTGAGGCCAGCAGGGTGGACAGTCCCCACTGGTTCCTGAGTCCCAGCTGGGTCTGAGGCTTCCAAGTGTGATGCTGAGTCTTGGTTCCTTCCTCTGGGGATTGGTCACAAAGGCACCCACCTCCCAGGGCTGTTGGGGCGATGGATGGAGATAGTGGCAGTCAAGTGCCTGACGTGGTACCTGGCATATATGAGGCTCGCTAGACCTCGGCCTGAAGAGTGATGGTGAGGAGAGGAGAGAGAGGAAGAGGAGAAGAAAGAGATCATAAGCCTCAGTTTCTTTGGTTATAAAGTGAGAACAATAATGAAACCTCTTTCATAAAACTGTAGAAAAGATCAATTGATAGGATGTCTGTTAATTATGCTCAGCGCATACTAAGTGTTGGATAAATCTTAGCAATTGATACAGTCTTTAGAGCTTCAACAAAATGGGGGTAAGAAGCCACCTTCCTCATATGAGATTGTAGTGAAAATTTAGCAAGGTAATGGTTTTTTTTTTTGCGGTACACGGGCCTCTCACTGTTGTGGCCTCTCCCGCTGCAGAGCGGCTCTGGACGCGCAGGCTTAGCGGCCACGGCTCACTGGCCCAGCCGCTCTGCAGCATGTGGCATCTTCCCGGACCGGGGCACGAACCCATGTCCCCTGCATCGGCAGGCGGACTCTCAACCACTGTGCCACCAGGGAAGCCCTAGCAAGGTAATGATTTTGAAGTGACCAAAAAGTGCTTGGGACCGCTTAGACCTCAGTGCATAATTATTATTATTCAAATAGAGGTGAGGAAATCGTTCTGCCCCACTGGTGTCTGATCTTGTGGCCTCGAGGGGATGAGAATCTTCGGGAGAGAACCAAATGGAACGGTTGTGCAGCACGTGGGCTCTCCCAGGTGAAACGGATCACAGGGGCAACGTCCGGCAGCTGGTGGCACTGACCTGAGTGGCTTCGATCTTCATGTCAGACCTGTCCTGGTGGCTGGTGTCACTCTCCATGTCCTTCAGTTCTCTCGCCAAAGGCCAGGGAAACAACACGGTGACCGGAGCCCGGCCAGTGTGAGCGCTGCCCCTGGGTGGTCTCGGCGCCTGCGCTCGGCTGCCCTGGCCCGCTTTGACATCTGCCTTCTGTGGAGCACATGTTGTCACCAGTTGACACTTACACAAGCCAGAAGCGGGCTGGCCCACACTCATCGCCGTAATAAACACATGTGGCAGTTTTTGAGAGCCGAGCTGTCCCATCCATCAATCCACGTGACACCCAAAGAGTCCCCGTGGGGAGGAAGGCAGCACTTCAAAGCACAGAGCCTCGCAGCCAGGTGTGCACACCAGGCACGCAGGGTGCCCTGGGCTGCGGCCTACAGGGGTAGGCGAGCCACGGGGGTCTGTGTGTGTGCGTGTGGGCATGTGCGTATCTGTGAGTGGATGTGAACGTGTGTACCTATGTGTACGTGTATATGTGTCTGCATGTCTGTGCACATGTGTATATGTGCACGTATTCATGTGTAGATGTGTGTGTTGGTGCTTGTATGTATGTGCATGTGTGTGTGTGCATGCAAGCACATTCGATCAAGAGCTCCAAATTCCAACACCTTCAGGGGCTGGCAGGGTTGTGAAAATGGAACAGGCCAGATGGAAACGGACTTTGGTCCTCAGAATTTAGGGTAGAATAGAAAGGGGTCGGGACTGTAGCAAACAGGAAGCCCATGTCCACCTGAAGGAGGAGGATGCGACTCAGTTCTCAGCACCTGCTGCCTGTTGGATGCAGGCGCAGTGATACCAGACGGTCCCATCTTCAAGAGAAGCCAGAAAGTTGGATTTTTCTGTGAAATATCTTGATTTTTCGTTTTAAAATTTTTATTTTATTTTTTTTTAGTGTTTCTCTTTTTTTTTTTTTTTCGCTGTACGCGGGCCTCTCACTGTTGTGGCCTCTCCCGCTGCGGAGCACAGGCTCTGGACACGCAGGCTCAGCGGCCATGGCTCACGGGCCCAGCGGCTCCGCGGCATGTGGGATCTTCCCGGACCGGGGCACGAACCCGTGTCCCCTGCATCGGCAGGCGGACTCCCAACCACTGCGCCACCAGGGAAGCCCAGTGTTTCTCTTTTTAATTTTACTTTTTAAATTGAAGTATAATTGATTTACAATGTTGTATTAGTTTCAGGCGTACAGCAAAGTGATTCAGTTATATATATATATATATATATATGTATTATATATGTATATTATCTATCTATCTATCTATATAATTCTTTTTCAGATTCTTTTCCCTTATAGGTTATTACAAAATATTGAGTATAGCTCCCTGTGCTATAAGTAGGTCCTTGTTGGTAATCTTTGTGTACAGTAGGGTGTATATGGAATGTCCTGATTTTTAAGACTATTGTCAGCTCATCAAGAAGATTTAAAATGTCCCCTGGCTCAAACAAAACATACTCAAGGCTGGAATTTGGCCTGTGGACCCCAGTGGAGTGTAGTTATTTCTCCCTGGTGGGGAAGGGACTGCTCTACCCAGCTGGGCTGTTCCCAGAAGACCCTTATTGACCTGGAACAGTGGTTCTCAATGGAGTGAGCTTGTCTCCGAAGCGACACTTGGAAACATCTGGAGACATTTTCCATTATCGAAACTGGCTGGTGGTGATGGCGGGTCGTGGAGGGCGGTTGTTACTGGTAGCTGGTGGGTAGAGGCCAGGGATGCTGCTAAACATCTACAACGCACAAGACAGCTCCCCCCATAATAAAGGATTGTCTGGCTCCAAATGTCAATAGTGAGAAATCTGAACGAGAATCATCCCGAAGATGATTTGGGAGGCCCGGCTTTGGGCTGCCCAAAGTCCTAACTCTTGAGCAATGGCCTTTAGGGGTCAGTTGTGTGACCAGTTGAAAATCCCATCCAAGAGATGGATTTCTGGCCGAGAGGCCTGCCCTGTGTGCCTTCCCAACAGGGCAGCCTTGGGTTCGTGTTTCACATGCCTGAAATCACCAAACTCCCACACCCCATGATTAACACCACTTTTATCGTCATTCCACAGATTAGGAGATGGAAGCAGAGACACACACACACACACACACACACACACACACACACACACACACACACACACACACACACACACACACACACACACACACACACACACACACACACACACACACACACACACACACACACACACACACACACACACACACACACACACCCCAGAAAGTTGGCAGAGCCCAAATGTAACTCAGGACAGACTTGCTCCCAAGCCCGCCCCCTTAATGACAGGGCAACACTGTGAGAAAATATGGACCGAACTGATTTTACATCTCTCGCACATCTGAGAGTTTGAATCTACTGCTTCCTCTGCCTGGAGTTATCCTCTCTTGGAAAACTCTCACTCATCTTCCCAGGCTGAGCTTGAAAATTGTCTTCTCCAGGAAGCTGCTTCGCCTGGCCGTTGAGCCTGCGTCAGGCCCCAAGTCTGGGGTCCCTCCACCAACCAGGTGTTTACCCCTCACGGATCATCTCCCCTTTACTGTGACTGCTTCAGTTTCTGTCTCAATATTTAATGAGCATCTATCATGACGCTACTAATGCCTGGCACATACTAGGCACTGACTAAGTATGTGTTGAATGAACAGATCAGTGAATGGTGGGCGTATCCTAGCTTCCCTTTGTAGCTTTATTTCTGAACTTTGGAGTGCGTTGTTGAACCTTCATGACGAACCAGGCACTGTTCTCAGTACTTTACGTGTATTAACTTGTTTCATGCTGCAGCAGTCCCATGAGGTAGGTATTAACACTGTCCTCATTTATCCTCATTTTCTCAACTTGCCAGGCAAAGAGAAGTTCAACTACGTGGCCAAAGTGACACAGCTCGTAAGTGGCAGGAACTTCCTCAGTGGCTGCTAGGAGTGCACTGTCTGCAGGCTGGGGACAGAGCTGAGTTCTGTGCTTTTCCTCACTCTTTGCCTCCCCTGGTTAGGGCTTAGTGAGCTATGATTATTTGACTCAGGACAGGTTCAGACAACAAACAACCATTATACTGAACATCTACGATGTGGCAGGCACCAAACTAAATGAGGTGGTTATAATTTCATGTTTGTTGTTTGCATTTCTTGTTTAGATATGTGCCTGTTTATATTGTATCAGTATATTGAGCTTTTTTCTTATTGATTACCAATTACTCTTTATAGATTAAGGTCTGTGCCATACATTTGTCACTTTTTACGTATTTTCCTTAATTTCACCAATTTTGTTATTTCTCAACTTGTTTATAACGTTTTAGTTGCCGTTCATAGTTTTTAATTTTAATTTTTAGGTAGTCAAAATTGTTCTTTATAATTTCACTCTTTAGTGCCGTACCTCAAGAGAGTATTTCCAAGATTATAAAATATTAATTCATACCTATTTCTCTAGTCCTTTTAGATTTATTATTTAATTTATTCATTTGCCCACTACCTTACTTAACATTAATCTTTGGTTCACTAGGAATAATTTTAGCATATGGTGTGAGGCAGGGATCTCACTTTATTTACTTTTTAAATAAATTTATTTATTTTAATTTTTTGGCTGCGTTGGGTCTTTGTTGCTGCATGTGGGCTTTCTGTAGTTGCGGTGAGTGGGGGCTACTCTTCGTTGCGGTGTGCGGGCTTCTCATTGCGTTGGCTTCTCTTGTTGCGGCGCACAGACTCTAGGCACGTGGGCTTCAGTAGTTGTGGCACACGGGCTCAGTAGTTGTGGCTCGAGGGCTCTAGAGTAAAGGCTCAGTAGTTGTGGCGCACAGGCTTAGTTGTTCCGTGGCATGTGGGATCTTCCTGGACCAGGGCTCGAACCCATGTACCCTGCATTGGCAGATGGATTCTTAACTACTGCACCACCAGGGAAGTCCCTGGATCTCACTTTATTTTTTTTTCACTAGGTCTACTACATTCTTACGAAAAACTCTTTGAGAGCACCTTGACTAAAACAGGCTGCCACAGTCCTCACAGTATCCACTTGGGCAGCTCAGCCTGTAAACCAGTTGTCTTTCAGTCACCTAAGGTATAGATATAGCTTACACATCTGTATCAATATCTATATAGATGTAGATATGTCTCATATACCTATATATATTCACCATTCAGTCAATGGATGTGTCCAGTGGATATGTCTGAATTTTTGAAAGATGAGTTTCTTAGGCATTTACTTCCTGGGGGTACAGTTATGCCAGCCTCTGTCACTTGCCCATTCCACAGCTGTGACCACACTGGTCCCCCACCTTCCCAGCCAGCAAATTACCACTTTATTCACATGACTGGTAGAGATCCCTTGATACATACCAATTAAAATCATTGTCAGTCTTGGTGATCTGATTGGCAAAGATGAAAGAGATCTACAATTCCTGATGCTGGCAGACATAGAGGTAATAGGGCTGTCTTGATCCCTGCTGGTTTGAGCATGGAAATGGAGTGGTAAGGTGCTGCTAGAGGGCCATCTGGGTGTCACACCGATGCTGGGGACCGGTCACTGTGCTGTGGTTTTGCCTGAAGAGGTGGGAACTATTATTAAGTCAATTTCACAGAAGAGGACACTAACATATGAGGTGAAGTAACCTGCCCAAGGTCAGGCATCTAGTAAGTGTAAACCAGACCACCTGCTTATCCTATCAGCTGCCTTGCAAAATGTTTAAAGTGAAAGCCTTCAAGGCATGCTTATTCATCCACCCAAAAAGTCCCTGTCTAGGAGCCGATGCCAAGGAAAGTATTACAGATGGGCAAACAGGCTTGGGACGGAAGTATTTTCACAGGATCGTTTTTAACCATGAAAAGACGTAAATAACCTAAAAGTCCATCAGTGGAAAATCGGTGAATTCTGTTACAGTATTTGCGTATCCTGGACTTTTATACAGCTTTTAAAGAATTATAAAATAATACTCATTTGATACATGTAATTTCCCATATATTATCGCATAGACAAAACAGGTTACAAATTATTGTATGATGTCATTTTCGTTATTTTTAAAAAATGGAAGTTAGAGCTGCATTTCTCAGACTTGGCACTGCTGACATTTTGGGCCGGATCACTTTTTGTTTTGGGGTATGTCTTGTGCAAGATGTTTAGCAGCATCCCTGGACTCTACCCACTAAACACCTGTGACATCTCTATCGTGCCCCTCACCCTCCCAGTTGTGACAACAAAAAGTATCTCCAATCATCGCCAGATGTCCCCTGGGGGACCATATCGCCGGGTTGAAAACTGCTGGGTCCCTCCCTCCCTTCCTCTCCTCCTCCCTCCCTCTCATCCCCCCTTTCTTCCTTCCGGTTTCTGCTCACGTCACCTCCTGAGTGCCCTCCTTGCCCACCTTGTCTAACACAACACCCTACTCCTATCCGATCACTTCTATCCCTCGTCCTCTTTTATTTTTCTTTACTGGACTTAGCACCCCTGCTGTCCTACTGCCTCTGTCTGTTTCTTTTCTGTCTCCTGCACTGGACTGGAAGCTCCCTGAGGGCAACGACTTTGCTGAGTTCCCTTCTGTGTTTCTCGGCGGAGAACAGTGCTCAGCACACAGTAGGTGCTCAACAATGTATATGGAATTAATAAATACCATAGACCAGAGCTAGCACTCTTGAGCCCCTACTGTGTGCCAGGCCTTGTTGTAAGTGCTTTACTTCTATTAACTGATGTAATCCTCCCAACAACCCTGGGAGGTGGGTTCTGTTATTACCCTGTTTTACAGGCAGGGAAATTGAGATCAAAAAGGTTATGTTTCTGGCCAAGGTCCCATCTTTTGAGGTGGCTGAGTGGGATTTGCTCTTTGAACACAACGAAGACGAACCTTCGAGATCGCATAGGCCCTTGCACGTCTGTGGGAGGAAAGCCCTTGAATAAATTCTGCGTCGTAGGGTCAAGTAGACACGCGTTGTAAACTTCAAGGGACGCCATCCAAGTGCTTTCCCTGAAGGCGTGTCAGTTTGCACTCCCTCCAACCGTGTCCTGAATTCATCTTATAAGCAGAAAAATGAAAACAAAACCAGAATGATGACACAGTGTTCCTTCTGAGAGTTCGTAGGCAGAGCACGGGGACCCTCTGTGTGGGAGGCGAGGAGGGGCTGTAGTCCAGCTGTGCTCTCTCGGAAACACTTCCGATGGTTCGCTCCTTGCACACCCAAGCATCCCCCACACCCCTCAGACAGTTGCCGCTGAATCACACAGAGATCGTAGGGGCCCACTGAGCTGAGTGCCTTCCCCCTGGGCTGGCGTGTTCAGCATCACTGTCAGAGCCGTGAGCTGTCCTCCTGAATGGCGGGTGGGGCTGTTTGTCCAACTACTGAGTAAAGGAGGAGGAGGAACCTCAGGGCCATGGTCCCCAGGTCCTGGTCCCCTGCCTAGGACCTCCCTCATCCTTCAGGTCTTGGCCAAACTGTCCCCTCCTCTGAGAGCCCCCCCCCCTTGGAACAATGCAGCTTCAGTGCGTTGAAAGGTACCTGGAACCTCAGACTGGGACCTTGCTTGGAATAAGGGTCTTTGCAGTTGTAATTATGGTAAAAATCTCGAAATGAGATCATCCTGGATTGGAGTGGCCCTAAATCCGGTGATAGGTGTCCTTATCAGAGAGAGAAAAGAAGAAAAAGCAGATAGACATGGAGGCAAAGGCCACGTGGTGATGGAGACAGAGATTGGAGTGATGTATCTATAAGTCCGGGAAGCCGGAACCACCAGAACCTGGAGAGATGCATGGGATAAAGTCTCCCTCGAGACTCCAGAAAGAACCAGTCCTGCCGACACCTTGATTTTGAACTTCTGGCCTCCAGAACCGTGAGAGGATACATTTCCGTTGTTTAAAAACCACCAAGATTGCGGTAATTTGTTATGGCTGCCTCAGGAAATGAACACAGCATTGCTGCTTCCACATCCCAGCTGATGGCTGCGGGCAATGTGGTTTGCACCCTGGTGGGTTACTTCTGCCCCTCAGCCTCTGCGTTCTCATCTGTGAAATGGGGATTCTAGTCACATCTATTTGAGGATTAAATAAAGTAACAAATGTAAGAACTCAGCTGGGGGCCTGCTCAATAAATGTTAATTATTTTTATTCTTTTATCAGCCTGGAAAGTGTCCCCAGAGGTCCCACGTTAGAATAAAAACTGAGGCCAAACACATTCCTCAGATTCTGTGCACAGAGATGTCCACGGGCCATTGCTCACAGCGCAACAATGAAAATATGGAAACAAATCAGTATTTGCCCAAAGGGTCAGAGTAACGTAAGATATGGTGGGAGGGAGATATGGTGAGAAGGAATGATGTGCAGCCACTAAGAGGACATTTAGGAAACATTTTTTATAATGTGGAAACATCCTGAGTGATAAGGTTAAGTGGCTAAAAGAAGAATGTAAAATTGTATGTGCAGAGTGATTACAGTTATGTAGAAATAAATGGAGGAAAAGGACTGAAGCACCAGAAAAGGTCAGAGGAAAGCCATTTAAATCCATAAATGCAGGAAAGACGGAAGGGAAAAAGAGAGTGAGAAGGGTGGGCGGGAGAGAGGAAGGAAGGAGGACAGAGCAGGAGGGAGGGGGGTGTGGCCAGCACTGCATTCACTGAGGTGATATTAACCTATGGTGTATGTATAGCAAGTAATACCTTCGACATACTTTACATCCTTTATCCCAATCCATTTGTCAGCTTTAATGTACTCTGAGCTCCACTTCCCTTCTCTGAAGTGCTTGAATCTCTACCTCCAGTCCTGGCCACCCTCTAGCTTTGTGCTCATGGGCTTAGTCTCTAATGGCCTCAGTTTCCCGATCTATAAAGTGGGCGTGATAAGTACACCTGTCTCACTGAGTTGGTGATAGCTCAGTATTGGGCCTGGCGCCTAGGAGCTGCTCACTAGACTCAAGCTGCTGTTCTTACCTTTGGGACAGGAGCCTGGTGGGTCGTTTCAGTGGAGACCCGATCCTCTGAGGCTGCCTTCCCACCCTCAGAGCTTCCCAAGGGTTGGGGAGGATTCCCTGGGACCCTGGCAGACCCCCAGGGCAGGAGGGCAGGTGGGAAGGTGGGAGAGGGCGCCCATTCTGCACTCAGCATTCCGTGGAGACAGGCTTGTTTCATCTTGGCACAAGACAGCTTCCTGGTTCAAAGACCAAAGGCCTTTAAAAAAAGAAGGGAAAAAACAGTTCTTGGACATCAAATGCTTCTTACAAACACTGTTTTGATGGTTTAAATGTAAACAAATCCGACCATGTGGATTAAATTTCTCCTGAAGGGTTTAAAAATTAAGGGGAAAAAAGGGAGTTGTCTTGGGCCAAACGCATGTTGATTTTTGCCAGTCTCCAGAATCTTCGGGAAATAATTGGAGACGTGTCCTCACACCCCAGCCAGCGCTAAGCTGTACTTCTTTTTTTTAATTGCTGTTATGACTCACTGTTGAGTTGGTGATTATTTTTATCCAGTTAATGAAGGTAATCTATAAATTACCACTGACCCAGATTCATGATTTAATAAGATTTAAATTACACACCCAGGCTCGCTCGGAAGCAGCGGGCTGGAGCCTCTGTCTGAATGGAACGCATGCATCTGTCTGTTCTCAAAAGTCCCAAAGCTCCAGTGTTCGCCCACTGCCTCCCCTTCCCCCATCTGAGCTCATGACCTACCCAGTGTGACATTTGGGGCCACCTGGCCGGTTTCCAGGCCCTGTGACTGCCCAAGCTCTGTGGGCGCTAGTGGACTCAGTGAAGAACCCCAAGTGGGGACCAGTAGGCAACCACCCTGCTCCCGCCCCTGTCATACTTGTGTGCCCTCAGTCCACGTTGGCCCTTCCCTGGGCCTCAGTTTCCCCCGTCTGACATGAGAGAGTATTGGTCTTTAAGGGGTTTCTTGGTACATCCCGGGTTTCCCGATGTGGACTCTGTGGAACCCTGGACCCTCAGTGTGCGCTGTGGAGAAGAGCAGTTACAGACTCCACCAACTTGTCCGTTCATGCAGCACGCCGGCAGGCTCAAGGTCAAAGTCAAGGTTACCACCACCTCTCACCCTACAAAAGCCACAGCCTCCAGGAAGAGCCGGTTTAAAAGCCAGCTCAAGTCCACACCCCTGAGCTAGCAAGACCCTGGGGATCTGTAGCCAGAGCTGGCTTCACGGACAAGCGACCTGGGCAGCAGCACAGGCCAGTGCTCAGACAGACCTCGTGCCTAATTTACATGCTCCTTTGCCTCCGTCTTGAAATTCTTAATAAGTTTTGCCCAAGGGCCCACATTTTAATTTTGCTCCGGATGACTTTAATCGTGTCGCCAGTCCTACCCGAACCTCAGCCTCGCCTTCGGCAGGACCGCCCTCTTTCTGTCCCCTCCTCCATCACAGGTCTCGTGCTGCTCCCCTGCCAGTTCAGGGTCCCGGCTCAGCCTCTGCGCTGCTGAGCCATGTGCCGGGAACACTGGCTCCTCCCCTCTTGCTTTAATTGGACCCATTCATCATCCTTCAGGTCTCAGCTCAAATGTCAGCTCCTCAGGGGGGCCCTTCTGTCCTAGATCACTGATTAAGGCACCCCCAGGGCCAGCTCCTCCCATCGTGTTCCCTTTTTGGCACTATTCGGAATCGCCTGGTTGGCCCCGTGGAGTGACAGGAGGGCAGGAGCTTGTTCTGCTTGTCGCTGATGCAGGCTGAGTGCGTGACACACACACACACACACACACACACACACACACACCCTTGTCTTGGGAATGAAACCCACCCTGTTCATGCGTGACACACACACACACACACACACACACACACACACACACACACACACACACACACACACACACACACACACACACACACACACACACACACACACACACACACACACACACACACCCTTGTCTTGGGAATGAAACCCACCCTGTTCCCCCTGCCCCCGACCCGGTGTGCGCCCCCGACCCCTGGAGTCCCACGGCTCAGTGACTGCCCAGGGCCCCCCGCCCCCCCTCCCTCCTGGTACTCCCGCCCCAGCTCTCTCGCCCCCCATCCCCCAGCCCTTCCAGTATCGTTGCTCCCAGGATCCTCTAGGAGTCCCTTTCTTCAGATCAATTTCCAGGACGTTTCATATGATCGTGGTTTCACGTTTCCCCCTCTCTGGACCCTTTCACTTGTGTCCTCACAGTGTGGGACGGCCACCCCGTGGGGAGGTGAGACAGTGGAGCTGCCGCACAGATGCTCATTTTTTCATCTCTCTGTTTTAATGAGCAAGGCTGAATTTATTAATGTTTAGAAGTGGGTTTAAAAGAGCTCTATTAACAAGTAAAGGGAACAGGGGCCCAAGGCTGAGCAAAGATCGCAGACGTGGTTCTCACGATACTGGCACGTAGTTTCTCACACTGGAAATCGCTTCGGGCTGGGGGCTGGAAGCCCTTTGGGGTGTGTGGAGGAGGCAGGATGGGGACTGGTTTTAAGTCCCCTCTCTCTGGGGAAGGAGCTCTGACCTTGAGCGAGTAGGGTGACAAGCTGTCCCAGTTTTCCTGGGGCTTTTCTGCCAGGTTTTGCATTCAAAATCTCACGTCCTGGGAAGCCCACTAGTCCCAGGCAAACCCTAAAACGAGCCCAAACAAGCTCGTTCCCTGTGCTGCTCCCTCGAGCCCATCCCGAGGGCCTGCCTTTCTCTAAGGGCCCCTCTCCCACCCTTCAACTCCCCTCCCCTCTCAGGGAGCAGGCTCCAGCGCCATCTCTAGACCCACCCACACAGGGGGCTTCTTCTGCCCCCTGCAGATGTCACTGTGTCCTATTTCCCTTCTGGGGCCCCAGGCTGCCCACAGGAGGACAAAGAACCTCTGGTGGGGAAATCAGGGTTCATCCCAGGATCCCTACCTGCATCTGTATAAAGCTGCCAGGACAGAGTGCTGCCAGCCAGGGGTTTGCATCTGCTGGGAAGTTTGTTTTTGTTTGTAACTTTATTTTAATTTGTGGTAAAATACACAAAGCATAAAATCGACCATCTTGACTGTTTTGAAGTGTAGAGTTCTGCAGTGTCGAGCACATTCACAATGTTGTGCAACCAATCTCTAGAACTCTTTTTTTTTTTTTTTCTGCTTTTACTTTTATTTGCATTTATTTTTTGCAGCATTTATTCCTGGGCCATAAGTTTTTGTTTCTTCAATTTCTTCCGGGATATCTTTTTCTTCTGGGCAACCTCCTCTTCTGGTTTAGGAACAATCTGTTCTTTTTCAGTAAGGATCATCTCAGTGTGGCAGGGAGACCTCAGGTATGGGTTGATCCGACCATGAGCTCTATAAGAACTGTTTTCATCTTGCAAAACTGAAACTCTGCCCCATTAAACAACAATTCCCCACCCCACCCAACCCAGGCCCTGGCACCCACCACTGCTTTCTGTGTCTGTAAACTTGACTACTCTGGAACCTCGTCTAAGTGGAATTGTATAATATACGTCTCTTATCTTACATCAGGTAATGTCCTCTTATCTCACATCTTATCTCTTATCTCACATCACGTAATGTCCTCAAGGTTCATCCGTGTTGTAGCAGGTGTCGGAATTTCCTTCCTTTTCAAGGAATGAATAATATTCCATCGTATGGATGGACCCCATTTTGTTTATCTACTCATCCCTCCGTGGACACTTGGGTTGTTTCCACTGCAAATGTTTTTTTTGTTTTGTTTTGTTTTTAAGACATACTTTGAGGCAGGAATAGAAAGGAAACACCGGGAGTGGGAAGTACCCTGGGAGCTGGGCTGTGATGGGCAGCCTGAGTCCTGGCTAAAAGAGAAAAGGAAGGTGAACATGTGCTGGAGGAGAGAAGAGGAATGAGAAAGAAGGAGAGGGGCTGAGAGTACTGTTTGTGCATTGGCCCCTTTTGAAGCTGGTAGTTGATTCCCTGTCAGAGGCTCTTGGGATAATATTTACTAAAGCCTCCCTGTTGATTGAGCACTTACTATGAGCCAGGCCCTGTCAAAGGGGTTGGTACGTGAAAATTCACGTCATTCTCGATGTAACTCTTGTAGGTGGATGCTGTTACCCCCACTTTACAGACAAGGAAACTGACCCACAGATGTGTCACTGGTTTACGAAATCTGTGTTGAAAACTAAAAAGCATTTAAAAGTATCGTAGACCGGGGGTCTCAGGCTTTTAGCCCACGTCCAAATCCCCCGCAGGGCTTGGTGACCTTGATGTGATTTCAGCCCGCCCCCGGGGGTTCTGATTCGGGAAGTGCCTCTGGGGCTGCATAAGGTACTCTGGCTTGATGGAGTGTTTCTGTAGAAAGGGTGGCAAAGAGGACCCATCACGGGCTACCCCATGTGTTCAACATCAAGAGAATACTGCAGAAAAGGCCCCTCTTTCTCCAAACCTGTCGCTGAGAATCATGGACGGTGCTGGGCACTGGCAGAAATAGATCGACCTTCATTCAGCATGACACGGCACTTCTGTCCAGAGTCTGGGAGTCCTTGGCTGTAAAACGGGGTCAATGATACCTGCATTGTAAACTCTTGTGAAAGCTCCCTGGATCAGCTGGGTGGGGCATCACATGACATCTTAAGTGATTGGTTCTCCAGCATCGTTTCCATGGTAAGCAAAGCTCCTGCGGCCTTTGGATTTGTGACCTCAGTGGCAAAGCCTGGTTGTCACTGGGTCTGTGCCCCTCACAGCTGAAGTTGAAAGTGTTCCGGTTCTAACCCTGCCGACTACAGGAAGGAGACTAACCCCCTGGTACCCAACCGGGGATAACTTTTTATGGCATTTCTTTCTTTCTTGTTGGCCAGAAGTGGTCCTTGGAGTATTCTGAAGAAGTCAGAGGAGATGGATTTATGTTAATGAGGAACTTTTTTCCCTTTTTCACAAAGTAACACGTCTGTAGTTATCGGTCTAGGAAATGCACATAATTAGACAGAAAGAACCAGCACCATCCGTAGCCCACCTCCCAGACATGGCAAGAGACAGTTGGGGTCTCTTGCTGAACCTGAGGCATAAACCCATAGAGGGGAGGAGAAACCCGCAGCGCAGAGTTTCCGCTGCTTGTCTGTGGTTTTGTCCCAAGAACTTTGGCAGCTGTGCCTGGTTTGGGAGGTTGAAGGAGAGGTGAGGTGTGAAGAGGATAGAGGTTTTGTTTTTGTTTTTGTTTTTTGAGAACTTGGAGTTCCAAATAACGATAAACGAGCAGTGCTAAAAGGAGTCCTAAAAGCATACTTGCCCCCCCACCCAAAACAGATTAGTTGTCATTTTTGATGTTTTTCAAGAGTATATACTTATTTTTTCTCAGGAAATAGACATGCTGGCAGTCAAATTGTGAATATTTTAACGGTTTTTGCAATGTTATTTTTCATTTGTTCTAGAACATGATTTCTCAACCTCAGCATGATTGACACATGGACCGGATAGTTCTTTTTTGTTTTTTGTTTTTGTTTTTGCGGTACGCGGGCCTCTCACTGTTGGGGCCTCTCCCGTTGCGGAGCACAGGCTCCGGAGGCGCAGGCTCAGCGGCCATGGCTCACGGGCCCAGCCGCTCCGTGGCATGTGGGATCTTCCCAGACTGGGGCACGAACCCGTGTCCCCTGCATCGGCAGGCGGACTCTCAGCCACTGCGCCACCGGGGAAGCCCCAGATAGTTCTTTGTTATGGGGCCACCTTGAGCATAGTTGGATGTTTAGCAGCATCCCTGGCCTCTACCCACGAGATGCCAGCAGAAACCTCTCCTCACCCCCCCTCCCAAACCCATGACAACCCAAATCATCTGCAGACAGATGTCCCTGTGGGACAAAATGACTGCTGTTCTAGAAAGTTCCTGGAAGACACAACCTTGCATCTCCTCAAGCATAAACAGAGCCCAAAGTGTAGTTTATGATACTGGTCTATGTGATGATTCTTTTTTTTTTTAAGGGATTCCACTTAAGAAAATAGCTAATTAAGCAAGAGGATGAGAGCATTAATAATATAGCTAATGTTATATCCCATGTGGTTGGTGTTTGTGTGTGTGCGTACTTATGCTTTAATATCCATTACATTTAATTACAATTAGCATTGCATTACACTTACTATTACGTTACTAATTTCATTTAACCAAGGAAAGGGGGCTTTGGGGGTAATTTAAGCTTTTTATTTCTTTTTTTTTTACATGACCAGCTTCCTGACTGAAGGATACTATTACATATCAGATATAAAGAGAGCTTTTCCAACAGACTTGAAAAATGGTTGTTGATGAACAGAAAATAGCTCTTTAAGAAGAATTGCCCCAGAACATTACAGATGGGGATACCCTACAGGAAATAGCAACTGCTTTTGAGACAGTTCACAAATAGGTATTTTATTCACTCAGTGGCCAACTGATTTTTATGAAACTGAACCATGTACAGGGAGCTTTTAGTAGGAGAAATTCTAATTTCCTACAAATGGGGAGGCGACCTCCTCTGAAGAACCAGGAGGCTTTTTATTCTTGAACTTGCCTTGGGAATCCATAAATGAAAAGACGTTTACTACAATTGGACAAATAAGATTTGTCTTGCAGAATCTCATTTGGCCAAGCTCAACAAATCATCTTGTGAAGAAGGCTTATTTACTATAGCGTGTGTGTGTGTTTGTGTGTGTGCGCGCGCACGTGTGTGTCCTTACATGTGCAAAACAGAGCCGTGGGCTATTTTATTTATAATTTCTCATTTTGCTCAAATTTTGTTAACAAAATTAACGTGAGGGTCCTAAAGCGTGTTTTGTCGTCATAGGAATCAGTCCACCAGTATGGAAAAAAGAAAAGAGGACGAATGTATTGCCTCCATTTTCCAACTAAATATGCCATTTCATTATAAATATTGCATGTATCTTATAGAAAATTTGGTGAATGCAAAAGAAACTTAATATCGTAACTAAGTTTGTCACTCCAAGGATATTGCTATAAAAAGGTTGACATATTTCCTTCCAGTCTTTTATTTTTTATTTGTGTGTGTATACATACGATTTTAAACAAATTAAGATGATGCTTTTTTCAGTTCCATTTCACTTTCTGTTGTGTCCTGAGCATTTCCCCCAGGAAATACGATTTTCAGGGAAAAGTCGCTGATAGTGAGTGAGGCACACAAACAAGGCTGCCATGGACGGTTGTGCAGGCCGTAAACCTGGTGCAAACCTGGGGGCTACAGTGTGAATGGTCCTACTTGAAACATCATTCCCCCTTCACAGACTAGAGAACCAAGGCTCAGAGAGGGTCAGTCGCTTGCCTGAGGTCACTTCTCTGGCTTGGAGTCAGGCCCCACTAAGCTGTGACGTGCTCTCGCCCCGAAATGGGGTCTGCAGGACGGAAGCCCTGACGGTTGGGGCAATCCCCCCCGCCCCCACCCGCTTCCTGTCTTCCGAGTCTGTCGTCTGCGAATCAGTCACTCCCGCCCTGCTTCCCAGCCTGGGTGGCAAACACTGAGCTGAAAAAAATGGATTGAGAAACAGCAATGCAGAGGGAGCCTGCTTCCCCTCCCACCCGCTTTCGGCTGCCCTTGATCTAAACATTGTGATGTGAACTGCTTACCACCAAGAGCAAAACCCCGAACAGGCTGCGCCTTTGGCCAACGTGCATTGGATGAGTTTGATTTATTGCCTGCGTCTGAAGGGATCCTCAAACAATGCAGAGCTTCTGGTGGCCTGTCTGGAAACAGGCTCACACAATCACCAAGCCCAGCTCTGAATCAGCCTCCAGATCTGCAGGAGAATCTTCAAAGTCCAGTCGGCTGGGTTTCCAGCAAGACGCGACTGCGGCCTGGGAACCAGCGCGGACATAATGACTGAATGCTATTTTCGAAAGTGGCAATGGTTTTGAGGACGATTTCCTCATGAGGAGTCCCTTTTGTATTTTTATTTTTCATTGTGTTGTCATTCCCTCGGAGCTCGTGTGAATTCAGGCTTCCGACATGCTCAGTAGAGGCTGTGAGAACCCGGGGCTCGCGGGCTGATTTCCATCGGTCTGTCGGCGGCCACGTCCAGTGAATGGACGGCTTTGGGGGGAAAGGGGCAGGACGGGGCGGACAGCCAGCCGCCCAGAGGAGGACAGCGTGCCTTCACAGCTGGACTTCTCTGCTCAGCCCGCTTCCTCCCCTTCCTCACAGGATGTGACAATCACCCAATCGATCAAATGCCCGATGCTCACACAGCACTATGTGCTCTTTATAAAAGGATCAAATAGACAAACTGTGGCACAGCTGGACGATGGAATATGACTCAGCAATAAAAAGAAATGAGCTCTCAAGCCACAAAAGACACAGTGAGGGATCTTACGTGCGTCTTGCAAAGTGAAAGAAGTCAGTCTGAAAAGCTTACGTGCTCTGTGATGCCAACTGTTGAGATTTCGGAAAAGGCAAATCGATAGAGACAAGATGAAAATCAGCGGTTGCCGGGGGTTGGGGGCAGGGGGGCGAGGCGGAGGATGAATGGGGGAGCAGGGGGAATGTTAAGGGGGAAGAAACTATTCTCTATGACACTGTAACTGTGGGTACATGTCATTATACATTGTACATCATACATTACACACGATACAGTATACAACACCAAGAGTGAGGCCTACTGGAAACTAGGATCGAGTTAATGACGTGTCAGTATTGGTTCATCAGTTGAAACAAATGCACCACGCTATTGCAAGATGTTAATAATAGGGGAAACTAGAGCTGGGGGAAGTGAGGGTATATAGAACTTTTCTGTAGTTTTTGCTCAGTTTTACTGTAAACCTAAAACTGCTATTTTTGAAAATGAAGTCTATTAATTTATTAATTAATTAATTTTTTTATGGCTGCGTTGGGTCTTCGTTGCTGCACGCGGACTTTCTCTAGTTGCAGCGAGCGGGGGCTACGCTTCGTTGCAGTGCGTGGGCTTCTCTCATTGCGGTGGCTTCTCTTGTTGCGGAGCACGGGCTGTAGGCGCACAAGCTTCAGTAGTCGTGGCATGTGGGCTCAGTAGTTGTGGCTCGTGGGCTCAGTTGCTCCGCGGCATGTGGGATCTTCCCGGACCAGGGCTCGAACCTGTGTCCCCTGCATTGACAGGTGAATTCTTAACCACTACACCACCAGGGAAGCCCCAAAATCTATTAATTTATGAGTTTTAAAAATCATTCCCAAGTCTATCAATGGCATCCTTTGACATTTGAAATAAAATCCCAAATCTTTGCCTCGTCTGGCCAAAGGCTGACACGGTCTGTGCCTGTCCACCCATCTGACCCCCCTTCTCCCCCGATGGTCTGTCCTTGCTGGCTTTTCTTTGGTCACGCTGACCTCCATCAGTCCCTCCAGCAGCTCTCAGGACATTTGCACGTGCTGGGCCTTCTGTCTCCTCCTATGGCTGGTTTCTCCCTTTTCCCAGGTCAAAGCTTTATGTCAAAAAACCTCCCTAACCACACCAACTAAAGGAGGTTTCTCTTAGAAGTTTCTACCACTGAGCCTTTCTTGCTTCACCACTAATAGCTTTTGAAAGCAGTTGCTTTTTTGCATATATGCTTATTTGCTTTGTTTGGTTACGTATTGCTCTACTATTCTCCCTCCCTCAAATGTAAGGCAGGAGATACTAATGAGGGCAGCGAGATTGGTCTGTTTGGTGACTGATGTATCTTAGTGCCTCCAATTGTGTCTGGCGCACAGTAGACGTTCAATAAATGACTGACTGTGCATTTACTGACACCTACTGTATTTCAGCGTAAGAAATAAGAGCCAGGGCTTCCCTGGTGGCGCAGTGGTTAAGAATCCGCCTGCCAATGCAGGGGACACGGGTTCGAGCCCTGGTCCAGGAAGATTACACATGCTGTGGAACAACTAAGCCCGTGCACCACAACTACTGAGCCTGCGCTCTAGAACCTGCGAGCCACAACTTCTGAGCCTGTGTGCCACAACTACTGAAGCCCGTGTGCCACAACTACTGAAGCCCATGTGCCCTAGAGCCCGTGCTCTGCAATGAAGAGCAGCCCCCCCCCCCGCTGCAATTAGAGAAAGCCCGCGCATAGCAACGAAGACCCAACGCAGCCAAAAAAAAAAAAAAAAAAAAAGTCCCAAACTCCCACAGTATCTACGGTCACACAGGCCAGTTCAGTGTGAGAGGGACGACACAAAGGTGAGAATGCCAGGAGGCAAGGATTGCTCTACGCCATTCTGGAGGCATTCACCCCACCAGATGCACTGAGTTCATTTTCTCGCCAGGTGGGCCAGAATTGATGGATAACTCTGGTCAGTGACAAAATCCTGGGTGGTGTCCCCAGTCAAGAAGATCATGGCTTGTCTTTCGGTTTTGATCATTTTTACCTTATTTTTAACACCTCACGCGTCTTTTTCCTTGCGTGGTGGGAGGCCTTTGCTGTTCATACTTCACCCTCTGTTGGAGACGACCTGAGAGACCAACCCAAGCTGATTTAGTCCCCGAGACAACGAGCTAGGAATTTATAATTAGAGTGGGAAGTAAAGGAAATGAGTTTGTCTGGCAAAAGGCTATAAAATAATTCTACTGCCAGACACAGAATCTGCCATCGGAAAACAGATGGGAATATTATGGAAATATAACAAATGCCAAGAAGGATCAGGAAAGGCAACTTGTAGCTATTTAAATGACTTTCTAAAACATTTGTTTAATCAGGGCTGTACAGAATGCCAAAACGAGTGATGGGAGCGTGAGGCGTTCTGCCAGCCCCGTCTGCACGTGCAGACACAGCCAAAAGCAGAGGGTGACCACTGGAATCATGTTTGGGGATCAGGCAACAGCTTCCCAACTGATGGGCACGGAAGGCGATTCCCGGAGCTTGGAGTACTTGGAGTCCCCCAACCCAACGCTTCTTTGCTGTGTGAGGTTCTGCACGTGAACTTGGCCGGGTTTCAGCTGATGTTGTTGTTTCAACACCTTTGCAGAGGCCTTCGGAGGAGAAGTGGTCTGGAGTTTAGGACTGAAGATGAAGGAAGTAAATATAAATGAAAGAGATTTTACTCCCAGCAAACACGCCGTGGGTAATGAAGGCTGGGGTCAACATTGCAGCGTGGAAGGCAATGTCCCCAAGTGTATCGTATTTGTTATGCGCAATCATAGGAAGAAGGAAATGCTTAATTTGAGGAGCATGTCCCCAAACACTACAGTGTACAGTGAGAAGTGATAATGATGACAAAATAGGAGCTAAATTTAGAATATTTATCATATTTAACCTCCATTAAGAGGTAACTCTCCAAATCTCCATTAAGAGGTAACTCCCCATTCGACTCTGAAGGAGAAGGTAAGCGATGGTCAGAGTTATAAAAGGGGACCTTGACTTAGGCCAGAAGGGGTGGGAGTGGGAAGGCCTCCTGAGGAACCGCTATTTAAGCAAAACACGAGGAGTGAGTAGCGCTTGTAGGGGAAGGGGACAAGTCTTATTTTCCCCACTACAGGGTGGAGGAAAAGGAACCCACCCCCAGCTCTGCCCTCGACGTGTGATTCCAGTCTTCCCCGGACACAGTTCTCCCCACATCAGGTCAGATTTACTTATTAACTATGCACATACGTCAGGAAACAAGTGCAAGTTAAAAGTGATAACGTGTGGCATGCCCAGTGCCTGACACATAATCCTAACAACAGTGACAACAATACAGTAATAATAAACAGCTGCTATCAGAGCCTGGCTCTGCCAAGAACCAGATCTCAGCCTCACCTGGACCAACTCATTTCCTCCTCTCCACCACCCCATGCAGCAGGTGGTGGCACTTTCCCATCTTACAGATGAGAAAACTGAGGCCCAGAAAGGCTAAGTGACCGGCCCAAAGTTGCATCAGCAGTATGTGGCAGAGCCAGGGCAGCTAATTTGAGAAGGGGGTTTGACTGTGCAGATACACAGCCCCTGCCTTTACCCTGCCCCATTTCAGTCCTTCTCTCTACTGGGTCCTACAAAGGCCTTACCTATCTTGACTACCCAAATAAAACTCCTTTAAAGAGGTACCTGCAGTATGGAGGTTACTTAAAAAACTAAAAATGGAATTACCATATGACCCAGCAATCCCACTACTGGGCATATACCCAGAGAAAAACATAATTCAAAAAGACACATGCACCCCAATGTTCATTGCAGCACTATTTACAATAGCCAGGTCATGGAAGCACCCTAAATGCCCATCAACAGATGAATGGATAAAGAAGATGTGGTACATATATACAGTGGAATATTACTCAGCCGTAAAAAGGAACAAAATTGGGTCATTTACAGAGACGTGGATGGACCTAGAGACTGTCATACAGAGTGAAGTAAGTCAGAAAGAGAAAAACAAATATTGTATATTAACGCATCTATGTAGAATCTAGAAAAATGGTCCAGATGAACCGGTTTGCAAGGCAGAAATAGAGACACAAATGTAGAGAACAAATGTATGGACACCAAGGGGGGAAAGGGGGGGTGGGTGGTGGTGGGATGAACTGGGAGATTGGGATTGACATATATACACTAATATGTATAAAATAGATAACTACTAAGAACCTGCTGTATAAAAGATAATAATAATAAAATTCAAAAAAAAAAAAAAAGAGGCGCCTGCTGTAGCTCTGTGGGAGCACGTGTCAGCATCTCTGGTGTGTAGTTCCACGTTGTCTGTTTCCGAACCTATAGATCTCTGTGGGTATCTAGTGAATGCTTTTCTCGGGGCCAGCAATAGTGCCCTTCGGATGTCCTTGGACACAGGTCTGACTGATCTATGTGCAAAGGTTATTCACAGCAGCCTGACTTTGGGTAGTGAGGGTATGGGAACAGCACAAATGTCCCTCAGTGTGCTTAAATTAGGTCATGCAGTTGATGGACATCTGCATGGCGTGATGCTAGACTGCTCTGAAAAGAGCGGGGATGTTCTGTATGTACCAATTCAGAAAGTCTCCTGAGATAGAGCAAGTACAAAAGCAAGAGGCAAAACAGTGTGCAGGACACCCAACCCTTTGTGCCCGGGGAATACGGAACATCATGTGCACGTTTGTAAGAAACGTAAGCAATCTCATGATGGTTGCCGAAGAACTCAGAAACAGGGTTCGTTTGTCTCTACGGAAGGGAGCAGAGAAATTGGGGGTTCAGGGGTGGGAGAGAGGCTTACATTTCCCTGCACAGCCTTTTGCAATGCATTTGAAATTTTATTGTGTGTATATACATGTACTATTAACAGATGTATGTGTCCAGAAAAGATAAAACAGAAACAACTCAGGGGCCTAGGAGAGATGCTCCTTTTAACACCTGGAGGGGAATATTCCTTCTGAGAGCATGTCGTGAGCGCAGGTGTGGGGTTTTCCCCACATTTCTGGAGGGGCACCTGCCTCCGTTTACATCAAGCGTCTGGTTTCCCTCTGAAGCCCCTTCCGAGGGTGGGCTAGCCGACATTCAGATGGCACGCGTGTCCTCAGAGCAGCCCCTCCAGAGCTGTTCCACGTAGCCCCTCAGCAACCCCAAGGTGCCTCTGGGGAGGGTCAGCGTTCACTGTAATGCGTTCACAGTGGTTCCCGCCACACCGGTGTCCACAGTCATTAGAAAAACACCCCCGCCGGCTGCCACCCTCACAGCTGAGCACGGTCCATGCAGAGGGTGAGCAGGCGCCCGGGTGCTCGGCATGACACCCCGATTTGGGACAGTCTCTAACATTCCCCACGGCCTGCCTCAGGCTGGATACTCGTGTCCTTTGCAGCCGACCCTCCCCCTTGCCGGCATTGCTGTTTTCCCAGGAGACGTTTGGATAGATGTTTGGATGTTTGGATAGATGTGCAAAAGCATCACTTTCAGGAAAGACAAGGCACCGACCTACGGGACCCTGTTGTCATGGGCACGGAGAGCCGGACAGAGAACTGTTGCCCTCCAGGAACTGCCTCACCGCTGAGACACCAGACCACAGGCCCCTCCATGCCTCACTGATTCCGTCTTATTTGACCTGATTCTCCCTGATTTATTATCTTTCAAGACTCAGCCGTAATCTCAGAGGTTATGCAATGGGCTGAGAGCTTTACATACATTCTTTTTTTTTTTTAATCATCTTTATTGGAGTATAATTGCTTTACAATGGTGTGTTGGTTTCTGCTTTATAGCAAAGTGAATCAGCTATACATATGCATATGTTCCCATATCTCTTCCCTCTTGCGTCTCCCTCCCACCCTCCCTATCCCACCTCTCTAGGTGGTCACAAGGCACCGAGCTGCTCTCCCTATGCTATGCGGCTGCTTCCCACTAGCTATCTATTTTACGTTTGGTAGTGTATATATGTCCATGCCACCCTCTCACTTCGTCCCAGCTTCCCCTTCCCCTTCCCTGTGTCCTCAAGTCCATTCTCTATGTCTGCGTCTTTATTCCTGTCCTGCCCCTAGGTTCTTCAGAACCTTTTTTTTTTAATTCCATATATATGTGTTAGCATACAGTATTTATTTTTCTCTTTCTGACTTACTTCACTCTGTATGACAGTCTCTAGGTCCATCCACCTCACTACAGATAACTCTATTTTGTTTCTTATTATGGCTGAGTAATATTCCGTTGTATATATGTGCCACATCTTCTTTATCCATTCATCTGTTGATGGGCACTTAGGTTGCTTCCATGTCCTGGCTATTGTAAATAGAGCTGCAATGAACATTTTGGTACATGACTCTTTTTGAATTATGGTTTTCTCAGTGTATATGCCCAGTAGTGGGATTCCTGGGTCGTATGGTAGTTCTATTTGTAGTTTTTTAAGGAACCTCCATACTGTTCTCCATAGTGGCTGTATCAATTTACATTCCCACGAACAGTGCAAGAGGGTTCGCTTTTCTCCACACCCTCTCCAGCATTTATTGTTTGTAGATTTTTTGATGATGGCCATTCTGACTGGTGTGAGATGATATCTCATTGTAGTTTTGATTTGCATTTCTCTAATGATTAGTGATGTTGAGCATTCTTTCATGTGTTTGTTGGCAATCTGTATATCTTCTTTGGAGAAATGTCTATTTAGGTCTTCTGCCCATTTTTGGATTGGGTTCTTTGTTTTTTTGATATTGAGCTGCATGAGCTGCTTGTAAATTTTGGAGATTAATCCTTTGTCAGTTGCTTCATTTGCAAAATTTTCTGCCATTCTGAGGGTTGTCTTTTCGTCTTGTTTATGCTTTCCTTTGCTGTGAAAAAACTTTTAAGTTTCATTAGGTCCCATTTGTTTATTTTTGTTTTTATTTCCATTTCTCTAGGAGGTGGGTCAAAAAGGATCTTGCTGTGATTTATGTCATAGAGTGTTCTGCCTATGTTTTCCTCTAAGCGTTTTATAGTGTCTGGCCTTACATTTAGGTCTTTAATCCATTCTGAGTTTATTTTTGTGTATGGTGTTAGGGAATGTTCTAATTTCATTCTTTTAAATATAGCCATCCAAAAAATAAATAAATAAATAAAAATATAGCCATCCAGTTTTCCCAGCACCACTTATTGAAGAACCTGTCTTTTCTCCATTGTATATTCTTGCCTCCTTTACCAAAAATAAGGTGACCATATGTGCATGGGTTTATCTCTGGGCTTTCTATCCTGTTCCATTGATCTGTATTTCTGTTTTTGTGCCAGTACCATACTGTCTTGATTACTGTAGCTTTGTAGTAGAGTTGGAAGTCTGGGAGCCTGATTCCTCCAGCTCCATTATTCTTTCTCAAGATTGCTTTGGCTATTCGGGGTCCTTTGTGTTTCCATGCAACTTGTGAAATTTTTTGTTCTAGTTCTGTGAAAAATGCCATTGGTAGTTAGATAGGGATTGCATTGAATCTGTAGATTGCTTTGGGTAGTATAGTCATTTTCATAATGTTGGTTCTTCCAATCCAAGAACATGGTATATCTCTCCATCTGTTTGTATCATCTTTAATTTCTTTCATCAGTGTCTTATAGTTTTTCATCATTAGTGTATAAGAATGCAAGAGATTTCTGTGCATTAATTTTGTATCCTGCTACTTTACCAAATTCACTGATTAGCTCTAGTAGTTGTCTGGTAGCATCTTTAGGATTCTCTATGTATAGTAACGTGTAATCTGCAGACAGTGACAGCTTTACCTCTTCTTTTCCGATTTGGATTCCTTTTATTTCTTTTTCTTCTCTAATTGCTGTGGCTAAAACTTCCAAAACTATGTTGAATAATAGTGGTGAGAGTGGACAACCTTGTCTTGTTCCTGATCTTAGAGGAAACGGTGTCAGGTTTTCACCATTGAGAACGATGTTGGCTGTGGGTTTGTCATATATGGCCTTTATTATGTTGAGGTAAGTTCCCTCTGTGCCTACTTTCTGGAGAGTTTTTATCATAAATGGGTGTTGAATTTTGTCGAAAGCTTTTTCTGCATCTATTGAGATCATCATATGGTTTTTATCCTTCAATTTGTTAATATGGTGTATCACATTGATTGATTTGCGTATACTGAAGAATCCTTGCATTCCTGGGATAAATCCCACTTGATCATGGTGTATGATCCTTTTAATGTGCTGTTGGATCCTGTTTGCCAGTATTTTGTTGAGGATTTTTGCATCTATGTTCATCAGTGATATTGGCCTGTAGTTGTCCTTCTCTGGTTTTGGTATCAGGGTGATGGTGGCCTCGTAGAAGGAGTTTGGGAGTGTTCCTCCTTCTGCTATATTTTGGAAGAGTTTGAGAACGATAGAGGTTAGCTCTTCTCTAAATGTTTGATAGAATTTGCCTGTGAAGCCATCTGATCCTGGGCTTTTGTTTGTTGGAAGATTTTTAATCACAGTCTCAATTTCAGTTCTTATGATTGGTCTGTTCATATTTTCTATTTCTTCCTGGTTCAGTCTCAGAAGGTTGTGCTTTTCTAAGAATTTGTCCATTTCTTCCAGGTTGTCCATTTTATTGGCATATAGTTGCTTGTAGTAATCTCTCATGCTCCTTTGTATTTCTGCAGTGTCAGTTGGTACTTCTCCCTTTTCATTTCTAATTCTGTTGATTTGAGTCTTCTCCCTTTTTTTCCTGATGAGTCTGGCTAATGGTTTATCAATTTTGCTTATCTTCTCAAGGAACCAGCTTTTAGTTTTATTGATCTTTTCTATTGTTTCCTTCATTTCTTTTTCATTTATTTCTGATATGATCTTTTTTTTTAAGTTTTTAAAAATTTATTTATTTTATTTATTTATTTTTGGCTGCATTGGGTCTTCATTGCTGTGCGCGGGCTTTCTCTAGTTGCAGCAAGTAGGGGCTACTCTTCATTGCGGTGCACGGGCTTCTCCTTGCAGTGGCTTCTCTTGTTGCAGAGCATGGGCTGTAGGTGCACGGGCCTCAGTAGTTGTGGCTCACGGGCCCTAGAGCACAGGCTTAGTAGTTGTGGCGCATGGGCTTAGTTGCTCCAAGGTATTTGGGATCTTTCTGGGCCAGGGCTTGAACCCGTGTCCCCTTCACTGGCAGGCAGATTCTTAACCACTGTACCACCAGGGAAGCCCTGATCTGATCTTTATGATTTCTTTCCTTCTGCTAACTTTGGGGGTTTTTTGTTCTTCTTTCTCTTGCTTTAGGTGTAAGGTTAGGTTGTTTATTTGAGATGTTTCTTGTTTCTTGAGGTAGGATTGTATTGCTCTAAACTTCCCTCTTAGAACTGCTTTTGCTGCATCCCACAGGTTTTGAGATGTCATGTTTTCATTGTCATTTGTTTCTATGTATTTTTTGATTTTCTCTTTGGTTTCTTCAGTGATCTCTTGGTTATTTAGTAGTGTATTGTTTAGCCTCCATGTGTTTTTTTTTTTTACAGATTTTTTTCCTGTAATTGATATCTAGTCTCATAGTGTTGTGGTCAGAAAAGATACTTGATACAATTTCAATTTTCTTAAATTTACCAAGGCTTGATTTGTGACCCAAGATATGATCTATCCTGGAGAATGTTCCATGAACACTTGAGAAGAATGTGTATTCTGTTGTTTTGGGATGGAATGTCCTATAAATATCAATTAAGTCCATCTTGTTTAATGTATCATTTAAAGCTTGTGTTTCCTTATTTATTTTCATTTTGTATGATATGTCCATTGGTGAAAGTGGGTGTTAAAGTCCCCTACTATAATTATGTTACTGTCGATTTCCCCTTTTATGGCTGTTAGCATTTGCCTTATGTATTGAGGTGCTCCTATGTTGGGTGCATAAATATTTACAATTGTTATATCTTCTTCTTAGATTGATCCCTTGATCATTATGTAGTGTCCTCCTTTGTCTCTTGTAGTAGTCTTTATTTTAAAGTCTATTTTGTCTGATATGAGAATTGCTACTCCAACTTTCTTTTGATTTCCATTTGCAGGGAATATCTTTTTCCATCCCCTCACTTTCAGTCTGTATGTGTCCCTAGGTCTGAAGTGGGTCTCTTGTAGACAGCATATATATGGGTCTTGTTTTTGTATCCATTCAGCCAGTCCATGTCTTTTGGTTGGAGCATTTAATCCATTTACATTTTAGGTAGTTATCAATAGTTATGTTCCTATTACCATTTTCTTAATTGTTTTGGGTTTGTTATTGTAGGTCTTTTCCTTCTCTTATGTTTCCTGCCTAGACAAGTTCCTTTAGCGTTTGTTGTAAAGCTGGTTTGGTGGTGCTGAATTCCCTTAGCTTTTGCTTGTCTGTAAAGGTTTTAATTTCTCCGTTGAATCTGAATGAGATCCTTGCTGGGTAGAGTAATCTTGGTTGTAGGTTTTTCCTTTTCATCACTTTAAATATGTCCTGCCAGTCCCTTCTGGCTTGCAGAGTTTCTGCTGAAAGATCAGTTGTTAACCTTAGGGGGATTCCCTTGTATGTTATTTGTTGGTTTTCCCTTGCTGCTTTTAATATGTTTTCTTTGTATTTAATTTTTGATAGTTTGATTAATATGTGTCTTGGCATGTTTCTCCTTGGATTTATCCTGTATGGGACTCTCTGTGCTTCCTGGACTTGATTGACTATTTCCTTTCCCATATTAGGGAAGTTTTCAACTATAATCTCTTCAAATATTTTCTCAATCCCTTTCTTTCTCTCTTCTTCTTCTGGGACCCCTATAATTCGAATGTTGGTGCGTTTAATGTTGTCCCAGAGGTCTCTGAGACTGTCCTCAGTTCTTTTCATTCTTTTTTCTTTATTCTGCTCTGCGGTAGTTATTTCTACTATTTTATCTTCCAGGTCACTTATCCATTCTTTTGCCTCAGTTATTCTCCTATTGATTCTTTCTAGAGAATTTTTAATTTCATTTATTGTGCTGTTCATCATTGTTTGTTTCATCTTTAGTTCTTCTAGGTCCTTGTTAAATGTTTCTTGCATTTTGTCTATTCCATTTCCAAGATTTTGGATCATCTTTACTATCATCTTTCTGAATTCTTTTTCAGGTAGACCATCTGTTTCCTCTTCATTTGTTAGGTCTGGTGGGTTTTTATCTTGCTCCTTCAGCTGCTGTGTGTTTCTCTGTCTTCTCATTTTGCTTAACTTACTGTGTTTGGGGTCTCCTTTTCACAGGCTGCAGGTTTGTAGTTCCCATTGTTTTTGGTGTCTGCCCCCAGTGGCTAAGGTTGGTTCAATGGGTTGTGTAGGCTTCCTGGCAGAGGGGACTGGTGCCTGTGTTCTGGTGGATGAGGCTGGATCTTGTCTTTCTGGTGGGCAGGACCGCATCCAGTGGTGTGTTTTGGGGTGTCTGTGACCTCATTATGATTTTAGGCAGCCTCTCTGCTAATGGGTGGGGTTGTGTTTCTCTCTTGCTAGCTGTTGGCATAGGGTGTCCAGCACTGTAGCTTGCTGGTTGTTGAGTGAAGCTGGGTCTTACCGTTGAGATGGAGCTCTCTGGGAGGGCTTTTGCCATTTGATATTACGTGGAGCTTCGAGGTCTCTCGTGGACCAATGTCCTGAACTCGGTCCTCCCACCTCAGAGGCACAGGCCTGACACCCGGCCGGAGCACCAAGACCCTGTCAGCCACCCTGTGTTGTCCTGCAAACTCCGGAACCCACACTCCAGAGGCCCTCCTTTCGATGTGCTGCCACTCCCCTTCTCTTTATGTACATTCTGTCTATGAAATAGTCATAAGAAGTAGGTTGCTTGAAACCAGTGTTTGCCACATGGAAACCAACATGCAAAGAAAGCAGAGAGCTTGACCAAAGCCACAGAGATGAGAGCTGAATCAGGAATGGAGTTGGTTTAAACATTGGGCTCTGAGGGCACCACCCTACTCCTGTGTTCACAGGAGACGTTGTGAATGGGTCTAAGAACTTTTTCCTCTCAGCCCAGATGCAGCCTCAAATGTCAGTGGAAGGTTCTAGGCAGACACCACCAATCAAAAAAACCATAAGGTCCCGAGGGCAGGGACTGGTCTAGTTTAGGGCAACACTGGGTCCCTAGCACCTATCCCAGTGTGTGGTACTTAGTAGAAGCTCAATAAATATTTATGGAAGGAATGGAGAGAGGGAAAGAGGAAAGGAAGGTCCCAGGCAGAGAAGGTTAGCTGCCGACCAAAGTTAACTTTCTTCCTCCACGGTGTAGGTTTTTACTGTGATGCACTACACAGCCTGCTTCACAACTGGTTGCACTCAGGTGACAAACTCTCCCCAGTGAAGTGGGAGTGGAAGGGAGAAGGGCCACACTGGGGCGAGGCTTCTGGGAAGCGGTGTGGCTCCTCCCGGCCTCTCTCCTGTTGGACCGGAGCATCATCCTAGTGGATTTCATGGCCACAAGGCAGAGCCTGGGGCCCGGAGTCACTGCATCCTGTAGAGCCAGCTACAGGAAGGTGGCCAGTGGTCTGCCCTGAGCAGGCAGGAGCACGGCCGGCTGTGCAGGCTCCTGGATTCGCTTTCAGGGGGACTCAGGCCACTGCTGAACCCAAGTTCCTTCTGGAAACTTTAGCTCCATTCAACATGTAATGTGTTCCTGTTTAATCATGTGCACTACAGTTCCCATTTGGGAATTAACTGTTTGTTAAGGGATGCGAGTCCCTCTTTAAACGCAGAGAAATACGAGGAGCTATTTTAGGTCAGGTTCCGTAAACATGGAGCCAGTGGTTTACGGAGGGGGCGGTGCTCTCAGAAGAAAAGCCTGTAAGAGAAAGAGGCAGAGGCAGGACAGGAACAGGGACGGACCAAGCAAAGCTGTGGTTCAGCCTCAGCCTGACCCACGGGGAGCTCTGGAGTATGAGAGGCATCAGAGTCTTCCGAGCTTGAGGCAGGGGAGCCCGGCTTTTGTAGCCACACCAGGCACTCACTGGTCCTTGGTGGTGGCGAGGGGTGGGGGATGCCTCCTCCCAGGCATCTCCACGCGAGGCAGCATCCGTCACCCAGGACAGTTCTCTCGAGAGGGCTGCATGTGGAGCCATCAGCCACAGCGCTCACAGCTGGGGTTCCGGGCAGGGAGCTAAGAATCTGTGCTACAGGGGCAGCTGGAGGCAGCTGGGGGCAGCTGGGGGGAAGGGGACAAAGAAAATGCGGCACGAGGTGGTGCGCAGTGACGCTCTCTCGTGTGACCCTCACAACAGCCCCGAGAGGTAGGTTCTCTCATTGCTACTGTTCCATTTTACAGATGTGGGTATCGAGGCTTAGAAAGGTTAAGGACCCAGATGTTGGATGCGGCAGAGCAGGAGTTTGAACACAAGCAGATCTGACTCTGGAGCTCCACACATCACTGCTGCACAATCCTGCTTCCCTCAATGCAGAAGGGGTCCAAGGGAGAGGACACGGCAGCATCTCTCAGCACCTTGACGTTTCCATGTGGGAGTTTGCCTGGCCTTTGTCTCCAGGGGCGGCACCCTCCAGGAAAACTGCTGGTGGGGCAGCTGGTCTGGCCGGGGACCCCACCCCGGGGTTGCAGACAGGACGAGGCAAGCGGTCCTTTAGCTTTGGGATTCTCCGAGCGGCCGCCCTGCAGGGTGTGCAGTCAGCTCCCTGACTCAGAGGCTGCCGGCCTCCTGGTTTGCTGATTTTGCAAAATAAGCAGGTCCTGGGTTGCTGCCCGCCTGCCTTTGGGGTGCCTGGCTTTCCTGGGAGTGGTGGGAGAAAGGGTGTTTAAGTCAGTGTGAGAAACACACTGACCAAACTGGTCCCCCCCCACCACCCCCAGACTGCAAGATACAGTGCAGAGGGAGGATACCTAGGGATGCGCAGCCTGCAGACTCAAGCTCTGCTACCTGGGCTCGGATCCCAGTCCATCACTACGGGCGAGGTGGCCCAGGGCAAATCACTCACCCTCTCTACGCCTGTAGATAAAAACAGGCTCATCCTCGTAGAGATTTTGTGAGAATTAATTGAGCTAATGCGTGGGAAGTGCCTAGTACATGCCAAGAACTCAGTTAATTTTTACAATCGTGGGACTGGGTTTTTTTTGTTTGTTTTTTGTTTTTGCGGTACGCGGGCCTCTCACTGTTGTGGCCTCTCCCGTTGCAGAGCACAGGCTCCGGACGTGCAGGCTCAGCGGCCATGGCTCACAGGCCCAGCCGCTCCACGGCATGTGAGATCTTCCCAGACTGGGGCACGAACCCGTGTCCCCTGCATCGGCAGGCGTACTCTCAACCACTGCGCCACCAGGGAAGCCCGGGACTGGGTTTTTGATCCCAGCTCTCCATCCCTCGTAGGGCAAACACCAGTTTCTACCCTGAACTATAAAAATGGGAAATTTACCCTGTGCCGTTCCAAGCTTCAATTCCCCTCCAGTATCGCCTGCTTTTGTTCACCGTCCAGTGCCTTCAGGTGACTGTCGCTTGTGTTTGTCCAGCATCTACAGTTATTACCAGAAGCCAGAAGTCCACACCATCTGTTTTCACACTCTACCACCCCTGCGTGACGCTCAGAGAGGTGAAGCAGGTTGCCCACCGCTTCTCAGCTACAACGTGCTGGAGGTTGCAAGTGGGCCTGGAATCCAGCTCCAGCCCCTTGCTTCTTCTCTCTCCCCTCACACTTATTTGTGGGTCATAGGAATATTTACCAAGTGCCGACATTGCACCAGGCACTGTGTTGGTCCTGGTGACACGGCCGTGAACGGCTTCGACAAGGTCCCTGTGCTCAAAGGCTCACATTCTAGTAGCAAAGTCGGATAGTGGGCAAGCAAACAACCCCTGAAATGAGGCAGTTGTGGGTGATGACAGGTGCGCCAAAGGAAATGAGACAGGACGACGGGAAACACAGTGATAAGGTGGAAACCGCTCTGGTTTGGTGGTCCAGGCGGGTGACATTGCACAAGAAGCAAGAGTGAGGTGAGGGCGGGAGCCGGTGGGTTTCTGGGGAAAAGGCTTTTCCGAGCAGAACAAGAGCAGAGCTGGAGGAGGGAGCAAGCCTGGCTCGTGTTCATGGAACACAGGGAGGCCAGTGTGGCTGAAGCTGAGTGAGCTGGAGGAGAGGAAGGACACGAGAGCAGGGAGGGGCAGGGCCGCATCACCCCGTGCGGGCGCCTCCTCAGAGCTCATCCCAGCCCTGGGCCCCACTCCCTCCACAGCTGTGCCCCAACCCCAAGGACCACTTTTGTAGCATCCAGACGCACAGTTAGAAGCTCAGGGAATCTGATGGCTGCAGTCTCTGTGCTCCTCCCTCACTCCATCATCATTGTTATTGTTATTATTAGATTGTCATCAGCCCTATTTAACAAGTGAGGAAAGTGACTCAGAGACGCTTAGTGACTTGTCCAGGGTCACACAGCTAGAAAATGGAAAAACTGGGATTTGACCCCAGGCTAATTTTACCACTGCCCTTCATTGGCTCAGAGCGCAGGGCCCTGTGAATCCTAAACACTCCTAAGTCCAAGCTAATACACACTCAGCTTTATGTTTTTGCTATGCCTTCAAGCAGCCACAGCACACATGCTGGCCCTAGGCTCAAACTAGGGCCCGAGAACCCAGTCCTGCCGGCCCTCTTCCTGTCTGGGGAAATACATTTTTACAGAACAAAGCCACACCCCTTTGTTTACAGATTGCCTGTGGCTGCTTTCCTGCTCCAGTGCAGAACTGAGTAGCTGCCACTGAGACCGTATGGCCCTCAAAGCCTAACGTATTGACTGTCTGGCCCTTCACAGGAAAGGATTGCTGACCCTGAGGCACCTGCTCTCAGCTTCTGTCTGCAGGGGCGTGACTCTGGAAAGACACCTTGATTGTGCAGGGCCCAGCCCAGGGGCCAGCACGAAGTGGGCCTTTAGAGCAGGTGGTTAATTCTTCCCTGGCCTGGAACAAATGCCCCTTCCCTGAGGGGAGACGCCACAACCCCAGGAGGCCTGGGCACTGCCCCCTCTCTCTCTCAGAGAGGATGTGCTGGCAGAAGCCTCTTCTGCATATGCTGCCAGCAGTTGCCAGACTTACAAATAAAAGTACAAAACAGGACTTCCCTGGTGGTGCAGTGGTTAAGAATCCGCCTGCCAATGCAGGGGACACGGGTTCGAGCCCTGGTCCGGGAAGATCCCACATGCTGCAGAGCAACTAGGCCCGTGCGCCACAACTACTGAGCCTGTGCTCCAGAGCCCGCGAGCCACAACTACTGAGCCCGTGTGCTGCAACTACTGAAGCCCGTGCGCCTAGAGCCCGTGCTCCACAACAAGAGAAGCCACTGCAATGAGAAGCCCACGCACCGCAACAAAGAGTAGCCCCCACTCGCCACAACTAGAGAAAGCCTGCACGCTGCAACGAAGACCCAACGCAGCCAAAAAAAAAAAAAAAAAAGTACAAGACAGCCAGTTAAATTCAAATTTCAGATAAACAACAAATAAGTTTTTAGCATAAGTATGTCCCAACTATTACATGGGACATACTTATACTAAAAAGTGACTCTAGTATTATTATGCTAAACTTCTGAAGTTATTATACTAAATTCCAAATTTATTATGCCAAAATCTTTAGGATAAGTTATGTCCCCAATATTTCATGGGACATACTAATGCTAAAAATTATTCTACTAAATTTCTGAAATTATTGTACTAAATTCTAAATTATTATACTAAAATCTTTAGTATCAGTAAATCCCCAAAATTACTTCTGGAACATACTTTACTAAAAAACATTTTCTACTAAAATTATGAAATTATTATACTTAATTCCAAATTTATTATGCCCCAAATAGTGTAAGTATATCTCAAATATTTCATGGGACATACTTATGCTTAAAAAAATTTATCCATTGTTTATCTGAAATTCCAATTTAACCAGCTTCTTGTGTTTTATCTGGAAATAGTACAAGGGAGCTAATTTGGAGGCAGCGAGAGGAAGCTCAGACCTGTAGGGACCTCATCACTGCCAGACTTTTCCAAGGTGGATCGGTTTCCATGGTAGAGCCCGGAATTGTAGCCACAGCAAGTTTCAAAGGCCCTTTCCCAAGTGGTTTTAAAGTAGGATATCCTCTCAGTGCCCAAACAAAGGTGAGCTATTTTCCAAGGGAGCATCCCAAAATCTACTTCTGGAATGCAAAGTCTGCAGCTTTAAGGCAGCAGAAACTTTTTAAAAAAATCATCCTTGTTTTGTTTCGTTTGATATTTCACAAGCTGAGATCTGTTTTTCCTCTCCAAGCCCCTCTGCCCTTGTGTTCCTCTCTGGCTCATTCTCTCTGGACTCCCTGTCTCACTCTGTTATATTTCTTGCTCGGGGGAACGGAGCAGGAGACAAAATGCCTTTTGACAGGTGACAAGATGGAACGAACATCGTGGAGGGCTTGGGCCCTAATCCGGGTGGCAGAAGGGAGAAGCGATGAAGCTTAGAAATGAACCGAAATTGAGATGGAGGCACGGCTGCTGCAAAGGGGACCTGCAACCAGGGGTTTCTGCCCTCCTTCAATTTTTAAAATAATTATTAGGGGCATTATTTTCCAAAACGGGGCAACACAGCTGAATCAGCTTCCAAACTGGGCTGAGCAGGCAGGGTCCAGCTAGGAACCCGGATTTGTCAGCTGCAATTAGTCATAATAGTAACAGCAGCCTCTCAGGGTGAGGACCGGAGGAAGCATTTGGCCTCAGTTCTTTTTAAAAAAAAAATTATTTATTTTATTTATTTTTGGCTGCGTTGGGTCTTCATTGCTGTGCACGGGCTTTCTCTAGTTGCGGCGAGTGGGGGCTACTCTTCGTTGCGGTGCGCAGGCTTCTCATCGTGGTGGCTTCTCTTGTTGTGGAGCACGGGCTCTAGGCACGTGGGCTCAGCAGTTGTGGTTCGCGGGCTTAGTTGCTCCGCAGCATCTGGGATCTTCCAGGACCAGGGCTCGAACCTGTGTCCCCTGCATTGGCAGCGGATTCTTAACAACTGTGCCACCAGGGAAGTCCCTTGGCCTCAGTTCTTACTGTGCAGAATCGGAGGCTCAGAGAGGCCAAGTGACTTGCACAAGGTCACACAGCTGATATGAGGCAGAGCTAGGAGTGGGAACTGGGAAGGGCAAACCCCCAACCCCTGCCCTTGTCCACTATTCTGTCCTACAAAAATCTTGCCTATTTTAACCTTTTATGATCTCCACCTTCTCAGAAATCCTCCAGCTTTTCTAGTTGCCTCTCAGGACTTAGCATCCAGTGTTGCGTGTCTGCAGTGACTCTGGATCTGGCTTTGGGTGGGGCTCATCTAAAGGCTGGGGGCATGAACAGAAGTAGCTCGTGTAAAGGGGTGAGCCAGTGCCAATCACACGTGAAGCGCTCAGCCCCTGCACTGTGCCGTCTGTAAGGCTCATCTTCCTCGCCATCATTGAAAGCACTCAGTGCCAGGAATGGAAGATACCTGTTAGGTGCTCAGTATGCGGTAGCTTAAAAATCTCCCCTGGCCTCCCGCTTTGTATCTGCACAGCCGGGCTGGGCTAGGAGACCCATCCATGGACCTCCTGGACATCAGACCCGCCCCCCCTACCTGGGACCCGTCCGAATGCTTATGCCTGTGGTACCTCTTAAAGAACACATACTGAGCAAGCATCTCAGGCCCTCCTGGGGGTTTGGGGAGGGTAAAAGGGGCCCCAAGCAGAAGACTCTGGGCCTGCTGCAGGAGTGGGGGGACCACTAAGGGTAGAGCAGACTCAGAGCCATGTGGCCCAGAACCCCAACTCGAGAGACAGTGGGGGGTCTCCTCCCACCTTCCCAGCTCCCGGGCCTTCCCAGGAATTGGAGAGCCCCTTACTTTGCCATTCAGAAGAAGGGATCCTGTGCTGACTTTCGAGAAGTAGGTGAGAAGAAAAGGGGACTATGGTCTGAGTGTCCCCCAGCACCTTTGAAATTGGCTTTGAGCCTTGCTTTTCTCCTCCACTTCTCTTCCAAACCGGCTCTCCACTTTAGTCCAGAGAAAAGGGGTGAAAAGCAGCCAGTTGGGGCCAGAAGGGCACTTTTGTACTGAAACCTCCCATCTGGGAGAACCTGGATGCCGTTCTGAAATGCAGACTCCAGGGCCCCTCCCCAGCCCTTCCCGGGGGGGACTCTAGGAGCTGGTCTGGGACTCTGCATCGTAAGAACCTGCCTTTCTCCATGGTAACACTCAGTTAGAGGTGCAAGGCAAGGGCCAGTAACTTTCAAGATATGATCCTCTCCCAACTTAAACACCGTTGAAAATCCCTTCCTGGCTTCTCAGTGCTCCTAGAAGGAAGGCCAGCACCTTAGCCTAGCCTGCAGGACAACAACCTCCTGGGGCTTCATCCTGTCACCACTCACCTGCCACACTGCCCCCTCCTGGGCTGCATCCCCCACTCCTGACACTGGACCTTTGCTCTGCCCATCTGCGCTCTCTATACGCTGACCCCAGGGAAACTTTCCGGGGCCCCTGGTCTAGCTCAGCTTTGAAAGTTCCCCTTCTGGGCCCACGTGCCTCTCCTTCAGCCACTTCTCTCAGTTTGAGGCCGCTGAGGGGAGGCCCTGAAGCTGCCCCATCCAACTCGGCACCCCCGGCCCCAGGCCTGTGCACAAAGCAGGGTCTGGAGTCCAAGGAGCATTTCCACCCCAGCCCCGGCCGACCATAGCACAGCAAATCCTGAAACCCACCTGGGCCTCCATCTCCATGACTGTAAAACAGAGCTAAACCTGCACCTCTCCCAAAGCGCTGTTCTGAGGATGACGTGAATGAGTGTGTGTCACACCCTTACCATGGCGTCCGGTATTCATTCAACAAACATTTCGTGAGCGCCTACTGTTCACCGAGCACTGCATCTGCAGAGCTACATCCAAGAACGAAAACGACAAAGCCACTTCCTGGCTGGAGGACAGACAGTCCACAGATGGATCTAGAAGAGAATGTTTGGCAGTGGGAAGTGTGGTGTGTTTAGTGGTTCACGATGCAGACACTGCAGTCAAATGCCGGGGGGATGGAGGACCCTCCTCGGGATATCTGGCCTTGCCAAGCCTTGGTTTTCTCACCTGTGAAGTTGGTGTGATAAGAGAGCCTGCTTCATGGCATCACGGTGAACATTAGATGAGTTAGTAGGTGTGTATCCCTTGCCTTGTGGTACGTAAGGGTGAACTATTATTATTAGGACAGACAAAGCAGGGAAACACAACTGGGCAGAATGAGAGGGTGCTGTGGGTGCTATTTTAGGTAGAGAGGACGGGGAAAGCTTCCTGGGGGAGGTGATAAGACGGAAGGACAGAGCCCGGTGGACATTTGGGAGGAGGCGAGTCTGGTGGCAGAGGGAACAGCTCATCAGAAGCCCCGAGCGAGAGCACAGTTGTCAGGTGCAAGTCCAAGGCCGTTGCGGCTGGAGCTTGGGGATCAAGGCGAGAGCAAGTGATGAGGCTGGAAAAGGGCAGAAGCCAGTGAGGCAGGCCACTGCCGGCCTTGCCTTTCATTCCATGTGGCGTGGGAGCCACTGGAGCTTCTGAGCAGGGGAGTGACAGGCTCTGTTGGTCGCTGCATGAGTGAGGCATGTGGGGTTAGGGCAGAAGCAGGGAGCCAGCTGGGAGGCTGCGGGGTCCAGACGTGAAGTGATGGTGGCTTCGAAAGGGGCCCGGATGACGCAAGTGATGAGAGGTGGTCAGATCCTGCATCCGTTCTGAAGATGTGGCCAGTAGGAACTACTGACAGATGGGACAGAGCATATGAAAGTGAGAGGTCAATGGCAGCTCTTAAGATTTTGGTCTAACCAGGTGAAAGCGGAGCCGACTACCTAAATGGGGGCAGCGCACAGAGTGTAACACCATCAATGGTAATTATCATTGAATTATTTTAAGAGTTGTGGCAGAGTAATACAAGCTCTTCAAGCCCCAAGCTCACTGGCTGGGTTAAGTCAGCCCTCACAAAGGCAAGGGGTTTTAGTCTGAATAAGAAATGTCAAGCAAGGGTAAGTTTGGTTCGCCTTCTACAGGAGGGAATCACTTTGTGTCCATACCTATGGAAAACTTGACTTTTTTTTTTTAATTTTACTTATTTATTTTCATATTTATTTATTTATTTGGTCACTCTGGGTCTTAGTTGCAGCACGCGGGCTCCTTAGTTGTGGCATGCGAACTCTTAGTTGCAGCATGCATGTGGGATCTAGTTCCTTGACCCGGGATCGAACCCGGGCCCCCTGCATTGGGAGCGCAGAGTCTTAGCCACTGCGCCACCAGGGAAGTCCCAAAACTTGACTTTCTGGACAAACACTGAAAGTTGTCAATTGTCCAAGACAGTATCCCTGGGACTTCCCACTTTGTAAACACCCATTTTAGTATTTCCTCAAGTTGTGCATATTCTAGAGCAATTTGGAAAGCAGCTCCTTCTCCAACCCCATTTATACCTAGTACATCCCAAGGTCAAACCCAAGGGGTGGCTTTGGAGTTTTCAGTTTCAATGCCCCTCGCTCTGGATGGTGCTAATCAAGACCTGAATGTATTTCAGGTGCACATAGGTGTATATACAGGTGCATGGAAATTCATTAGAATGTTTTACTGTGTCCTCTCCACACCCGGGTTGGTTGAGCTGAAGTTTCCTTGGTAAACATTTCCTAAACCACAGAAGAACAATACAATATCATTGCCCACAGAAACACACACCACACACAAAGAAACACACACAAAACCACACAAAAAAAACCTTCCCTGAAGGTAGAGGAATCTTTGTAAATGTAAGGTGAGGCCACGAGGGAGGTGGAAAAGTGGAAAGGAGGTCCTTTCCCCAGGAGGCTGCCCTCGTGGTGTGTCCAGTTAATAAAGTACAGCAGATTGGACTTCTGTGAGTTTCCCTCAAATTGTAGACATTTCTTCTAAAACCCTGACTAGTAATAGTCCATGATGGGCATGAGTGATTGGTACTTGATGGGGGCCAGTATTCATCATCATCATCTTTGATGGCTATCTTCTGCCAGCCAGCCAGCCCCTCACCTGTGTCGGCTCCAAGACACACAGCTACCTGCAAGGGACCTGTTTTTACATTCCCTGCCCTAGATGCATGTCGGGGCAAGAATCTTCCTTCTGTGCTGCACGTATTCCTCTCAAAATCTTCTCCAACTTCCCAAGCCACTTGGTAGCACAGAAAAGCCTCTTCCTAGAATCTCTCCGCACATCTCGTTCAAGTTCCAAACTCATCTTCTGTCATTTATAATCATTTGGCAAGTTTCATTTAAAAAGAAAATCCATTTAATGAAATACTTCTGTTTAAATACCAGCACATTAGATTTGCAAAAATGTACCCATCTTGAATATATTTAAGCAAAAATCAATAAAGGTTAATAGCATATTGCTGGAGCATCACAATGGCAAAAAGCCAAATAATTCCTTTTGTAATTGAACAGTATCACTGGAGTGTGGGTGGAAATCAACAATGACATTTCTACCACATCTTTTCAAATGGTGTGTGAAATTCAGCCATTGGGAATGGCTGTGATAGCCACATACAATTCAAATTTGACTAATTAGGTGAACTGTGCAATTTTCCATTTTTTAATAGGAAAGGGGGGACGGCAAGGCAATTTTGAGAGGGTTGAGGCCAGAAGGGGTGGGGGGAAAATCATGTGAAGACAGCAAAGTCTTTAACAACAATGGAATTTGAAAAAAAGGATTTAATTGGAACCTATTAGGAGACAACCCAGCTGGTTTGAAGGACAAGATTAAAAATATTTCATTAACGCACATGTGACTATGCGAATAGACGCCAGAGGAATTTATCATTTTCTCAAGTCACTTACTGCCCAGCACTTTCTCCAAAGGAACGTGGCTCATAGACCATTAGGCTCAAGAGACTTTGTAGTTCTTTCTGGTGTTTGTTATTGATTTCCCCCCAGGGCGATGGTTATCTGTTGTTGCCCTTGAATGTCAATTTCTACTCTTCCTATGGGCATGTTGTGTGTTCTTGAGGAAACCGCACCTCCTCTGTTCTTAGCCCTGAATTCTGAGTCAAGAGTATCCCATCACCGGCCTCCGGGTGGACCCTGATTGGCTAAAACCGGTTGTCAAGTTCGACCCCCCCAGGACACAAGGATTGGTTCAGTGGATGGGCACATCAACAAATCCACATCAAGACGATGTGAAGAATACATATATTTCCTTGCTCTGTCAGCTGAGAGGGCTTAGAAGCAATGGCACCCCAGTAACAAGAAGCTCACCTAGAGTCTAGATCTTAGTTTCTAACGTCATTCTCAACTAAAAGGAACCAGGGCTCCTTGGAGAGATCACTGATCCCAGGGCCCAGGTGGGAAATATACAAGATGAGCCTGCAGCACCTTACAGTGTCAGAAAGTAAGGAACTGTTAAAAAAACAAACAAACAAAGAACCCCACAATAATGTGGGCATGTCAAAGGGACACCGGAGCCTCCCAATGGTCAAAGCTAGAACAATTTGAACAGAAAAGTGAAGTAGTGTTGGATTATAACCCAAAGTATAAAATAAAAAGATGTACAGTCCACAGTGATATAAGTAAATGATTGAACAATGAATAAATAAATACATAAAAATAGACAAATCTCCCATGCAGAAAAATCCCAAATAATTTCCGTAGATACTTCACCCCCAGTGAGATGGAGCATAATTCCCCCATTTCTTTGTGTGTGTGTGTGTGTTTTTTTTTTTTTGCGGTACGCGGGTCTCTCACTGTTGTGGCCTCTCCCGTTGCGGAGCACAGGCTCTGGACGCGCAGGCTCAGCGGCCATGGCTCACCGGCCCAGCCACTCCGTGGCATGTGGGATCTTCCCGGACCGGGACACGAACCTGCGTCCCCTGCATTGGCAGGCGGACTCTCAACCACTGCGCCACCAGGGAAGCCCCTCCTCCATTTCTTAAGTGTGGGCTGCACCTAGTGATGTCACTCCAAAGAGCACAGGATGGAAAGGGTGAAAAAAAGAGTAACTTTAGAGCGGAGAAACCTGGCAAACATGACCTCAGCCAGGTGATCTAGGTCAACAACAGTGATAAACAACATTTCTGGTGTGGACCTTCCATATGATGTGATGAGAAGGGCTCTTTACCTGTGAGGTCTTCCTCCCCCAAACTCATGACCCCAGGATATTCATGAGAAAACATCAGACAAATCTGAAATGAGGGACAGTCTAGGGAATATCAGAGCAGTTCTCCTCCAAACTGCCAAAGTCATCAAAAGCAAGGAAAATGAGAATCTGTCACAGCCAAGGGAGACACCACAACTAAGTGTCATGTGGCGTCCTGGGTGGGATCCTGAACCAGAAAAAGGACATTAGGGAAAAGCTAAGGGAATCTGAATATACTTTGGACTTTAGTTAATAATCTTGTATCAACACTGGTTATTAATCGTGACACACACTCATCTAAGATGTTAACAATAGAAGAAGCAAGGTGTGGGGTATATGGGAACTCCCGGTACTATCTTTGCAATTTTCTCCTGTAAATCTGAAACTATCCTAAAGTTTAAAAAAATATTATTTAAAAAATGTGATATGAAGTGATATTTATAGGGGCTTCTGGAAAAAGAAAGCTCTCTTGTGCTGCATCATGTGTACAGTGTAAAGATTTGGAGTTTAAAACTGAGTGCACCGTTTAGCTACCAAAGAGGGAGAGACTGGAGCTGCTGGCAGTTGCTCGGTGCAGCCTGGAGACAAACTCACTGCAGAACGAAGAAAGAAGAGGTGGAGAGAAACCAAGTCCTTGGCGATATGCATGAGCTGCTGGATCAAGCCTTGCCTGAAACTAACATTACTCTTGACTTTTCTGATTCTGAGCCAGTACATGAATCCCTTTATTGTCTGAGTAGGAGTTTTGGAAAACTGAAGCATCATGATTAATTATGCACTATTTAGAATGATCCCCCATCTTCTCTGATCTTTGCATGCTCCCCAGATTCTGAGCTCACACTCTGTTGGGTTTGGGGTGCAATTTAATCGTCAACAAAGTCTGAGCAGTGTATTCTTTGGGGATACTTCCTCACTGTTTCCAAGGGCAGAAAGAGTAAGGTGTATGGGCTGGGGGCTGCAGGGATCCCTGGGCTAATGAGGTCCTCGGAGCTGGCCTTGAGTTCCCACCCAATAATCTCTCTCCCCAGTAAAGAAGCTGTTGCCAGAGGATGATTTCTGGAGGATTCTTCTGTTGGAGCCGAGACTTGCGCTCACTGCTTCTCAGTGTTGTGCGGTTTGTGGCTGTGGCTCTTCGTTGTTTTACTAGAGGATGTGGCTGGAGGTGGGGTATGACTGCTGTTGGGGATTTCATGTCTGCCCTAGACTTCATTGGAAGATCACCCCCTCCTAGCCCTACCCCATCACACATTGTGATGTTTCTGTTTGTTATTTTTGTAATCCTTTTTGTGTAGATTATTTAACCTTGCAAAACTTCAGAAATGAATGCCGTTTGTGTAAATAAACAATCAAGTATTTCTAAATTGTCCCTGAACCCCCAGGGAAGGGATCGTCTCTTAATCATCTGTATTTTCCCAGTACTCAAGGCCCCGGTACCATGCAGCAAGCCAACGTATGAATGAGTCTGTTAACTCTCTGTACACAGACAGGCCAGACACTTGTTGGGGGCAGGACGTGCCCGATTCTGTCTGGGTCCAGCTTCTTCCTTCTCCGTACCCCTCACTGCCTGCCCAATCACCAGCCTTCCAGCATGTTCTTAGAGGGAGGGACTTCTTGCCTGAGTGGCTAGCAACACCCCAGATCCTCCTGACCCCTGTAAGCATAAGCTCTTGTGAAGAGTGGCTGAAAGCATTTGAAATGCCAGGCCCACTAATAGCCAGGATCTTTTAATCTCCTCCTTCGCTACAAAGGGAATGAAGGATTCTCCTAAGACTGTCAGTCAAACCATTACGGTTTTGTGAAAGGTGTGACCTCAACTTGGAGACACACACCTGCCCTTTTACCTGCTCTTTCATGTTGTTTAATTCAGCTGCACCGGATTTCAAGAGATCTTAGCAAAAGTCACTGTTATCCCCCCAAAACCCTGATGCATAAAATCCTAAACTCTTCAGTTTTCTATTTTCATTTGTTCTGAATGTCACGTTACCTTTTGCTTTGAAGGAATCCATTCATTCAACAGATCTTTGTTGAGAGTCTCTGTGTGGCAGGCACTGTTCTAGGGCTGGAACACGGCTATGATGAGACAGGCAAGGTCTGCTTGAACCCAGAGGATCTCTTAATGACTGAACTCTGCAAAATGCCTCCCTAATGTGCAAGGAGGTAGGACTACTTCAATTCAAATATTTGTCGGGGATTTTTTGTAGTTGGATGAGCTAGAGCCAGGGAAGAGCCCTTGTCTTTGGGGCAAGGGCATATAAACCTGGGCAGGTGTATACAGTTAGTGTGGCATAACGCTAGGGTAGGATGCTAAAGTCAGCGAGAAAGGCGAACATCTTCTAGGGCAAAACGTAGCCTTGAAAATCCCTGAGATCTCCTAAGAGTGCTGGCTTGTGCACCCAGTCCTGTAGGGTAATAGGTATATATCAACGTATAATGTGTGGAGACATGTGTTATGTACTGCAAGCGGTAAATATGCAGAATTCATTTCACAAGGTTTTCTGTTACAGCAGAAACAGTACATAGAGAGCACTGAAATTCCAGAGTAGCCTCCGCCAGGCTCCCTGCTGGCTGTTAATTTGGCAGCTGGAGGAGCCCTGTTAAGCCAGGTAGGATCTCACTGCGGCTCCAGCAACTCCCCTTACACACAGGGTAGAACAAGGCCCCCAGGACCCTGGAACCTGGCCCCCTTCCCTCTGCTCACACCAGCCCCCTGCACGTTCCAGCCCGCCGCGCTGGCCTCCTTGCGTTTCTGGAAACCATCAGGCCTGCTCTCAGCGTGGGCTGCTGTCCCCTCTGTCTGCACGTCCCAGGGAGCCACAGACTCACCTCTGAAGGTCTCCTCTGACTGTCACCCTGACCACCGCCCTTAATGCTCACCTCTAGTCCCCTCCCCTGCTTTATTTTTCTCTAGGCAGTTTACTGCTATCAGACACCCCCTGCTTTATTTTAAAATTTTGTTTAATTGTAAGCCGCAGGAGGACGAGGTTTCATGACAACGTTTTGTTTTCTGATGTTTGCTTGGCTCCTAGAAATGTGCTCGGTACTGGCAGGTGGTTAATTGATATTTGCTGAATGAATGAATGAATGAATGAATGAATAGCACCTGTGCCCAGTGGCTTATGCATCAGTCATTCATTCAAAATGTTGTGCAGACTTACCGGATGCTACGCTTCAATCAAAAGTTTACTTAAAATGGGGACTTCCCTGATGGCACAACAGTGAAGACTCCACGTTCCCAAAGCAGGGGCCCCGAGTTCGATCCCTAGTTCGGTCAGGGAACTAGATCCCACATCATGCCGCAACTAAGGAGCCCACCCGCTGCAGCCAAGACCCAGGGCAACCAAATAAATAAATAAAATAAATATTAAAAAAAAATTTACTTAAAATGGAGTGGAGGGAGGGTGTCTTCATGTCCACTCTATGAGATACAGTTATCGCTGTTTAAGTGAGGAGGAAAGAAAGGTTCAAGAGGGGTAAAGTGGCTTATTTATCTTCTCCTAATCGACAAGCAGCAGGTAAGCCTGTTTTAGGAGAGCTCGGGACTGTCACCGTTTCTCCTCCCTCCCATAAGTGGGCCCTGGGAGGGGAAAGTGTGTTGTGGGCACCATCAAGAGACAAAGAAGGTACTTGAATGTCCATTTCTCCTGGGTGGTTTGTTGACTGGGCAAATGTTTGTTGCGTGACTAAAGAGACAGAGCCACGCTCTTCCCTTTGGAGCCTCTGCTGCAACACACTGTAGAGGAAAGAATTGGAGGGGGAGGAAAGAAGATGTGCAGAAGGGAAACAGAGGCAAGATCAGATCTTGCTGATTTCTAGTTTCATGGTATCTCTCAGGCTAGTGGCATCTCTGCCCTAACCAATGTAGAAGTTAGCAAAGAACAACAAGAATTAGCATGGATAGAGAATTTTTTCCACTCCCGACTGTCCATGAGTTATGAAGCAAAATTCCAGTCCACTGCAGTTTAAATAAGGAAATAGCTCAGATGTAAATGGTAAGTAGCTGTAAGTAGGTAGAGGGAGAGAGATACTGCCTTTCCTCCACCCTAAGAGGCCATCTGGCTTTGAAGATGGAGGAAGGGGCCGTGAGCTAAGGAATGTGGGCAGCTTAGGGTGTAAGAACATTGGAACGAGTGACCTGTCTGGAGTCAAACAGCCCTGAATTCAAATTCTGGTTTCTTCATTAACTAGTTATAGGACTTTAGGTAAGTCATGCTGCCATTCGTCTATCTGCCCACCCATCCATCCATCCATCTATCTACTCAACAAATATTAACTGAACTCCTGCTACACACTAGGTATTTGAGAAATGAAGCCAACAGAATTCCCTGTGTCTGTTTTAAACAATACAGAGACCAAGCCAAACAGAATTGCTTGCTGCAAGAGATATATGCGCCCGGAAGATAAGACCGTCAACTAACTAAACAGCTTCCTTATCAAGAGCTTTTTCTGCAAAGGACTTAACGTTCAGTGGAACAGTCGCTCTCAGATGTCTGTATCCTAATCCCTGGAAGCTGTGAATATGTTTCATTTCACTGCAAAAGGGGACGTTGCAGATGTGATTGGGTTAAGGATCTTGAGATGGGGAGATTATCCTGGATTATCCAAGTGGGATTAATGTAACCACAAGGATTCTTATAAGGGAACAAGGGAGGCAGGAGGTGTAGTGTCAGAGTGCAAGAGGAGAACAGCTCCACTGGCCATTGCTGGCTTTGAAGATGGAGGAAGGGGCCACGAGCTAAGGAATGTGGGCAGCTTCTAGAAGCTGGAAAAGGCAAGGAAACGAATTCTTCCCAGAGCCTCCAGAAGGACGGCTCTGTCCACACCTTGATTTTATTTTATTTCAATTTATTTGATTTTTAAATTTTTTGAAAATTAAAAAAAATTTTATTTTATATTGCAGCCTAGTTGATTAACAATGTTGGGTCAACGCCTTGATTTTAGTCTAGTGGGACCCATTTCAGACTTTTGACCGCCAGAACTGTAAGAAAATACATTTGTGTGAAGGCACCAGGTTTGTGGTAATTTGTTTTAGCAGCAGCAGCAAATTAATACAATGTCAGATGGTAAATATTTTCATTTTTGAGGGTTGTATGTTCTCTTTCGCAACCTCTGCCACTGATGGTAAATGAATGAGCGTGGCCAGATTTGGCCCCCGGGCCATAATGTGTCGACTCCTGTCCTAACATATTGAATAGAGAGTAATAATAGTAAAATGTTTTGTGAGCGTGAAATGAAATCATGCATATAAAACTTCTAGTGGTGCCTTAGAAATAGCAAGCGCCCAGTATAGTTTATTATTATTTTCTTAATCAACATTACGGCAGTGGTTATATGAGGAGGAATGTACTTGATTCTTCCAGGAGTCTGCCCCACAGAACACCACAAGGATAGGCCAAGAATCTTCTATTTGTCAGATATTTCTGATTAAAGCTCTTCACCAGCAGCTCATAGACACCACATAAGGGGAAAAACAGCTTGGGGAGGAGGAAAAAATGAGAAGAATTGTCTTCACCTGAAAATGACAACCTGGAACAGATCCGGTGAAAAACAAACACCTCTAAGTCACAGGATCACCTCGGCTTTGAATGGCATGGGGTTCTCCTGTTACTACCTTCCCATTCCGGCACTGACGTATTTTGTAACTAATTGCTTCTTCAAACCTCATCAATGATCTTTTGCACTTTCCGCAAAGAAATGTTGAAAGCTTTTAATGAAGAAATTAATTATGTACAGTCTTGAATGCAAATTAGACTAATTAATTGTAGCATTGATACCCTCTCCTAGCACAAAATATGAGAACTGGCATTATACATATTTATAAGGTAGAGTACATTTTGACAGATGCCTGCAGATTGTGATGAAAAGGTGGTCAAGGTGTCTGAAAGGACACCTTCTCTCTGACAGATGCATGTGGCTGCATTTCGTGAGAAGTTTGGTTTAGTTGTCAACAACAGTGACTTCACAATGTCGAGATATGAAAACTTCGGGCCTAAAATGGATTTTCCCCCAAAATGGAAAACTTGAGTGGAGTAGAGATGATTGGAACCAGGATTGAATGTTTCTTAGGAAAATTCATTAAAGTGTTCCTGGCTCCTACTGTTTGATTGTCTAAGAACTATTTCCATCAGGGCTGGATGGCTGAATGGTTGGAATTTGCCTCTTTTCATGTATGAGAATAGAGTTGACATCCATGTGAGTATCACTTGGCCACTGGGAAACAATGTTCTGCTTCACAGAAATCTGTGCTAAATAAAGACCCCAGTAGGGGGAAAAATGGTCACAATATTTTGTTGCTTCTCCTATCAAGAAATGGAGTTTATTTGTCCACCCTTTGGATCTGGCTTGGCTGTGTGACTTGCTTTGGCCAATGGGAGGTTAGCAAACATGATACAAGCAGAAGACTGAAAAGTGCTTCTGCACTGGGTTTGCCATCCCTTGCTCCTGCAGGAGACTTTTCTGCCACCAGGAGCACAAGCACATGGAGACATGCTCAGCCATCTCAGACATGACCCCAGGCACATGAGTGAGGCCATTCTAGATCAGCTAGCCACCTGCCGAGCCAACCCAGACCAGAGACAGCCCAGCCAACCAATAGAATCATGAAAAGTTTAAAAAACACATTCGCTGTTTGATACCACTAAGTGTGGAATGATTTGTTACACAGCAAAGGCTAACTGATACAAGTTACCACCAAAATGTCAGAGCACTTTCCTCCTACATTTGGGGGCGGTGGGTATTAAGGACCTTGTTCATGAGTGACTGGTGCTGCTTCCTTGGAAGACTCCACAGATAAAGACCAGTCTTTGGGGAAAGACAGACAATGAAGGAGTAAATCAGTCAATACTTCATTACAAAATGAAGGAAATGAGTTGGACAAAGAGGACTAGAAAACCCTTGGTCTGAGCATGTGTGGCCAAGATTGCTGCCTCCCAACAGCCATCTCCTCCCTCCATCTTCTTCCTTTCTGACCAAACCCTTTAAGTCCGTGATAGAGGCTGAAAGTACCAGAGGCCTGTTTGCCAGCTTCCTCTGCAGCCAGGATGGGCATGTGACCCAGTCCTGCCCAGTGGGACCCCAGGGGAATCTGGCAGGGGTATCCTTGGAAAGCCTTCCCTCCGTAATAAAAAAAGACACATCTCTGATGGCACGGTCCTTCTGTGGTTGGCAGAATTCCAAAATGGTGTCCCCAAGATTTCCTGCTCTAACCCCAGAACTGTGACTATGCTGAGTTATCACTCCTGTGATCATGGCACCTTATACAGCAGAAGGGATTTTGACATGTAATTAAGGCTGCTGATCAGTTGACTTTGAGCTCATCGAAAGGGAGATTACCTGGACGAGCTCATTCTAATCACATGAGCCCCTGGAAAGCAGAGAGCTTTCTCTGGCAGGTAGCAGAAGAAGAAGTGAGAGAGATCCAACATGTGAGAAGGACTCATTGAAAGACCATGTTTTGTTGCTGATGGAGGGACCACCTGGTAAAGACCTGGGAGCGGCCTCTAGGAGTTGAGAGCACCCCACCCCTGGCTGACGTCAGCATGACGGCAAGGATCCAGGCCTCAGTTTGCTGGTGTGTGGTAGGGGCAGGGGGGTTCTCTTTTCTTCAAAGGTACAACCTCAAGAGGCCATAAGTAGCCACAGTAGGAGCTGGGTGGTCACCTCTAAGAGCAGCAGAGAAACAGGGTCATAGGGCTTCACACAGTGATGGGGAGAAAAACAGACCTGAGCTGGAGAGAGAAAGGCTTGGGATCCTACATCCTGGTCAAGCCCTCTCCCCAGGCCTGGCAACACGCAGCTATTGGATCTCCCAGATACCACCACTCCTTTAGGAGTTCTGTCTTTCGCTTAAGCTCCGTGTGGTGTTGACCTCTTTGGGGGGAAACGTGCTTTATCCAATACAACACCTTCTACTCTAAGAGGTAAGTTACAGGTGGTTAGCTTAGTTAGTGACAGCCTCCAGCTTGGCTCAACTTACACCCTGACCTGTACCTTCTAGCTCCAGTGGGTTTCTCCCAAGGGCAAGCAAATGCCCTAGACCATGCCCACTCAAAGTGTGGTTTGAGGTTTTGGCGCCCATCGGAGAAAAGTGGGCTACTTGTCTTTGAGGGATTTAGGGGAGAATGCTGAGAAACCTGTACAGCTGTCGGACCCTGTACCACATCGAAGCCTCCGACCAGCATCTCGTTTCATTGAACAGAGGATAGACAGATGGTGCGGCTGGTAGCCACGCACGGTAGGACCACATATTGGTCTGCAATGTGTTGACAATAGAAAAAAATGATCCTTCACCCCTGGTAGCTTGTGAAGACTGCCCCAGGCTCCGGCATGTCAAGGTTTTCCTGGCAGGTATTATAGTTTGAGGCAATCTTTTGAGTTCAAGTCATAGCTTTCTTTCCTGGAAGAAATGAAGTAGTGTCACTATTCCTTCATTTCCTGCGGGGGAACCTCTCAGACCCCTGTCTTCCTTAGGATTCCCACACCAGATGGAGAAGTCTCCAGTGCAGCCGTTTCTACACAGCTTTCCTTGGAAGATGACAGAGTAAGAGTGTCAGAAGGAAGGGGTCATCCAGGCAGCACTTCCCAAATTGTGTTCTTTGCCCCCAGGTGGGCCGTGAGAAGGGCCCCAGTGACACAGGAGACACAGCCCGGTGTGTTTCTCTCATGGAAACTGGGGATGGGAATGGCGATGAAGCAAGACCTAGGAAACTGGGACTGGAAAGGCCCCAGAAATTACACAAATGCTCCATTTCAGTTTCCGGGGAACTGAAGTCAGAGATGTCAGCCTAAGGCCACGAAATCAGCCAGGGTCACATCCTTGAGCCTCTGACACTAACTTACCTTATTAGGTTACTACAGTGGCTGCTGTACCAAAGGTCAAACTAACAGTGACCAGGGCTGGATAGAAGTCGGTTTCCCTTCTGTATCTCAGTGCGGTTGTTCAGGCTGATGCGGTCAGGGGTCCAGGCTCCTTCTCCCTTTGTCCTCTTCCATCTTCAATAAGAGACATCTATTCCATAGCCTAGCCTGAGGGATGGGGATGTAACAGGATCAGATTTAAGTTATAGAAAGATGAGCGGCCTGCAGTGGGAGGTAAGAGGGGGCATGCGTGGGAACTGGCCAGAGAGTCAAAAGTAGAAACATGTGTTAAAATAGGATCCTGTTAAAATAGGGCCAGACAGTAATGAAAACTAATGACGGGACCCCATGTAAGATGACAAGGGGCAACTCACTCTGGGCTTCGCTCTCTGGGAAGCAATAGGGAGCGGTGCAGACTGTGGCAAACTGGGCCCTGCACACTGTCTGCAGCAGGGCTGCTTGCCTTCGGCCCTATCGACACTTGGGCCTGCGTAGTCTTCATTCTGGGGAGCTGGCCTGGGTGCGGTAGGATGTTTACCATCATACCTGAACTCCACCCAGTAGATGCCAGGAGCACCCTCCCCCCATTTGTAACAAACAAAAATGTTGCCAGTTGTTGCTAAATGTCCCCTGAAGAGTAAAATCCCACCCAGCTGAGAAACACCGGCCTCTAGGGAGCAGCCGTCCCTCCTCACCTCCAGCGACGGCTGCCCTGTGGGGATGCAGGCTCACCGTTCCTGAATCTTCCGAGTCTACAAAACTCCTCACATTTCATATTGCCAAATAACCCACTTTTTAAAAAAGTGCCAGCCAATACCACGTGAGACAGACGAAAGCCCACCCCAGGCCCCAGTCTGCAGCCTCGGAGTGAGCAGTCTGCGATGACCACCGAGGGGTGGATGGGATCCTCTTTTCCTTTGAGCCTCGATGGGTGGGAAGAACTTATTTATTTATTTATTATTAATTTTTATTGGCTATAGTTGCTTTACAATGTTGCGTTAGTTTCTGCTCTACAGCAAAGTGAATCAGCTATACGTATACATATATCCCCTCTTTTTTAGATTTCCTTCCCATTTAGGTCGCCACAGAGCACTGAGTAGAGTTCCCTGTGCTCTACAGTAGGTTCTCATTAGTTATCTATTTTATGCATAGTGGTGCGTATAGGTCAGTCCCATTCTCCCAATTCATCCCACCCCGTCTTCCCCCCCTTGGTAACCATAAGTTTTCTACATCTGTGACTCTAGTTCTGCTTTGCGAATAAGTTCATCTGTACCATTTTTCTAGATTCCACATATAAGTGATATTATACGATATTTGTCTTTCTCTTTCTGACTCACTTCGCTCTGTATGACAGTCTCTAGGTGTGGATGGGTTTCTTCATGTACTTATTCTTATGTCCACCAAAGGACCTGTTTTCTGGAACCTTCCATTGAATAGCAGCTTGTTCAATATTTGTTGAGTGAGTGAACAACAGAAGCTGACAGTTTATAATGCTAATCCCGTGTCTCCTCTTAACCCCCTAATTTTTATTTGACATGCAAACCCCTGATCTCTCAGATCACTCCAAAGTTCATTTCTCTCCCCTTCCTGCCCCTTACAGGAATTTAAGAGTTCAAAATAGATTCATCTGAAGTCACAAACCTGATTCCACACAGCTGTCAGCGCCCTCACTTGAAGCCAGCCCTTCCAGAAACACACAGAAGAGCCACACACGCTCACCCTCCCACCCCCTTTTTCAGAGAAAAAGGCCGTGTGTGGGAAAATGCTGTGGGCTTAGTGGTGGTCAGGATGATGAGCTTATGTTGAAAATGCTCTGCTCTGGATGAAAGTAAATAAAACAAAACCTTGTTCTTTAGAATTAACATCAGTGTTTCCTTCCACACTGCTGACATTGCGGACGGCCCCTGCCCCCTCGCCGACATCGCGTAGGAAAGGCTGCTGGTAACGGACCTCCCACGACTGTGTCTCGTTTGCACACTTCCTCCCCTCCCCTGAGCTTCTCCTAGTTGGATGCTTTTGACAGGCTCTGCGGCCTGTTTAGAGGTTGAGTGAAATGTTGCAGATTCGGGGATTCTGGTCTCTGAAGTCAGTTTCTGGTGAGCCCCCTCCCCGCGCCCCAGCCTCCTCGTGTCCCGGCTGGGATGCAAGTTGACAGCGAGCTCTGGGATCTGCGAGCAGTGACAGAGGCGAGGCATGCGGGGGACAGCACCCTCAAGGGAGGTGATAATACAGACAGGATCCCCTTTGTTCTCTGGGGCTTCCTCTGAGCCTGGGCCCGGTGGATACTTGGCGGACGCTTGCTCACGTGGTGCTGTCCGCATCCAGGAGGGGACAGGTAGCACTGTGACCGCACACTCCCTGCAGGGCCTGTCACCGCGCCGCCACCTGCCTGTCTGTGCCGCCTCACCTCCCACTGCTCTGCTGCAGCCACACCGGCCTGCCTTCAGTGGCTCCCAGGCAGGAGCTGGCAGAGTTCTTCTGTAAAGGGCCAGATGGTTGATATGTTTGGTGGCGTGGTTAGTGGCTGCTCTCCTACCGGTACCACTGCAACCTGCGTCCCCAGGAACCCCTTGGTCCTAGGCAAGCAGGGACGGTTGGTCACCCCACTTTGCAGGCCCTCTGGGCTCTGTTGCAGCTGCTCAGCTGTGCCCTTGAAATGCTGCAGCAGCTGGAAAAGAGAGGAAACTGGGGGGGCGTGGCTGTGGGCCCATAAAACTTCATTCATGAAGTCAAGTGGCCAGGCAGAGGGGTTCGCTGCCCCCTGTTCTGAGGCGGCAGTCTCACTCCCTCCGCAGGGCCTCCGCACTTGCATGAGTCGCTCTTCCCTCAGATACGCACCCATGCCTTTGCTCAGCTGTCCCCTCCTCAGAGCCCACGGGTCTCAGGCACCCGGCTGCTGAGTGTTGGCTGCTAAGAACCGCCAGTTGTCTCCTTCTCCAGAGGGGTGCTCTCAGGCAAAGGGCGCCACCTCGCCTGGGAGTCTATGCTCTGCCTTTCTCACCGTGGCTGCCCCAGAGGGCCCATGGATAACTCCAGCGCCGCTGCATCCTCACCCCGCGCCCGCCCACATCCCGCGTTACTCACCGTCCCATCCCGTTGTTGCATTGTCTTCGCAGCGCCGCACACCATCCTAAGTGATCTTGGCTGCACGTTCGTTTATTGATCTGTCGTCTGTCTGCCCCTGGAAGGTAGGGACCACGAGGCCAGGCTGCCTTGTTCCTCACTGGGAGGGAGCCGTGCCAGGCTCACGGCTGGCTCGCCATCGGAATCTGTGGTATTAATGGATGCAGTAACAACGGGGTGAAGCACAAGGGCTCAGAAGGCTTAATACGCTTTGCTCAAGGTCACTGCCAGCAGGAAGGAGAGAACTCGGGTCCTGGGCTGGGCTCCATCACCAGCATCGTGACTTGGGCACGTCACTTGCCCTTTCTGGACACTGACGCCCCAGCCACAGAGGCCCGTGTCTGTGTGCAACACGAGAGGCTGAGACGGCCTTAGCTGAGGGCTTGTGCAAATGTGGAGCTGAATGGTTTGAGGAGATGCCCCCTGCGGTTTCCTAACTTGGTTCCACCCCGCACCAGGCCCCTGATGACCCCAGCCCCCTGGCTCCCTGGAAGGCCCAGTGCCAGGTAGAGGGATTCCCATCTGCATCTCTTTGTGGCCAATTCTTTTTTCCGACTTCTTGGGTGTGTGACCTGGGCAGTGGGACAGGGCCCTGAACCCAAAAGGGCCACACATTTTAATGCTCTGCTATGGCTGTCTTGAAATTCTCAATACTTTTTATGGATCTTGATACTCTTTGAACAAGAGCCCAGGTTTTCAGTTTGCACCGGGCCCTGCAAATCCTGGAGCTGGCCCTCTGTGCCCTGTTTGCCAGATTTAGTTCCAAGAGCTTTTCAGGCATCATTGTGATTACCTGCAGTCTACACGAGAAGAAACTGAGGCCCAAGGGGACCAAGGGATTCGTCCCTTGGTGGCAGAGCAGGCTTGGAGCAAGGCTAGTTCCTCTCAGAGCCCTCTTCTGCCTTGAGCATCCCACATCCACCATTCTGCTTCTCCTGAGGACATTGGAGCTGCTCAGGAAACAGCCATTGATGATTGAGGTTGATTTTATGTCAGCCTGGGAAGGGAGGCCAGCCCTTCATGTGGCTGCCTCCTTCTCCTCTAATCTTCAGAGCCCTCCTCCTCCAGCAAGGCCTGCAGTCACTGCAGTCCTCTCATAGCCCACTTCAAAGCTTGGGTGGCCCAGCTCTCCACCTGGTCCAATCCTGTGGAGTCCTGAGGTCACGCCTGCTGGTGGACAGGTGTGCCCAAGCAGCACCTCATTTCCTGGGGGCAAGCATACAGTCTGATTCAGCAAACTGACGTTCACAGCCCCATAACCAAGCTTGGGAATGCAAGTGGTTAGGTGTCAAATTAGCAAGTACCTGCTGCGTTTGGAAATATTTATCAACTTATTTTTACTTTTCCTTCTAAGAAAATGTAAAGATGCTTGCAGGGTATATGAAACATAAGGTAAAAACATAAATCAGAAGTCAGGAGAAAAGGAAAACAGACGAAGAAGAATAGGGATATAATAGAAATATAAAACAAAGCCAGAAATAAGACTGTACATGCTGTGGTGGGCAGAATAATACCCCCCAAAGGTGTCCATTTTGTAATCCCCAGAACCTGTGAATAGGTGACCTTATGTGGCAAAAGACTTTGCAGATGTGATTAAGTTAAGGATCTTGAGATGCGAGGATTATCCTGGACTATCTGGGTGAGCTCAGTGTAATCACAAAGGTCCTTATAAAAGGAAGTCAGGGCTTCCCTGGTGGTGCAGTGGTTAAGAATCCGCCTGCCAACGTAGGGGACACCAGTTCGAGCCCTGGTCTGGGAAGATCCCACATGCTGCGGAGCACCTAAGCTCGCGAGCCACAGCTACTGAGCCTGTGCTCTAGAGCCCGCGAGCCGCAACTACTGAGCCTGTGCTCTAGAGCCCGCAAGCCGCAACTACTGAGCCTGCGCGCCTAGAGCCCTGCTCCGCAACAAGAGACGCCACTGCGATGAGAAGCCCACGCACCGCAACGAAGAGTAGCTCCCGCTTGCCCAACTAGAGAAAGCCCGTGTGCAGCAACGAAGACCCAACACAGCCAAAAATAATAAATAAATAAACTAAATAAATTTAAAAAGAAAAAGGAAGTAAGAAGAGTTGGAGTCAGAGAGAGAGGTGGGGACAGGTTGGGAGATGCTGTGCTGCAGGCGCTGAAGGTGAAATACGCCAAGGAGAGCAGGTGGCCTCGGACACTAGGAAAGGGAAGGAGACAGCTTCTCCCCTAGAGCCTCTGGAAGGCATGCAAGCCTTCCAACTCCTTGATTTTAGCCCATTGACCTGGGTTTTGGACTTCTGACCTCCAGAACTATAAGATAATACATTTTCTTGAGCTGTTCACTTTGTGATAATTTGTTATAGGAAACTCACTGATGTATGAAAGAATCTCATTTATTGGAGACCAATACTGAATAAGTTTACCTCTAAGTAATCATCCAATCAGGGAGTGAAGCCCACTGCCTTTGTGATCCACAAGGTATATGGATGAAAGCAAAATAAATAAATAAACACCCCTCCAAACCCCATCAATTTAAGTTCCCCAAGAAATTCTTGCTAAGGGTCCTCAAAACATCAGTGTCTTTCTCAGGGGGACCTCAGATCAGCAACACTGAAGGAGGCACTCAGGGGACAAGGGGGTCCTCTATAGCCACCTCGACCTTTGGCTGGACCACCAAGATAAGGAAAATGATGTATTAACAAACTGTGGAAATGAACTCAAACACAAATGGCAATATTTTCCCTTGTGTCTCTCTTTTCTCTAATGAAAATCCAACACATCCACAGGACTCATTCAAACAATGCAGAAGGAGTAAAGCAGAGGGTGTGAAACGTTTCCTGTAAAGGGCCAGGCAGACGATATGGGAAAGCAGCTGCAGTCGGGATGGTGAGTGGGCTGCTGTGTCCAAATAAAACCTTATTTACGAAAACAGATTAGTAGGTCTCTTGCAGCAGTGGGAAAGCTTCTGCTAGCTCTGGGATGAAGCTCCACTAATCCTGCATCCCCCTCCCAGACAGCATCCCTTTCCTAGTCAAGCTGTTATTCAGGTCTCTGTATGGGGAACAGCCACAGATCACAAGGGTGGAATGGAGATGGCTAATTGGCAGTGTCGACTGAAAAAACGCACAATTTAAAAGTTCAGAATTACGTTTTATTCAGCAGACATACTGAGGACATAGGCCTGGGAGACAGCCTCTACATAGCTCGGAGGGATTTCTCCAAAGAGCCGTGTGGCTGACAGGGTCTTTGTGCTCTGGCCGGTGTCAGGCCTGTGCCTCTGAGGTGGGAGAGCTGAGTTCAGGACATTGGTCCACCAGAGACCTCGCAGCTCCACGTAATATCAAATGGCAAAAGCCCTCCGAGAGAGCTCCATCTCAATGGTAAGACCCAGCTCCACTCAACAACCAGCAAGCTACAGTGCTGGACACCCTATGCCAACAACTAGCAAGAGAGAAACACAACCCCACCCATTAGCAGAGAGACTGCCTAAAATCATAATGAGGTCACAGACACCCCAAAACACACCACTGGATGCGGTCCTGCCCACCAGAAAGACAAGATCCAGCCTCATTCACCAGAACACAGGCACCAGTCCCCTCTGCCAGGAAGCCTACACAACCCATTGAACCAACCTTAGCCACTGGGGGCAGACACCAAAAACAACGGGAACTACAAACCTGCAGCCTGTGAAAAGGAGACCCCAAGCATAGTATGTTAAGCAAAATGAGAAGACAGAGAAACACACAGCAGCTGAAGGAGCAAGGTAAAAACCAACCAGGCCAAACAAATGAAGAGGAAATAGGCAGTCTACCTGAAAAGGAATTCAGAATAATGATAGTAAAGATGATCCAAAATCTTGGAAATAGAATAGACAAAATGCAAGAAACATTTAACAAGGACCTAGAAGAACTAAAGATGAAACAAACAATGATGAACAGCACAATAAATGAAATTAAAAATTCTCTAGAAGGAATCAATAGCAGAATAACTGAGGCAGAAAAATGGATGTGACCTGGAAGATAAAATAGTATAAATAACTACCACAGAGCAGAATAACGAAGAAAGAATGAAGAGAATTGAGGACAGTCTCAGAGACCTCTGGGACAACATTAAATGCACCAACATTCGAATTATAGGGGTCCCAGAAGAAGAAGAGAGAAAGAAAGGGATTGAGAAAATATTTGAAGAGATTATAGTTGGAAACTTCCCTAATATGGGAAAGGAAATAGTCAATCAGGTCCAGGAAGCACAGAGAGTCCCATACAGGATAAATCCAAGGAGAAACATGCCAAGACACATATTAATCAAACTATCAAAAATTAAATACAAAGAAAACATATTAAAAGCAGCAAGGGAAAACCAACAAATAACATACAAGGGAATCCCCCTAAGGTTAACAACTGATCTTTCAGCAGAAACTCTGCAAGCCAGAAGGGAGTGGCAGGACATATTTAAAGTGATGAAAGGGAAAAACCTACAACCAAGATTACTCTACCCAGCAAGGATCTCATTCAGATTCAACGGAGAAATTAAAACCTTTACAGACAAGCAAAAGCTAAGGGAATTCAGCACCACCAAACCAGCTTTACAACAAATGCTAAAGGAACTTGTCTAGGCAGGAAACACAAGAGAAGGAAAAGACCTACAATAACAAACCCAAAACAATTAAGAAAATGGTAATAGGAACATAACTATCGATAACTACCTTAAATGTAAATGGATTAAATGCTCCAACCAAAAGACATGGACTGGCTGAATGGATACAAAAACAAGACCCGTATATATGCTGTCTACAAGAGACCCACTTCAGACCTAGGGACGCATATAGACTGAAAGTGAGGGGATGGAAAAAATATTCCATGCAAATGGAAATCAAAAGAAAGTTGGAGTAGCAATTCTCATATCAGACAAAATAGACTTTAAAATAAAGACTATTACAAGAGACAAAGGAGGACACTACATAATGATCAAGGGATCAATCCAAGAAGAAGATATAACAATTGTAAATATTTATGCACCCAACATAGGAGCACCTCAATACATAAGGCAAATGCTAACAGCGATAAAAGGGGAAATCGACAGTAACACAATCATAGTAGGGGACTTTAACACCCACTTTCACCAATGGACATATCATCCAAAATGAAAATAAATAAGGAAACACAAGCTTTAAATGATACATAAACAAGATGGACTTAATTTATATTTATAGGACATTCCATCCCAAAACAACAGAATACACTTTCTTCTCAAGTGCTCATGGAACATTCTCCAGAATAGATCATATCTTGGGTCACAAATCAAGCCTTGGTAAATTTAAGAAAATTGAAATTGTATCAAGTATCTTTTCTGACCACAACATTATGAGACTAGATATCAATTACAGGAAAAAATCTGTAAAAAGTACAAACACATGGAGGCTAAATTGAAATTGAGACTGTGATTAAAAATCTTCCAACAAACAAGAGCCCAGGACCAGATGGCTTCACAGGCAAATTCTATCAAACATTTAGAGAAGAGCTAACACCTGTTGTTCTCAAACTCTTCCAAAATATAGCCGAAGGAGGAACGCTTCCAAACTCATTCTACAAGGCCACCATCACCCTGATACCAAAACCAGACAAAGATTTCACAAAGAAAGAAAACTACAGGCCAATAACACTGATGAACATAGATGCAAAAATCCTCAACAAAATACTGGCAAACAGGATCCAACAGCACATTAAAAGGATTATACACCATGATCAAGTGGGGTTTATCCCAGGAATGCAAGGATTCTTCAGTATATGCAAATCAATCAATGTGATCCACCATATTAACAAAATGAAGGAGAAAAACCATAAAATCATCTCAATAGATGCAGAAAAAGCTTTCGACAAAATTCAACATCCATTTATTTTAAAAACTCTCCAGAAAGTAGGCATAGAGGGAACTTACGTCAACATAATAAAGGCCATGTATGACAAACCCACAGCCAACATCGTCCTCAATGGTGAAAACCTGAAACCATTTCCTCTAAGATCAGGAACAAGACAAGGTTGCCCACTCTCACCACTATTATTCAACATAGTTTTGGAAGTTTTAGCCACAGCAATCAGAGAAGAAAAAGAAATAAAAGGAATCCAAATCAGAAAATAAGAAGTAAAGATGCCACTGTTTGCAGATGACATCTTACTATACATAGAGAATCCTAAAGATAGTACCAGACAACTACTAGAGCTAATCAATGAATTTGGTAAAGTAGCAGGATACAAAATTAATGCACCGAAATCTCTTGCATTCCTATGCACTAATGATGAACAATCTGAAAGAGAAATTAAGGGAACACTCCCACTTACCATTGCAACAAAAAGAATAAAATACCTAGGAATTAACCTACCTAAGGAGAGAAAAGACCTTTATGCAGAAAACTGTAAGACACTGATGAAAGAAATTAAAGATGATACAAACAGATGGAGAGATATACCATGTTCTTGGATTGGAAGAATCAACACTGTGAAAATGACTCTACTCCCCAAAGCAATCTACAGATTCAGTGCAATCCCTATCATACTACTAACGGCATTTTTCACAGAACTAGAACAGAAAAATTCACAATTTGTATGGAAACGTAAAAGACCCCAAATAGCCAAAGCAATCTTGAGAAAGAAAAATGGAGCTGGAGGAATCAGGCTCCCGGACTCCAGACTCTACTACAAATCTACAGTAATCAAGTCAGTATGGTACTGGCACAAAAACAGACATATAGATCCATGGAACAGGATGGAAAGCCCAGAGATAAACCCACGCACCTATGGTCAACTAATCTATGACAAAGGAGGCAAGGATATACAATGGAAAAAGGACAGGCTCTTCAATAAGTGGTGCTGGGAAAACTGGACAGCTACATGTAAAAAATGAAATTAGAACTCTCCCTAACACTGTATACAAAAGTAAACTCAAAATGGGTTAAAGTCCTAAATGTAAGTCCAGACACTATAAAACGCTTAGAGGAAAACATAGGCAGAACACTCTATGACATAAATCACAGCAAGATCCTTTTTGACCCACCTCCTAGAGAAATGGAAATAAAAACATAAATAAACAAATGGGACCTAATGAAACTTAAAAGTTTTTGCACAGCAAAGGAAACCATAAACAAGACCAAAACACAACCCTCAGAATGGGAGAAAATATTTGCAAATGAAGCAACTGACAAAGGATTAATCTCCAAAATTTATAAGCAGCTCATGCAGCTCAATAACAAAAAAACAAACAACCCAATCCAAAAATGGGCAGAAGACCTAAAGAGACATTTCTCCAAAGAAGACATACAGATTGCCAACAAACACATGAAAGAATGCTCAACATCATTAATCATTAGAGAAATGCAAATCAAAACTACAATGAGATATCATCTCACACCAGTCAGAATGGCCATCATAAAAAAATCTAGAAACAATAAATGCTGGAGAGGGTGTGGAGAAAAGGGAACACTCTTGCACTGTTGGTGGGAATGTAAATTGATACAACCACTATGGAGAACAGTATGGAGGTTCCTTAAAAAACTACAAATAGAACTACCATACGACCCAGGAATCCCACTACTGGGCATATACCCTGAGAAAACCATAATTCAAAAAGAGTCATGTACCACAATGTTCATTGCAGCTGTATTTACAATAGCCAGGACATGGAAGCAACCTAAGTGTCCATTGACAGATGAATGGATAAAGAAGATGTGGCACATACATACAATGGAATATTACTCAGCCATAATAAGAAACGAAATAGAGTTATTTGTAGTCAGGTGGATGGACCTAGAGACTGTCACACAGAGTGAAGTAAGAAAGAGAAAAACAAATACCGTATGCTAACATGTATATATGGAATCTAAAAAAAAAAAAAAAAAATGGTTCTGAAGAACCTAGGGGCAGGACAGGAATAAAGACGCAGATGTAGAGAATGGACTTGAGGTCACGGGGAGGGGGAAGGTTAAGCTGGGATGAAGTGAGAGTGGCATGGACATATACACAACTACCAAGTGTAAAACAGATAGCTAGTGGGAAGCAGCCGCATAGCATAGGGAGATCAGCTTGGTGCTTTATGACCACCTAGAGGGGTGGGATAGGGAGGGTGGGAGGGAGACGCAAGAGGGAGGAGATATGGGGATATATGTGTATGTATAGCTGATTCACTTTGTTATAAAGCAGAAACTAGCACACCATTGTGAAGCAATTATAATCCAATAAAGATGTTACCAAGAAATGAAAACAAAAAACAAAAAAACCCAAAAAACAAACAAAACAGACCAGCAACTGGATTTGGTCTGCGGGCTGTAGTTGCTTCCCCAACTGCTTTAGACCATAATAGATTTCTGAAGGTCACTGAGCCCGTCCACAACATGACTCAAGAGTTCTCAATGACCTGGATCATTTTGCCTCCCCCTGGACCAGGCACAGAGACAACTCCTCCCAACCTACCTTCCCTGTGGACAGCAACAATGATACCCAACATGGGTTTGGTAAAGTGGCTGGCAGATCTGCTTGGCACAGAGCAGGTGCTCAGAGACGTGGTGGCTGGGACTAGACTGCTGTCCTCCTCTGACGGCACACAATCAGAGCTCATTAAAGGAGATTTTGGTGGTGACAGGTGCAGGCTAGAGACAAGTCCTACCTTGGCCACTTACTCTCTGTGTGGCTTTGGGTGAGTTACTTAACTTCTCTTCGGTGCAGAGTCTTCATTTGGAAATGGAATGCTAATTGTGGTTATTGGTGGTTGTGACGGTTCAGTATAGAGTTGCCAAATAAGATACAGGATGCCACATTAAATTTGAATTTCAGGTAAACAATGAATTATTTATTTATTTATATTTTATATTGGAGTATAGTTGATTTACAATGTTGTGTTAGTTTCAGGTGTACAGTAAAGTGATTTAGTTACAGATATTCACGTATCTATTCCTTTTCAGATTCTTTTCCTATATAGGTCATTACAGAGCACTGAGTATGGTTCCCTGTGCTACGTAGTAGGTCCCTGTTGATCTGTTTTACATATATTAGTGTGTATATGTTAATCCCAACCTCCTAATTTATCCCTCCCACCCACCTTTTCCCTTTGGTAACCATAAATTTGTTTTCTAAGTCTGTGAGTCTGTTTTGTAGATAAGTTCATTTGTATCATTTTTTAAGATTCCACATATAAGTGACATCATATGATATTGTCTTTGTCTAACTTACTTCACTTAGTATGATAATCTCTAGGTCCCTTCATGTTGCTGCAGATGGCATTATTCCATTCTTTTTTATGGCTGAGTAGTATTCCACTGTATATATGTACCACATCTTCTTTATCCATTCATCTGTCAGTGGGACATTTAAGTTGTTTCCATGTCTTGGCTATTGTGAATAGTGCTGCAATGAACATTGTGGTGCATGTATCTTTTTGAATTAGAGTTTTCTCTGGATATATGCCCAGGAGTGGGATTGCAGGATCATATGGTAATTCTATTTTTAGTTTTTTAAGGACCCTCCATACTGTTCTCTATAGTGGTTGTACCAATTTACATTCCCATCAACAGTGTAGGATGAATAATTTTTTTGTGTGTAAGTAAGTCCCAAATATTGAATTTTCTTCATATGCTAAACCTAGCAGCCCTATTTCAGTAAGATAATGCTTGAGGAACGTCTGAGCCAGTGCCTGGTGTGTAATGGGAGCCCAGTAAAAGGTTAGGACTTTCTAATGTTATCTGTAAATGGAGTTACTATGTTTTTGACACCCTACCTATCTGGTTGTTGGGAGAACCGGACAAAGTAAGGTCTGTGAAAACCAAAGCCACTCTGGCCAGTCTGTCCTGTCAACTCTTCTTCGTCTTCTTATTCCTTGTTCTTCCCATTCCATCCTGTCAATTCCACAAAGCTGAATGAACCAATTTCCCAGTGCCGGTGCTCCTTGGTCTGCTTCTGGGAGGGACTTTACCTCTTTCTGGTGGGGGAGCAGGGTAGGAGGCAGCCCCTGTGTCTCTCCTTGCTCTGGGTGGTCTGGCTCCGAAGACCTAGAGAAAGAGCTAAAGTCAAGTCAGCTCTGAAAACCTGGTTCCCACGGACCCAACTCGATTTGGGCCTGACAAAAATCCTCCCTCCGCAGCCTCCTTTTCCCAGATCCCCCTCTTCCCAGGATCCCCCTCTTCCCAGATCCCCCTCTTCCCAGATCCCCCTCTTCCCAGGATCCCCCTCTTTCCAGATCCCCCTCTTCCCAGGATCCCCCTCTTCCCAGATCCCCCTCTTCCCAGGATCCCCCTCTTCCCAGATCCCCCTCTTCCCAGGATCCCCCTCTTCCCAGATCCCCCTCTTCCCAGGATCCCCCTCTTCCCAGATCCCCCTCTTCCCAGGATCCCCCTCTTTCCAGATCAGCCTCTTGCTGGAACCTCCCTCTTCCTTTCTTTCACCACAGCACCAGCTGCCTATAGCCCACAAAGCACGAGAGATTTTATTCCATTTTCTATTCTTCCACTTTGGTTTATTTTATTTGACTCAAATTTTTCCCCTACTACATTTTCATCGCACTTACATATCTTTTAAATAAAAAATGCAGGCACACAATTTTAAAAGTCAAAGATACTCAAAATTCACAACAATATCAGCTACGAAACCTTTCCTGTTTCCACCTTCCCCAACCCCAATCCCTGCGCCCAAGAGCAAACTCATTTCAACCTGCAGGCTGTTTTCTGTTCTTGGCCACTTTGTAATGTAGCCTACTTACCCTACTGCTTTATGCTTTGCAATGTTGGATTTGTTCCACTCTTATCCTCCCCACCACACCCCCTTGCCCTCCCTCCCCTCATTCTTCCAATAACAGCATCAACCCCTTTGGGTTCAAAGCAGTCCCAGTGTGCTCCTGACTGTGACTCCCTGAGTACTAGCCAGCCACTGCCGTGACACCTGTGCACACTGTTTTGTTGGGTGCAGGGGTGACTTGGGGGTCCTCGTGTGGGCTTCAGGGGACTGAGTCAATAGGTGTCCCCAGCACAAGGTCAAACCTTCTCAAAAGGCTTTGGAAGTTGAAGTTCAATGTCACTTCTGATGATGTACACACAGCCCAGAACCCTGACCGGGTTGGCAAGAAGGCAAGCTTTCAAACCATAGTGTCTCTCACCCTATGGCCCAGACCACTCTTCACTCTGCCTGTAGGGTACCCTAAAGTCTTATTTTTATAGATCCCACAATTATTTCATGAATAACACAATCATATAGCACTGTAATTTGAGTGTTAAAAGAATGGCTTTGTTAAATGTAAAGAAGAGAAGAGACTTTGCCCCTACCGTCTTAAGTGCTGTACCTGGGACCTGGGAATTAAACTGACAAAAGACAGATTAACAGGAGAAGAGCATATTTTATTTGATGTTACTATTTTTATGTGTAGACAGAGGCCTTCATATATAAGAAAGAAAGACCCAAAAAAGCAGATAGGTCTGAGAGCTTATATACCATTTTAACAAAGAACAGTAAATTGTGGAGAGGTGACAAGACCAAAGAAAAAGGGATTTGGGGCTAGGGACAGTAAATTGTGAGAAAGTGACCAGGAAATACATGGGGGAAACTAAAGGAAGATAAGGGTTATTTTAGTAGGTTTATTCGTACAGATTCATCTCAGCCTTGACTGTCCATCTTGGGTAATAGGAATGTTCTCTTTCTGGTACAGGGAGGGCACTTTCCTCATAGGAAATTTATGCCCTGCTTTGAAGTAGAAGGGGGTGGTCAGAGAGCCCTTCCTGAATCTGGTGTTTTTCAATTGCCTTCAGCTCAAAATAGTCAATATGCAAGAGTGTCATGTTTGGGGATGGCATGTCCTGATCCTTTTCAAATGTAAACATTAAAAATATGCCACAGTTTTTGTTACCATATTTCTTAATATGCTAGGAGTCCCATAAAATGAATGAGGTCTGGTCCATCTCTGCCTCCGAGAGGTCCACTGTGAACCCTGGACCCACAGAGAAAGGTGCTGCAGGTGTGCATGTTTCGGGGAGGGGGTCTGGCTCTTGCTGGATTCTCGCGGGCCCTTCTATTCTTATGCCCCATGTTCAGATGAGGAAATCTTGGCTCAGAGAAATGCCTTCAGTTGCCCAAGGTCATGGAGCCGTCTGTCAGTGGTGGAGTCATGCTACGATCCCAGGTGGTCTGACCTCAGAACCTGCACGCTTACCCACCGAGTCATCATTGGAAGGACTGAGGGGGCCGTATTAGCTTCCTAGGGCTGTGGTCACAAATTACCACAGCCTTAGTGGTTTAAAATGTCAGCAATTTATTCTCGTACATTCTTGGGTGTCAGAGTCCAAAACGGGTCTCAGTAAACTAAAGTCAGAGTGTGGACCTCCCTCTGGAGGGTCCAGATGAGAACCATTTGCTTGCCTCTTGCAGCTTCCAGAGCCACGTTCCTCACATCCCTGGGCTCCTGGCCCCTCTTCCGTCTTCAAAGCCAGCAGCCCAGCATCTTGCGTCAGCATCACTCTGCCTTCTGTGCAGTCAAATCTCCCTCTGCCTTTCTCTAATAAGGACATTGGCGATTGCATTTAGGGACCTTGCAGTCATCCAGGCTAATGTTCCCATCTCAAGATCCTTTACTCAATCACATCTCCACAGTTCCTTTTACCGTGTGAGGTCACATTCACAGGAACCAGGATGTGGACCTCAAAATCCTTGGGGGCCATTACTCAGCTTACCCCAGCAGCCCTCAAAGGTGTGTGTCCCACAGGCTGGGTCCTCACCGTGGAGATTTCATGGTGGCCTATGAAAGGGTCACGACAGCCATGGGAATCTCTAGTCTCCTGTAGGAGGTAGAGCATGTAACTCATCGACCAAGCAAATGCCTCCGGAATCTCTCAGGCAGGACCAGTACAACCCAAGCTTGGAGGTCTTTTTTTTTTTTTTCCTTTTTTTTTAAGATTGAATTTTATTTATTTTGGGCTGTGTTGGGTCTTCATTGCTGCATGCAGGCTTTTCCTAGTTGTGGCGATCGGGGGCTACTCTTCGTTGTCGTGGCTTCTCTTGTTGCAGAGCACAGGCTCTAGGTGCACGGGCTTCGGTAGTTGTGGTGTGTGGGCTTCAGTAGTTGCAGCACGCGGGCTCAGTAGTTGTGGTGCATGGGCTTGTTGCTCCGCAGCATGTGGGATCTTCCCGGACCGGGGCTTGAACCTGTGTCCCCAGCATTGGCAGGCGGATTCTTAACCACTGCGCCACCAGGGAAGTCCCAAGCTTGGAGGTCTTAAGTTTCAGGAGGAAGAATGATTCCTGCCCCAGCAGCCCCCTCTGCCATCAGCACAGGGGGCTCTTGGGGGAGAGAAGCAGAGGGACAAGCTTCCTGTCCTCACCTCTGCTAAGATGCTGGGGAGGCTGGGAGGCTGTGGAGGTGAGATCTTTGACCTCTGGAGGTAACAACAACCAGTATTTGAACTCAATGAGTCCTGCTGTATGGTGGGTGATCTCATCTCTCTGATCCTCAGTTATCTCCTCTGTACAATGGGAACAGTGCCTGCCTCAGACGATGGCTGTCGGGATTCACAACCCATGTAGAAAGCACTGGGCAGAGTCCCTGGTACATGGTGAACTCATGGCAGATCTCCTATCTCAAATAACTGGTAACCCCATAACCCAGTTGGTCAGGCCACAGTCCTTGCCCTCCTCAATGCCGTCTCCCATTCCTATCCCATATCCAATCCATCAGCAAATCTTCCATCTGCTTTCAACGTGTCCCTGCAAGAAACCATTCTTGCCCAAATCACCATCATCTCCCTCCCGGGTTCTTGCAAGAGCCTCGTCAATGGCCTCCCTGCATCCCCTGCCCTCTTATCATCTCTCACCCACAGAGCAGCAGAGAGGATCTTTTCAAGCTCAAGTCAGTTCAAGGCCTTCTTTGCTCAGAGCCTTCCAATGGCTCCCTACTTCATACCCTTTCCACGGCCGGCAAGCATCCGTGGGATCCAGCCTCCAGGCCATTCTCTGACCTCATTCCACATTCCTCTCTCCACCTCTGTCTCTGCTCCAGCCACACTGGCCTCCCAGCTTCTTCTCCCATACACCAAGCAAGTTTCTGCCTCAGGGCCTTTGCACTGGCTGTTCCCTCTGCCCCAAATGTCCTTCCTTCTGATGCCTATGTACCTAGCAACCTTGTCTCCTTCATGTCTTTGCTTCAGTGTTAACATTTCTGTGATTCCATCCCCGGTCCAACTATATAAAAGAACAACCCCTGTATATCTTATATCCACACCTGACATGTGATTTTGTTATTATTTACTTATTTATTTTTTGTCATCTCACTGTCAGCTCTATGAAGGCAGGAGCTATGTCTGTTTTGCCTTCTGCTGTGATTCTAACATCTAGGATAGTGCCTGGCATATAGTGCGTGCTTACTAAACAGTTGTTGAATCTGCAGAAGAATTTATTGGGGATGGAATGAGACCAGTGCCAGGCACTGTTCTAAGGGCTTTACATAGATTCTCTGCTCTAATCCCCACACCAGTGTTATGAGAGAGGTACCATTCTGCTCGTTCCCCACTCCCTCCTTGCCCCACAAACACATTTACATCCACACAGACCCATTTAACAGATGAGAAAACTGAGGCTCAGAAAGTCCAAGTGACTTGTCACGGTTGAGCCAGGGTTTAAGCCCAGATGGGGAGAGTCCCGTGCTCAGTCTCTCTCTTGGTGCACTGTAGGGTGCTGTCCACTCTGACAGCCATCAGCACCCTGTGGTGGCTCTTAAGGACATGCAGCGTGGCTGGTCTTAATTGAGATGTGCTGTGAGTATAAAAGACACACTGATTTCAAAGGCTTCATACCAAAAGAGGAGTGTAAATTATCTCATTAATAAGTTTTTACATTGGTGACATGTTGAAATGATAATATTTTGGATATATTGGGTTAAGTAAAATATATTATTCAAATTAATTTCACCTGGCTCTTTTCCTTTTTTTTTTAAATGTGGCTGCTAGAAAGTTCAGAATGGCACATGTGGCTCCCATTTTTGGCCCATGGTATGTGTCGGTTGGACAGCACTGTCCTGCAGCATCTTCTGTGCCCTGATGTCCTGAACATCTCTTGCCTGGGAGTAGGCAGGTGAGCTGCTGGACGGATTCCACTGGGCTCCAGGATGCCACAGTCAAAGCCTGTTCTCTGAAGACCCCGCTGAGGGATTCGGATGGCTAAATATTTACGGTTCTAAGGTTGCATTTCTAACAGCTCCAATATGCCTTTGGATTTTGTATAAACCTAATCATGGCACGCACACGGTTTCCATTTCCACCGCCTTTAATCCTCCAGCCCTCGATAAAAAAGATGTGATGACATCTCTTGAAGAGTTAGGCCAAGTCTGCCTGGGAAACGGCTACACAGATTTGCAAGTGGGCAGGGGCTGACAGGGGGCGTTCCCCAGTGGTTGTATTTTTGGAAGTAATAGTGGTGTCTTTAGTGGTCAAATTTGATTACTCTCCCAACCTGGTCGTGGAATGAAAGTTAGGAATTCTATAGAGTCTAAGGCTAGACTTGCCATACCTGTGCTTACCCCTCCAAGGGGACTCAGTGCAGGATTTAAAATTGCTGCTGATGAAAATTTAGGTTGGGTGTTGGAGGACAAGAAAACTTATTATTTGTTGTGGGTTGTGATGGTGAAAGTAGAATTATGGTGTGGTGTGTGTGTGTGTGTGTGTGTGTGTGTGTGTGTGTGTGTTTTCAATCTATCTAATTTCATTCAGGTGGGCTGTGGCCACTATGCTCTGTTTCACCAAGCCCCGAGGGCAGGGTGACACTCTGCATCCCTGTTTGAAGTGACTGTATATGGAGACTTGGGTCACAGGAGAGAAACATTTGGAAAAATCGGGAGTGCTTCAGGGTGACTTAGAGGCAGCTGACGTTCGAAGTCTTCTCTAGCGAGACCGACCGCAAAGTCTCAGGTGGCACAAATAAGATGAGAACTCTGAAACATTTGCAGGACTTAAACCAAATTGTAATTAGAAGGTAAAATAACTCACATGGCTACCAAAAAATTTTTCTTCATATTAGATCCCAAGAATCTTGTTAATGGAGACATCATCTGAAGCTGGATATTTGAAAAATATTGGAATGAAAAGTCTCCTGTTTCTTTACTTTTCACTTCCTTAAACTACTGGTAGCAATTTTTAACAATGGGAAATTGTTATCCATGACGTATAGAGCATACTTTATATTATCCTGACTGTATCTTCTTTCTGAAAGTTAATTAATTCTCACTCAGGGCCAAGAGTGTTTTAACACAAGGGCAATACCCCTGGAATCATGAAATTATTTCATGTGAAGGCTAAGGTTTTGCAATCGTAGATGACAAGTTACCGTTAGAAAAAGAAATTCTTTCCTTTTTTTCTTTCGAATTCTGGTGCCCTACTTGCAATGAAGTGAGGCCGTTTTCTTAAAATTCTGGCCTCTCGGCAAATGGTTATTTTAACTGACACTCAAGTCAAAAGCTCGTTTGTAATGTCCTTTCATTTCAGTTTTATGGCAAATTAAATTATGGTTGTGGTTAAACAAAATTACATTAAAAACCATATGTGCTGAAGAAGTTTTGAGGAAGAGTATCGAGTTTATACTTTAAAAAGCCGGAACTGCTCTGTTTAAAGTGGATCTTTCATAAACTTGGAGTCACCGAGCAACAATAATGTCCTTCACTGAGTCAAACACTTTGGAAAGAAAGGCGAACTGAAAACACTTAGTCGAGTTTTTCTGTCAAACCACATTTGAAATTAAGGAATTCGTGTAAATTGCCGTCTTCTGCATCAGAAGGAAGAAACGGACACAATTCCCCTGCTATATGGAGTTGTTGTGACATAAGAAAACAAAATCTTTTTAAACCTCGAGTTTAATTAATTCTTTAAAAAAAAAAAAAACTTTAGCAGCAGCACGTTAAAAGGAAAAAGGAGGGGGGGGAACCCGATTAGCTCCAAATAAGCATCTCTTAATCACCCTTAGCAAGGCGTAATTTGCAAAACACTACGAGGAAGTAACATCTTTTTAATTTTAGGGGGGGAAGCGCATTGATAAAAAATAAGTAGAACATTTTAATTAAAACTCATAAAGTTGTGGACATCTGCCGGGGATTGTTCAGCGTGGCAGCGATTAGCGGATCCCAGCACGTAGATAATGAATCGTTACTGGCATAATGGGCAGGGTCCTCTGTGAGAACGCTGCGGGCTCACTTTGTGGGGCAGGGCATATGCCTATTAGATTCCAATAAGTTTAGCCTAAGAGCGGGGAGGAGGGTGAGATGGGGGGGAGGCAGAGTTAAACACAGGAAACAAGCGTTGAGTGTGTGCCAATAAAAATGATCACAAATCAGGGCTGCTGATGTCATAACCCTGGGGGTCGGGGGTCACGCGGAGTGAATGCGACTGAAAGGGACCGCCTGTCTGCGGCCGGAGCGGCGGCTGGCGAGGGGGGCGCGGCGCGCACAAAGGGCCCGGAGCGCCTCGTTAGAGACGCGTTTGATGGGCTCCCGTCCCCCAAGGGGGCCCTGGGCGACGTCAATGGGATAATTACGATGATCTAATGGCCGGCTCTTTTGCATGCAGGCCCGCCTCAATAGGGAGCCTCGAGGCTGCATTGAGGCCGGGCTGTGTAAACTGTAGGGTGCCTCGTCGACTTGGAGCCGCGGAGACTGGCGGCGGGTCAACTTGGACCACTTTGCATTCACGCTCTGAATAGGCGGAGCGGGAGGCGCCCCTTTCCGCGGCCGCCTTTCAGCCGCGAGAGTGACAGATTGGAGGTCAGGGGCTGGCGGGATGGAGGCCCCGGCGGCGCAGATGGACCGCGCGCGGCCACTGCGCGGACCCCCGCCCGGACCCCCGCCCCGCGCCGAGGCGCGTCTACGCGGACCGCTCGGACCGCGCGCCGGTGCGGGACCCGAAGCTTCGGTCCTCCCAAGGCGGCCGCGGGAAGAGCGGGTTTCCACTTGCCCCCAGATCGCCTCTCTCTTAATTACAAGAGTAATACGTCCAACAGGTCCCACAGCCCAGCACTTGGCTGCTGTCCCGGCACTTGTGCGCGTCCCCAGAAGCGGACTTGGCCCCTGCCAAGAGCACGAGCAAAGCAGCCCCACCCCGAATGCTTTGGTGGAGCAGGGGAGGGGAGGGAAAAAAAAAAAAAGAACTGGGTAGTTCGATATTTAAAAAGAATGCTCAGTGGATTATGTTGGACCACATGACATTGCTGATGTCCCACCACTTTTGACCCAAGAAGCTGGCTGTTTCATGTGGTGCAACCGAACGGTATCCTGCTTCCCTCAGGACCCAGTGTATCCATTGTGAATTATTTTGCAGACGCAGGAATCCTAATCTTTTCGGCCCCTAGGAGTTTTACAGAGCCGGGTCTTTCATCAAGCACATAATAGGCACTCAGTGAATATTGGCGGAATGAACGAATGAATAAACGAATATAGAACGTACACAGAAAAAGCAAGTCGTTCTCTCCTTTGCCCTCCTCCCACCAGCGGCCCCAACTCCTCTAAGGCCAGCAATTCCAACAGCCTGGAACATTGCGCTTCCCTCCTTTCTCTTGCAGTTAAGAAAAACCACTCTGTTTCTAGAAAACTTAAATCATACTTACAAGGTAAGAAGAAAGTAATAATCCCTATATCATCATTCCAGACCTGTGTGTGTGTTCTCTCTATAAGACTGCGTATGATACATCACATATCCTAGGTCACAAATAGAGCCCTGCTTTTATATTGGCAAGATCATAGGATACACGATATTTGACAACCTGATATAACCCACCCTCACTGACATTGTTCTATACCAGTAAATATCGATGTACGTTCTCTTATAAATAACTATCTATCACTTGTGACATGGACACAACCTTATTTGCTTAAGCAGTCCCCCACTGATGGACATGTTCATTGTTTCCATTTTTTCCTCTTCAAAACAATATTGTTATGAATGTATTTGCACATTCTATTTCTGTACATTCTTCCAGTTATCTCCTTAAGATGAATAATTATTGTTTCAAGGAGGGTAAAGGATGCCAGTTCTCTTACATAGTCTATATTTAGGGCTGGAATCAATCCTAGACAATAGCCTTTGTCACATATGAAAATGCATAAAAATGCACCGAGCTATTCAGTCCTCATCCTCACAGCAAACATTTAAACTCTCATCTTTTCCAACCCAGAAACTTTCTTTTTCTTAGCAGAAATTTTGGGGGTCACTCCAGGGAAAGAGATGTCTCTGATCTTATTAATCCATTCTTTTCTTCATTCAGTGAAGTCCTTTTCTTTGGGCCAACAGTTAGAAATGATTTCATCTTTGATGCCTTCCCTGGAGTCATAACCCTTTCACAGTTGAGCTGAGCACCAGATTACCTTGAGGTCCCAAAGCCAGACTTGGAAACAATACTCAGCCCAGCAAATGACAGAGTGTAACTGATGAAATGGAATTGCCAAGCGTAATAAGATGCAACCGCTGCTTTGGGATCGTGCTGCTACTCACATGATATCCAAGCTACGTCTGGGCTGCAGGATCAGATCATCATCAGACAGAAAACAAAAGTGGAATTAAGTGGTATTTAAGCATTTTAAAATTCAATTTCAATAAAACAATATATGTACATTGTAAACACTTCTTCCAAACATGACAGTGAAAAGTTTCTCCCCCATCTCATCTCCACCACCACCACCCAGTTTCTAGATTTTTCTCCCCAGAGGTAACCACTCCTATCATTTCCTGCATCTCTTTCCATCAATATTTGCACACATACACACAGCTGCATATATGCATCTCCCCTTTGACACTGGAAGTTAATATACTCTATACTTCGTTATGTATTTTGCTCTTTTCACTTACAGACTCTGGATCAGTATCCCTTGGTGTGATGAACCACAGTTTAACCAATCCCCTGCTCGTGGACACTTAGGTTGGGCTCAGTCTTTTGTTACTGCAAACAATATTCTTCTCGCACAGGTAGACTAGAACTGTTGTTAAATTCCCAGCAGTGGAAATGATTTAAAAGATATGTGCATTCAAAACTTAACAGCTCTTGCCAAAACGTCCTCCGAAGAAATCCTTCCAATTTGCACTCCCCAAAATCAGGTCTGAGAGGACCCGTTTCCCTATACATTCGCCTTCTCAGTGCCTTGTCAACTTTTTAATTTCTGTCAATCAGATCTGTGAAAATGGCTGAATGATATTTTGATGGCTAGATAGCCTACGTGACTTTGGATCCGAACCCAGTCTCAAAGGGAGGATGGAGTAATGGGCTCCAATCCCGTGCTGAGCCAGGAGTTCAAAATTCCTGGGACTGTTGGCCCCATGGAGCCCCTCCCCCCCCCCCACAGAGGGGGAAGGAGAACAGCCCGTGGCAGTGTTTACCCTGCATGAATGGGGGAGGGCCCGTGCCCTTGTTTGGGGTGCGGCCCTCCCTCTGGCTGGCGTCACCCTGCCGCCGACAGTCGCTCTACCCTCAGGCTAAGGGCTACCTGGGACCCCAGCAGCGGAAATACCACCCAGCTGTGCTGGGAGGTCAAACCCAGGACAGGACCCAGGTATCAGGCATGATGCACCTGCTTAGGCAGATGTGACCACAGTAGGCGGCTAGATCTCCATATTCTCAAACTCGACCACAGCCTTCATCCAAAGCCTTCTGGAGATCCCCATCCCCTCCCCACTCCACCCTGCCCAACGAATAAAAGGGGCAGACTGCATTGGAAACGGACAAAATTGCATATTTCTTTTGGATAAGCAAGGAGACCTGAGCAGGACTCTTGCAGGGGATACGGCTCTCCCTCAAGGCCTTGTCTTTGCACGGAAGCTCGTAAAACCTACTCTAAAGATCTGGTCTAAAATACCCTCCTTCGGCTGTGATTTTGGGTATGACTGAGGAACTCTGGGCATTTCAGCTCTTTAACCTGTTAAAACAGACCACTCAACCTTATTTATGTCTTAGAGCCCTCCCAGCATTCCACTTCCTTTTAAATGCGTGCCCGGGGTGGGGTGGGGTCTGGAGCCCTTTGTGCTTTGCTCTTCCAAGCTGCTCTGTAACCAGTTTTCTGCGCCTGTCCCAACCAGCAGCGTTTTCTGTGAAAACACGGTTCTCTCTCAGTTTCTTTCTCAGGATCTGCAGCTCCTTTTGCCCCAGTGAAAATGATCCTCAGCTGTGGTGGAACATTATTCTGTGTATTTGGAAATTGGTAAAGGCCGTGAAAAAATATTTTAAAACGTAAAGCTTCTGCTGCAACAGTACCTCGATCTAATTTTACTGGCTGTTGTTTCAGAAAAATACGTTTCGCGTTGGTTTAAGAAAAATTTTCAGGTTGTCGTTATTTTTGTCTTCTCTTCATCGTTGCCTGTTAAGTCTTTTTTCAAGAGCTGGAAATAAATAATCTGCAAACAGCCAAAGGGGGAAAGGGTTCTGTTGTGCAGGAAAGAGTTCTGTGCGCTTTGGTTTGGTTTGGTTTTTTTCTCTCTCCAAAGAGGACACTATCCACTCGTTCTCTGATAGAGTTCTCAGGTGTTGCATCCTCAGCCAGCTCTGGTGGATTTGAGCCCCTGAAGCCAGGACATCAAAGAGTTAAATGTAAATAGCTCGACGTTGCAGGATGTCTGGCTCCTACCTCACCGTAGGTAGAGTTTGGAATCTGGGGTCCCACAAACCCCTTGCATTTTTGGTTGATTGTCTTTAATTACTTTTGAGGGCTGAGCAAGGTTGCTTGTGCCTCAGGGCTCTCATGACAGACGAGGAATGTTTTCCATGCCATTTATAAGGAGCACATCGTGAGCATCAAACAGAGCAAAAATGACGAGAACAGCGAGTGTCTCATCATAGCCTTTATTTAAGTAGAGGATGCAGTAAACAGAAAGAAAAACTAACCACGTGGGGGGGGGGTGGATTCATTTGCTTTGATTGCCTATTATTCAGAGAGGCATTTATACCCTGATTTTTACAATATTTGCTGAAGCCCTAATTTCTCTGGTTGAAGGATGGAGGGACAGAGTTGGTGGGGCACGGTGGTGGGCAAAGAGGTGCTGACCTACCCTCAAAGCCCAGTTCAATCCAGTTGAGTGTCTGAAAGAGAAAAAGTACTTGCTAATTATTTTTTAGAATTTATTTCTGGGGAGAGTAGCAAATATGGAGAAGTTGTTCCCATATAGCCAGAATTAGGTCATCAGATTTATCAAATAAAAATACAGGCTGGCCATATACACAAATATTGAATCGTTATGGTGTACACCTGAAATGAATATAATGTTGTGTGTCATACCTCAAAAAGAAGCAGAGGAGGAGGAGAAGGACAAAATACAGGATGGCTATAGCTCAGTTTGAATCTCAGGTAAACGATAAAGGATTTTTAAGTACAAGTATGTCCCATGCAATATTTCGGACAGATTTATATTTGAAAAAATTATTTGCTGTTTATCTGAAATTCATTTAACTGGGCGAAATTCGGCAGCTCTGTCAGAGGTAGGAATATAAACCCCGGTTCCTTGTAATTCCATCATCTGTATGTCTGGATCACAGGAAAATCAAGTGCTACTCCATAAAAAGAGAAGTTAAGGGGGGAGGGAGCACACACATTAGTCAAAGGCTAAATAACCTTCACTAAGCTGTACTTTACCCCCAGGAGCATACGTTTGTATTGGTAACGGTGGAAGCACGTGGAGACGCCATGATGGACCCGTGGAAACTGCACTGTGGAAGCAGAAGGGTGGGGCGTGGCCTGAGGATTCGAGCAAGGCCTCTGGCTGGTTCCTCAGGTGTGACCCTGAGAAAGTTGCTTACACTCTCAGAGCCTCAGTTTTCTCCTCTGTTAACAGGAATATCTGTACCTCTCTCCTGGAGTGTCCTCATCCAGGTAACACGAGGCTCAGTGATGGACGTGTAGCCCTTTAGAAGTGGTGGGTTTTCACAGGCGGAGAGGCTGCGTCTCCTGATGGTGTAGGGCCCTGGCCTTGAGAGACAAGGGGACCAGAGGTTCTGTCGCTGTGCGGCCAATGACTTCGGTGTCCTCACTTGTGATCCTTTTGAAATTTAAACCACAGTCACCTTTTAAAAATGGAAATGCCAGTTTTCCTTATCCCTGTTCAGATATTTGAAATGGCTTATCACCCTCGGAATGAAATCAAGGTTTTTTGTTTTTTTGCGGCACACGGGCCTCTCACTGTTGTGGCCTCTCCCGTTGTGGAGCACAGGCTCTGGACGCGCAGGCTCAGCGGCCATGGCTCACGGGCCCAGCCGCTCCGCGGCATGTGGGATCTTCCCGGACCGGGGCACGAACCCGTGTCCCCTGCATCGGCAGGTGGACTCTCAACCACTGCGCCACCAGGGAAGCCCGAAATCAAGGTTTTTAACATGACTTACGAGAACTTTCCTGATGTCCCATCCACCCACCCACGTGGTTGCACCTCCCTCACCAAGTTCCTGCCACTCTGGCCTCCTTGCTGCCATCTCAGACTCTCCAGCCGGGACTGGGTGAGGCAAGAGAGGGATCCTGGGTGCAGAATTTAGGGCAGTCCTCATTCCTCTGCAGGAGCTCATCCTTTCTTCGACGGATGCAGAGCTGGTCCCTCTCGGACTAAGAAATGGCAGCCCACCCACTCATATATGGACAATTAATTTATGACAAAGGAGCAAAGAACATACAATGGAGAAGGGGACAGTCTCTTCAATACGTGATGTTGGGAAGATTGGACAGGCATGTGCAAAAGGATGGAACTAGACCACTGTCTTAGACCATACACAAAAATTAAATCAAAATGGATTAAAAACTGGAATGTAAGACCTGAAACCATAAAATTCCTAGAAGAAAACATAGGTGACAACCTCATTGACATCAGTCTTAGTGATGTTTTTGTGGATCTGATTCCAAAGGCAAGGGAAACAAAAACGAAAATAAATAAATGGGATTACATCAAACTAAAAAGCTTCTGCACAGTGAAGGAAACCATCATAAAAACAAAAAGGCCACCTACTGAATGGGAGAACATATCTGCAAATCACATATCTGTTACGGGGTTTATATCCAAGCTATAAAGAACTCATAACTCAACAACAAAAAAACCAAGCAACCCAACTAAAAAATGTGCAGAGGATCTGAATAGACATTTTCTTCCAAAGAGGACATACAGGTGGCCAACAGGCACATGAAAAGATGTTCAACATCACTAATTATTAGGAAAATACAAATCAAAACCACAGTGAAGTATCACGTCACCCCCATTAGAATGGCTATTATCAAAAAGACAAGAAATAACAAGTATTGGGTAAGATATGGAGAAAAGGGAACCCTCCTGCACTGTTGGCGGGAATCTAATTTGTTGCAGGCGCTATGGAAAACATTAGGGAGATTCCTTGAACAATTAAGAATAGAACTACCATATAACCCAGCTATCCACTTTTAGGTATTTATTTAACCAAAGAACATGAAAACACTATCAAAAAGATAGATGCAGCCCTATGTTCTTTGCAGCGTTATTTACAATAGCCAAGATACGGGAACAACCTAAGTGTCTATCAACAGATGAGTGGATAAAGAAGATGTGGTATAAATATACAATGGAATATTACTCAGCCATAAAAAAGAATGAAACCCTGCCATTTACAGCAACATGGATAGACCTTGAAAGTATCCTGCTGTGCGAAATAAGTCAGGTAGAGAAAGACAAATGCCGTATGATTTCACTCATAATGTGGAATCTAAAAAAAAACCAAAACACGGCTTCTCTGGTGGTGCAGTGGTTGGGAGTCCGCCTGCTGATGCAGGGGGTTCGTGCCCTGGTCTGGGAAGATCCCACATGCTGCAGAGCAGCTGGGCCCGTGAGCCGTGGCCGCTGAGCCTGTGCGTCCAGAGCCTGTGCTCCACAACGGGAGAGGCCACAACAGTGAGAGGCCCGTGTATCGCGAAAATAAATAAAAACCCAAAACAAAACAAAACAAAAAAAAACCAAAACAAATGAACAAACAAAATAAAGTAAAAACAAACTCATAGATACAGAGATCAGATTTAGTGGTTACCAGAGGGGAAGGAGTTGAGGGGTGGGTGAAGGTGAGTGAACTGTACTTTGTAATGTACACGGACATCTAGTTACAATGCTGTACATCTGAAAGGTGTATATTGAAAAAAGAAATGGCACCCCAAACCCCCCAAAGTCATAGTTTGTGCTTTGGGAGCAGTTCTGACCTGGAACAGAAACTCCGTGCTTCTGAGATTGAGGCCAGTGCAGAAATTCAAATAAACCTACAGAATTTTCCCTTCATTTATTTAAAGGGATTCATCTAACAACAGTATTGAGCACCTACTATGTGCTTGCTACTATTCTGAGGTCCTAATAAACCACTGAATAAGATTATATTTTTAAAAGATAAAATTTCCATTTTAAGCACTTTGCACAGACTGGGCACAGATCAGGTGCTTTATAATGTTGATCTTAATAAACATGCCCATTCCTAGAGTTTTTGCCCATTAGATTCACTTAGTAATTAGCAAATAAGAAAAGTACGATGAATATCTCCATTGCATGGGTGAGGAAACTGGGGCTCAGAGAGGGCAAGTAACTTTTTCAAGGTTGCACAGCTAGGAAGTGATGGAGCAAGGATTTGAACCCACAGTGACCTGCCTTCAAAGATGGCGTTTTTTTTAATTTTTGAATTTAATTTATTTTCTTATACAGCAGGTTCTTATTAGTTATCTATTTTATACATATTAGTGTATATATGTCAATCCCAATCTCCCAATTCATCCCCCCCCACCCCCACCCCCCCCACCACTTTCCCCCCTTGGTGTCCATACATTTGTTCTCTACATCTGTGTCTCTATTACTGCCCTGCAAACCGGTTCATCTGTACCTTTTGCTAGGTTCCACATATATGCGTTAATATACGATATTTGTTTTTCTCTTTCTGACTTACTTCACTCTGTGTGACAGTCTCTAGATCCATCCATGTCTCTACAAATGACGTTCCTTTTTATGGCTTTGTTCCTTTTGTTCCTTTTTATGGCTGAGTAATATTCCGTTGTACATATGTACCACATCTTCTTTATCCATTCGTCTGTTGATGGGCATTTAGGTTGCTTCCATGACCTGGCTATTGTAAGTAGTGCTGCAATGAACATTGGGGTGCATGTGTCTTTTTGAATTATGGTTTTCTCTGGGTATATGCCCAGTAGTGGGATTGCTGGGTCATATGGTAATTCTGTTTTTAGTTTTTTAAGGAACCTCCATACTGTTCTCCATAGTGGCTGTATCAATTTACATTCCCACCAACAGTGCAAGAGGGTTCCCTTTTCTCCACACCCTCTCCAGCATTTGTTGTTTATAGAGTTCCTGATGGTGCCCATTCTAACTGGTGTGAGGTGATAACCTCTTTGTAGCTTTGATTTGCATTTCTCTAATAATTAGTGATGTTGAGCAGCTTTTCATGTGCTTCTTGGCCATCTGTATGTCTTCTTTGGAGAAATGTCTATTTAGGTCTTGTGCCCATTTTTGGATTGGGTTGTTTGTTTTTTTAATACTGAGCTGCATGAGCTGTTTATATATTTTGGAGATTAATCCTTTGTCCATTGATTCGTTTGCAAATATTTTCTCCCATTCTGAGGGTTGTCTTTTTGTCTTGTTTGTAGTTTCGTTTGCTTTGCAAAAGCTTTTAAGTTTCATTAGGTCCCATTTGTTTATTTTTTATTTCCATTACTGTAGGATGTGGATCAAAAAGATCTTGCTGTGATTTATGTCAAAGAGTGTTCTTCCTATGTTTTCCTCTAAGAGTTTTATAGTGTCCAGTCTTACATTTAGGTCTCTAATCCATTTTGAGTTTATTTTTGTGTATGGTGTTAGGGAGTGTTCTAATTTCATTCTTTTACACGTAGCTGTCCAGTTTTCCCAGCACCACTTATTGAAGAGACTGTCTTTTCTCCATTGTACATCCTTTCCTCTTTTGTCATAGATTAGTTGACAGTAGGTGCGTGGGTTTATCTCTGGGCTTTCTATCCTGTTCCACTGATCTATATTTCAAAGATGGTGCTTTAACATCTCGCTCTTCTCCTTCACAGACAAGTGTACACAGTCTAAGCTTCACACCGCATGTGTGAACCATCTAAAAAAGAAGTGATTTCGTTGGAAAAATTGAGATCAGTTGACCAAATTAGTCAAAAATCATTAGCTCTGCTCATGAGATAGGGTTTAAAGAAGTGACAAAAACCAACAGCAACCTGTTCACCTGTGAATATTTTCCCTTCTCAGTTGTCTGACAATAAGAGAACTAGTCTATGACAAAGTAAAAATGGTATTTTAAGTCACCATTGGATGGAATTGAAATGTTTGTTCACTTTCCCTTCACTCTCAGCTGGATTTCCTGTGTATTAGTGCAGGGGTCAGAGAACTGTAAAGGGCCAGAGAGGAAACATTTCTGGCTCTGTGGGCCATCTGGTCTCTGCTGCAACTACTCAACTCTGCTACTGTAGCAGGAAGACAGCCATAGACAACGCATGGCTGACTGGTTGGCTGTGCTCCAATAAAACTTTATACAGTCAATTCCCATTATACATAGGAACGTTCTGTAAAGATGCCACCAATACTGAATTAGGGAACACTGAGCCGGTGTTCCTAGGGGAAAAGCGGAGTTAGTTGCTCGTGAGCCTCAGGTTGTAACATTTTGTCAGTCGATCAATACTTAACCTAGTTATGTATTGACACCTGTTTAAAGACACCTTATTTAATATACATTGTTGATTCATTGACATTGAACTCACAGCCCACAGTGCTATAACTCATGCTTGAACAAAGCTCATCTAACACCTGTCATTTCTCCATGATGCACATGGCAGCCTTCTTAGGCTTAGAAAATACTAAATAGTGCTTTCAGCACTAAGTTTGGGGGTCATTTTAAATAACAGAATCTCCAACAAAAAGCTCCAAAATGGGGAAAACATGGCACTAAATAGACCGTGAAAAGGACATTGGTTTACAGTACGAGAAAAGACAGCAGAGGGTTGTCTGTTTCGTCTCAGCTGGGTGACTCAAATTTTTTGCCTCTTTGCCTGTGTTGGAGAATGACCACAAAAGCGCCATAAGTATTGCTTTGGGGGTTACAAATAAATTTTAGCAAGTAGACGAATTCGTAATGTGGAATCTGCAAATAATGAGGGTTGACTCTAGGTCACTGGAATTTGATTTTTGTATAATTCTCATGTGTCACAAAATATGATTAAAAAAATTTTTTTTCTAGCCATTTAAAAGTGTAAAAACCATTCTTACCTTTGGGGCTGTATATAACCAGGTGGAGGGCCAGATTTAGCCTACGGGCTACAGTGTGCTGACCTCTGGAATAGGCCATTAACTTCCCTGACGTTGAGATTTCTCATGGAAAAGGAAGAGGGGAGCCTTTTGGTGACAATGGGACTCTTCATCCCGTGTCACTGGTGGTAAGAGTTTGACTTTTCTCACTTGGGTAGGAAACTAAATCCATCCCATATCCACTGTCTGATGCTAAGATGGTGAAGTAATAACACTCCTTACATGCAGTGGGAGCTTGGTTTACTTTCTGAAGACAAACGGGCAAGGAATGAGCTGTTTTCTGAGAGCGCCCAACACACTGAGTTATCCCCCTGTAATTGCTCCATCGCGATGATGTTAGAATGAGCTGAGAGAATCAATGCATTATTTGAGGCCCAGTTTTCCCCCTTCCTAAAATTCCCTCCATACTTAGTGTATCTATAAATAGAAGTTAAAAATAAAAAGAAAAAAAAAAAAAGAAGAAACGCTGGCCTTGTTTCACCCAGAGACACATCCCTTTTGCATTCAGGATAATCAAGGTCATTTATTCCAATGATGCAACCAGCTCTGAATGCCCAAAATGCAAACACAAACCAGGGCAGAAATGATAGAATTTGCTGAAATGTCTTTGCCTCCTAATTTTTAGGTTACACGTTGGCACTTGTTTTTAGAGTTTCTCAAAGAAAAGCCCAGACATGCTGGAGAAGGCTGCTTCTCAAAACTCTTCCCAAAATAGAAATAGAGTCAGAGTGAAAAACAAAACTGACATTTCCCGATAATCTGAGTCAGTCTTTCCATTTGAGGATTATTCATACCTTTGTCTTCCTATCCCGGGGTCAACAGCTAGCCAGGGTGGGGCATTCTTCATGCATTCATCCATGCACTCATTCATTCAACCATGCTTCTCAAGCTTCTGCCACTTACCAGGGTCTCTGTCCACTCTGGGGATGAAAAAGTGAAATGCCTGCTGGGTTTGCCTCTCCAGAACGTCAGGGATAAAGGCCTGGACCAACCTAGGTGGTATCTAGAATTTTTTCAAAAGCGTTTTCTGGAAATTCCATGTTTTCCCTCAAGAGAATTCAGGAATTGTCAAGTGACATATGCTCTAATCAACATATACAGGAAACATCTGGAATAGATCCCTTCTTCGCCCTGGATCTTTTAAAAATAAAAACTTAAACTTTGATCAGTCAGTCAAATCAACATGAGATTACATTAGTCTGGCAACTTTTCTCATTAAAAAAAAACAAACCTCTAAATCTTGTGTTTGTGAACCCAGAAATTCATTCTCATTCTGCTCCTCTGAGGCCTCTTGCTTTTGTTGAAGATGGTTTCATATTCGTTCTTCACTCTGTAAAACTCGCCTTTGGCCAAAAACAAGTATTCGTTACCCTTATCCAATCTAAAATCAGCTGATTTTAACTGCTCCTTAGCAAATCTTTAAAAGGCAGAAGAGGTGGCTTTAAGCACAATAGGACCTGTAGTCGTTAAGAACCAACTAACTCCTGGTTTCTATCAGGTGACAGGTGACCTAGGACTGGGAACCTGGCCTGTCCTACCCCAAGGTGGTCCACTCCATTTGCCAAATTTCTTTTTCAGAAAGTGCATTTTTTCAGGGAGGCATACAGATGGCCCTGGGTCACTTTCTGAAACCCAAGATAACCAGATCGCTCCTTGACAGCTCCGCTTAGGTTGGAGCAGTAGACCCCTGATCGTGAGCCCGTTAGCAGATTCTAGAGAATTCTTAAACAATCACTTCTGTTTACTATGGTTGAAAAGCTTAATATCAGAGTTCCGGTCACCCCACACCTAGTGTCTCACAGAAGTAGGTGGGAATACAAATTTTATTACTTGGCACATTTGTGGGCAATACCCCAATTTGGTGAGAATTTAAAGGAAGAGGTCACTCCCTTAGACTGTGGGAGTAAAACCTGGAATTGCCCTAAGCAAAAGATAAAGCCTTTAAGAGGAAGATTTGTAATGAGCATCAGGATGTAAAAACACACATATTCACCCAACAATTCTCTTCAGAGCAGGAGGTCAGAAAACTACATCCCACAGCCTGTTTTTGTAGAGCCACAAAAATTTTTACATGATTCGGAGAAAAATGATCAGAAGAAGATTTCATGATACACAAAATCACATGAAATTCACATTTTAATGTCTATAAATAAAGTTTTATTGGCACACAAGCATGACTACTTGTTTATGCATCGTGGGCAGCGTTGAGTAGTTTCAATAGAGACCGTATGGCTCACAAAGATATTTACTCTCTGGCTCTTTACAGAAGTAATGTGCTGACCCCTTTATTCAAGGAATGTGCTCTAAGGAAACTACAGGAAGGTAATACCCATCAGAAGGTGACCAGTTCAGTAAATTATGAGACATCTGTTCAGGGGCGTCCTGTGACGGAACTATGAGGAAAGGTGATGCAGAAAGGACCACATGCATCTTATTCCCATGGAGACGTTCCAGATCACGTTGCTGTATTTTTAAGGAAGAAGCAGTATGTCCTAAAAGATCCTGGAGAAAGTGAACTTACTTTTTTTAAATAAAATGATGCATCTGCGTGGATGTAATCAGAGAAAGTATAAAGCAATTTATTTTGACATTTAAAAACATAGCACCTTGAGTTTTTTGCTTGAGTCACTTCACAGACAAGACTTTTCTCCCATGTTCTCCTCCCACCACCAAAAGGAGTTGTCTTGAAAGATCTCAGGGGCAGATTTTGACAATGTTTTTTGCTGTTATCTATTGGCCGATAAAACAGTTATGACCTTTCTTGTCTGATTCCTTCTTTCTGTGGCCATCATCCTCGTGAGGTGGCAAGGTGCCACTTGTATTTGTGGGTTGGTTAGTTGAGTGTAGTGTAAATGCCTTTAAACTGCATTCCAACTAACATTTACACACAGGAACTTGAATTCAGAACTCACAGGTCTGATCACAGTCAAGGAACCTATGAAACCCTTGGTTAATCTGTCCGTCAGGTAACCCGAGAATCTCAGCCCCTAATCTCTGACACACCAAGGTAGCTGCGATCAGTCTACCAGGAAACCATGACTTGATTCTCCCATCAGAGGGACTGGACTTTTGGGTTGGTTTGGTTTGGTTGTTGCTCTTTTGTACAGGAGCCCTTTCCAAAAGAAACGCGGTCGCCACAGGAAAAAAAGTTAAGTATTTTGAAATCTTCCCAGCAGTGCATTTAGTGCCTTCTTCTGGGGCTAGAATTGGCCTTTGGCTTTGGAAACCCAGAGACCTGGGTCCAAACCCAGCTCCATCTCTCACTGGCCAGGAGAACTTGGGCTAGTCTGTGAACTTCTCTGAGCCTCAGTTTCCTGCTCAATAAAATGGGAGCAATAATAACTGTATCTACTTCATAGGGTTTTTGTGAAGAATCAGCAGGAGAAAGCAATGAAAGCACCTGGCACAAGGCGTGGTGCCTCGTGAGCCTATAAAAAGTGCCCTTGAATGTGTGTTGGCTGCTCACGCACTTAAAAAAACAGTAAAACTCTCTCCTGCATTCCAGCTTCAATAGCTACAACAAATAAACCAATATTTGCCTGAACATCGAACATCCCTTTCCTTGCAGAGGAACATCAGAGCTTCCCAACTGGGCCAAACATGCTCAGAGCTGCGGCTTAAAAGGAAGACAAAACAAGGCAAGAAGGATCCCCAACCGAAAAGGATCCCTGAGATGTTTTTCCCGAGGGGTTTTGCTAATGCCACCCGGCAAGGGACCTCCACACTTTTAGGCAGCAGCAGCCACTCGGAGGGCGATAGCTGTGTGTTGTAAATTGCAGAAGGAGGCATTTATTTAGGCAGAAGAAGAAAAAAAGAACTGATGGCAGAAAAATGCCGGTCAAGAAGCCCAAAGCCCAAAGCAAAAGGCAGAGGGACCCCTGGGGTGGCTTTGTTGAGACAGTTTAGTAGAGTGACGGAGATGGGACCAGACTAGCCTGTGTTCAGGTTCCTGTTCTGCCACTTTCTAGCTGTGCGACCTTGGGCAAGTGGCTAAGCCTCTCTGTGCTTCCGTTTCTTTATGTGAGGCTTGGAATTATATCCATCTTATAGGAATGCTGTGATGATGAAGCAAGTGAGTTCATGGAACGGGCATAGCCTGGTACATCGACAGCACTTTTAAAATGTCCGCTACTGGCTGATACTTCTTCCTTTACGTGACAAGTTGGCTTGACAGGTTAGGCGTTTTTCATCGTTGAAACAGATGCTTAGTTTAAAAAAGGGAGGGCGGAGTGGTGGTAGGGGGGAGTTAAAGGCTATGATCAGGTAGTTCATCACAAAGAAAATGCAAAGAGCCAAAACACTCTATATAAAAAGATGTCCAGGGCTTCCCTGGTGGCGCAGTGGTTGGGAGTCTGCCTGCCGATGCAGGGGACACGGGTTTGTGCCTCGGTCCGGGAAGATCCCACATGCCGCGGAGCAGCTGGGCCCGTGAGCCATGGCCGCTGTGCCTGCACGTCCAGAGCCTGTGCTCCACAACGGGAGAGGCCACAACAGTGAGAGGCCCGCATAACACACACACACACACAAAAAGATGTCCAGCCCTGCTAGAGGTCTGTGAAACCCTCATCGAAGCCCCCAGAATATCAGGTTTCACTTATCAGAGTGGCAGGAATTTAGAAGACTCATAACATGTGATGCCAGTGAGGGCTCAAGGACCTGGGCACCCTCACAGTTGTGGGTACAGCTATTGGAAAAAGCCAAACAGTGACAGGGAGCCCACCAGAACACGTGCTTATTCCCACCTCTGGGGAGCTGTCCCACAGAAACACGGGTGTCAGTGAACAAGCAGGAACAGGGGAGAAAGTTCACTGCAGCATCATCAGAGCCGAGCCTGGACACATCCTGAACACCTAGCAATTGCTTAGACGGATCATGGGCTGTCCACAGTCTGGAGTGCTACGCAGCTATTTAAAGGAATAATTGGAACTACGGGTCTTAATAATAATATTGATCGACTACTGTCCCTGTAGCCAACACGGCAATGGAAGCCCCCTCTGTGCACGCTACTTGTATTTACTGCACCTTGTGAACTAAACTTGGTTGTTACCCTAAATTTATAGGCGAGAAAATGAAGACAATTTGGGAGCGAGCAGGTCACCCAGGATCTTACCGTTCATGAGTGGTGAGCTGGATTTAAACCCAACACTTGGCTCCAGAATCTGGGCAATTAAATGCTGGACTAACTGGAACCTCTTGGCCTCCCAAAATATGGCCTATTGGACAAAGTTGTGAGAAAAGGGACTATTACAATCCAATGTTAAGTAACAAACAAAAAATGAAACGGTACCACCCTCCCTCCGTTCTCCAAACTCTTTTCCTTTCTTCATTTTCTTCCTAGCACTCACCACACACACACACACACACACACACACACGCACGCACGCACGCACGCGCGCACACACACACACACAATTTGTCAATTGCTCATTCTTGCCTTCCCCACGCTAGAACACAAGCTTCGTAACAGCAGGTCTTTGCTGTTTTGTGTCTCTACTACACAAGGTTGGTGTATTGTGCCCAGCAGACACTGGATAAGTGTTTGTTGAATGAATGAATGAACACAACACCTTCACCTCAACTCTAAAAGCAGGCAGCCACTAACTGGGCCACTGGAATGGGCTGGGCAGCCCCGTAGCCTGGTGCTGGTGACATGTTGTGGACAACGTAGGTTGGAAAGTCCTCTGGGCAGCGTGATCCTGGGAAAACCCAAGTTTGTGAGGACAACCTGCCAGCAACTGTCCCCTTGCCTCTCTTACAGTATCAACCAAGAGCTTGCAACTAACTGGACGATGACTTAATAGATCTGGAAGCTAAATTTCTTTTGGTGGCAGAGCGAAAGACTGTTGGCAACCCTAGCTGCATACATTCAAACAATAAACTGTTTTTTAAAGGTAATATTTCTAAACATGCATACACTTGAATTAACACCCATCACAAGACTGTCAACAGAAGACAAAAAACCTGGCTGTGTGCCCCGTACATGCCCCTCGCTCTTCTGCTGCGTAGGAACCAGTGCTGACCTTTCCAGGGTGTTCTAGAAAGAACAGTGTTATGAGGCCAGGCTTACCTCCGCCACCTTGTTCTCATCCAGATTGGACCTGGTAAGTTATCGCTACAGCCCTTGCAGTAAGGACTCAGGGCACAATCATGTGACCGTTTTCTCTAGAAAGAACGGGTTGGCTGCAGCTGCAGTTAATTTACTCCTGATTAGTCTAACCTTTCCACCTCAGAGGAAGTTATTTTGCAGGAGGGGAAAATGCGGTCACAATATTGTTTTATGACCGTTTATCTGTAGAGCCCAAGGGATACTGATTGCAAATATGTACGCTCATTAAAAAAAAAATCTCAGCTAATGTTTGGAGTGCATTTTGTTTTTAAAGAGTGAAATTAGATTTCGGGTGGATCTAGCAGTTTTGGAGGATTTCAAAGTCATAACCAAGTTTTCTCTACCGGCCTCCCGGGACTAATCACATAGCAGTTAGCAGTTAGGCAAACCTGATTAAAATACAGAATATTGCCATTCTGTTTGGCTTTGGAAGGCTTGTCTTGGTTTAAAATGTCCATTATCAATGACTAGTCTAGAACTCTAAATCTTGGTCTATGTCTTATTAAAGAAAAGGACCTCTGAATGAGAAAACTGCATTTCTCATAGAAACACTGCTTTCCTCTTAGAGAAATGATTAGCTAAGTGTCAAAGGAAAAGCTCTAGACACAATTTCCCCACCTCCCAAGTAGCCACCATGGTGGCGTTTGCTACCCTGAGCTGAAATAATGACACTGTTTCTTTGAATTCTTTACTTCTCTCCAAAGATTACTGCCTGCGGATCTTCTGCACAGTCAAGTTCTTTGGACCCTGAAGACGACACTGGGGAGGGGAAGGGGTCTCATATCATGGGTATCTCTTTGGCTTTAGGGGCACGAGGATCTTACAGTCACAGCTGCACTGTGGCCGTAAGGAAAATGACTTAACGTCTCAAACTGTGTATGCTCCTTTGTAAGACAGGGAAAAATGATACTCACTACTCTGTTGGTTGCAAACTGGCTTAATAAAAGAAAAGGAGACTTATTGACTCAAGGAAATGTGAAACTCAGGGACAGTTTCAGGTTCAGCTTCATCCAGGAGCATCAGTGATGTCATCAGGCATGCAAGCTCCCCTCTTCCCTCCTTCTCCATCTCTGACATTTGTTTCTCACTGGGCACTGGCCTCTGTCAGAGAGGAGCGACTTCTCTTCTGCCCTCTTAATAAGTTCAGTGACTGGGGACTGTGAATTGAACTGACAAAAGACAGCCGACAGGAGAAAAAGCATACACATTTTATTTGATATTAGTATTCTTACATGGCATGGGAGCTTCATAGAAAGAAGTGAAAACCCCAAAGAAACAGTTAGGCTTGAGAGCTTATATGCCTTTTAGACAAACAATAAGTCTTTGAGAAGTGTTAAGACAAAGGAAAAAGGGGTTTGAGCTGGGGAAGTAAACTGTAGCTAGCAAATACATGGCAGAAACTAATGGAAGATGAGGGTTATTTCAGTCAGTTTGTTTGTACAGACTCATCTCAGTGTTGATTCCCTATCTCCAGTCGTAAGGATTTTCTCCTCTTCTTGGTACAGAGAGGGATTCTTTTTCATGGGAAATTTATGCCCTGCTTTTAGGTAGGAAGGAGGCGGTCAGAGAGCCCTTCCTGCATCTGGTGTTTCTCAGTTACCTTCAGCTCGAAAGAATCAATGTGCCAGAATGGCATATTTTGGGGTGGCATGTTCTGATCCCCTTCACCTCTTCCTCCTCCACTGTGGACAGATCGTGTCTCTAAGGACCTTCCAAGACCATGATGTTCAATGCAAAGACACTTTCTCCTTTTCCTTCAGCTCCGAAGGGAAGGATCTAAGGAAACCACTCTTCTTGGTTGGCTTCCGTCATGGACCTGCCTTGGCCTGAGAACTGTGTTCCAGGGTCATGGAGGGCCATGACTGATCAGATGGGGGTCCTGGGGCTTGGTGTCAGGCTACACTGATGGACAGCCCCACTAGAATCACCTGGCTTGGGTGAGAGGGAGTCCTTCTCTCAGGAAAGTGGCAGAGGGTGGGAGATGCTATCCCCAGGACCTGCCCTGCAGTACTGATTCAAGCAATGTTGATTGAACACCTACTGTGTGCCATGAAGCACCCTGGGCACAGAGGATGAGGGGATGATGGATAAGGTCTCTGTCCTTGGGGAAACTTCACGGATGGTAGGGTGGAGGGGAGACCATCAACTGCCACGTGGACCAATGTATCGGGTAATTTCAGATAGTGATGGGAGTAACACAGGGCCTGAGGCAGGCTGATGCTGTGCAGCCTGCAGGGAGGGGGCGCTGTGGCCGTCGAAGTACAGTGGACCGGATAGACGTGAATATCTGACCTGATATCTGACGAGGAGAAAGGGGGAAGCACTCAGCTATGGGATGCTCGGAAGGAAGGATGCTCAAGGGAGAAAGAACGGCAAGTGCAGGGAAGCTGAGGCTTTAATGACCTTGGACCACTGGGGACACAGAAAGAAGGCCTAGAAGAATTAAGGGACGAGATGGGATTGGAGATCTAGGTCATAATGGGCTTTTCTGGCCACGGAATGGAGTTTGGAGTTTGCTTTCATTGGAAAGCCATTGGTTTCAACCATTGGCTTTCAGTCAAGCCATTGATTTCAGCCATTGGCTTTCAGTCAAGCCATTGATTTCAGCCATTGGCTTTCAGTCAAGCCATTGATTTCAGCCATTGGCTTTCAGTCAAGCCATTGATTTCAGCCATTGGCTTTCAGTCAAGCCATTGGTTTCAACCATTGGCTTTCAGTCAAGCCATTGATTTCAGCCATTGGCTTTCAATCAAGCCATTGATTTCAGCCATTGGCTTTCAATCAAGCCATTGATTTCAGCCATTGGCTTTCAATCAAGCCATTGGTTTCAACCATTGGCTTTCAATCAAGCCATTGGTTTCAGCCATTGGCTTTCAGTCAAGCCATTGGTTTCAGCCATTGGCTTTCAATCAAGCCATTGGTTTCAACCATTGGCTTTCAGTCAAGCCATTGATTTCAGCCATTGGCTTTCAGTCAAGCCATTGGTTTCAGCCATTGGCTTTCAGTCAAGCCATTGATTTCAGCCATTGGCTTTCAATCAAGCCATTGGTTTCAGCCATTGGCTTTCAGTCAAGCCATTGATTTCAGCCATTGGCTTTCAATCAAGCCATTGGTTTCAACCATTGGCTTTCAGTCAAGCCATTGATTTCAGCCATTGGCTTTCAGTCAAGCCATTGGTTTCAGCCATTGGCTTTCAGTCAAGCCATTGATTTCAGCCATTGGCTTTCAATCAAGCCATTGGTTTCAGCCATTGGCTTTCAGTCAAGCCATTGATTTCAGCCATTGGCTTTCAATCAAGCCATTGGTTTCAACCATTGGCTTTCAGTCAAGCCATTGGTTTCAGCCATTGGCTTTCAGTCAAGCCATTGATTTCAGCCAGGGGAGTGTGATTGATCCTGTTTATCAGGTGAATGGCTGGTGGAGCTTGGACTGTAGGACTGGGTGGCAGAGATTTCTCCCAAGGTGTTAGGAATTAAGCACTGGCTTTTGACTTGGCACACGTGCCCACCAGGAATAAGGACCACATTTCTTAAACCTCAGTTCTATGTTCTGCCCAATGGGTTGTAAATGAGAGTGTAGAGAAGTGTCCTTAAAAAGAGGGGTCATGCCCTTTAATTCTCCTTTCTTCCTGCCGGCTAGAATGCGGATGCAGTGACTGGAGTTCAGGCAACTATTTTGGGCCAAGAGGTGTGAGTCATGAGCAGAGGATGGCTGAGCAGTTAGAAAGAAGAGATCTGGGGAATTTCCTGGTGGTCCAGTGGTTAGGACTCTGAGCTGTCACTGCAGGGGGCCCAGGTCTGATCCTTGGTCGGGAAACTAGGGTACCACAAGCTTCAAGGCTCGGCATAATAATAAGTAATAATAATACTAATAAAGAAAGAAGAGCTCTGGTCTCCTGATGACCACCACAGAGCCATCCTATTTGCCCTGGACTGCTTTCCTCTGGAAAGAGAGAAATTAACTTGTATACAAGCCTTTATTATTTGGGATTTCTATTACTAGCAGCCAAGCCTGATTGTATCTAATTGAGGGGACGAGAGCGGAAGCAGCAAAACCAGTTAGGAAGTAAGTGTATTATTCCAGGCAAGAAATGATGGTGACTCAAATTAGCCATAGTAGCAACGGAAGTGGGGGGGAAGGGGCCAGATTAGAGAACTACCTTATTCGTTTAGAACATTTGGAGGGTTTGCTGATGGATTGGATGTGACTGGTGAGGGAAAGAAAGGATTCAGCATTAATCCTAATTTTTTTTTGCGAGAAACAGTGGAGGGGGCCAGGCTGCCGTTGATGGAGCTGAGAAGACCTGCAGGAGGAATGGGAGGAAAGAAGCAGTGTAGACACTTCAGAATATGGTGACTCTCAAAACTGTAGCTCGTGTGTTTTGCAGATTACTCTGAAATTCTAACGTACTGAGCTTCATTAATTCACTCATCAAAAAGATGTGTTGACGGGGCTTCCCTGGTGGCGCAGTGGTTGAGAGTCCGCCTGCCGATGCAGGGGACGCGGGTTCGTGCCCCGGTCCGGGAAGATCCCACATGCCGCGGAGCGGCTGCGCCCGTGAGCCATGGCCGCTGTGCCTGCGCGTCCGGAGCCTGTGCTCCGCAACGGGAGAGGCCACAACAGTGAGAGGCCTGCGTACCGCCAAAAAAAAAAAACAGTTGTGTTGACACCTCCCATGTGCCAGGCACCGTGCGGAGCCCTGGCTGTGCAGCGGGGGAGGGGCAAACATGCGTGTGTCCTCATGGGCGTAGCACCTGGTGCATCTCCTGCTGGTGGCTGGACCCTTGCGGCATTTCTGAAATGGATGGTGAGTCTTTTCAGATCACTCAATCTGTTTTATTTTTTGTGATATGTGTTTATAATGAGGGTATCGGCTTCCCAGGACTGCAAATGGAAGGCTCTTAAAATGGCAAGCAGTGGTATTACTAACCTATCATTTAGGTGTAAAAAACAGAGTTTCAGAGACTTTGCAAGTGCCTGGGACTAATAGGATAGGGTGCTTAAAAACTGGATGGCTCTAATCCGCGCCTAGAGCACCCCTCCTGGGCAGCTGGGCCCAGGGGCAGGGCTACAGCGCGGTACCGAGCACGCCCTCTGGGGTGTGGACCCAGCCCCAGTCCTCCGGCAGTGGTGTTTCTGAGGTAAAAGCACCTGGTCGCTTGGACACCTTTGCTTGATGCAGGGGTGGGCACCTGACTCAAGCGGGCCTGGTTCTTCTGGACGTGGATTCAGTTTTCCCGTCCACCACCGGGGCGGGAGACACCCTGGTGTAGGGATGAGATCAGTACTATTCCCGACAACCTGCCAGCACCCAAACAAAGGGCCGTTTTCATTTCCAAAGGATATGACTCCAGACTGACCAAAAAGGAAGAAAACGAAAGAAGCAGAAACGCAAGAGTTGGTTGGTTTGCAACGGAAGGTCACTCCGGGCGTGGAAAGGCATTCTGTGCAGTTCTAAAGCGCAGTCTTTGAAATAAAAAATTCACTTGTCTGCTTCATGCAGCTTTCGGTAGATTTCTCTTGATGACACTCGTGGCAAATGAGTTATTAAAAAATTCTAGTCTGTCTGAAACTGATACAGACCCTTGGTCGGTCCATGGGTAATTGGAAGCATGAGGTCCCCAAGTGGCCCTCTTCTGAGAAAGAGAAAGAAAGGCAAGCACATTTGCAGAGGCCTTGTGACAAACAAGGGAGGTTTGGGTCTGTTTTTCTAGTCAATTCTTTCTTTTAATTTAATTTTTTTTTTTTTTGCGGTACGCGGGCCTCTCACCGCTGCGGCCTCTCCCGTTGCGGAGCACAGGCTCCGGACGCGCAGGCTCAGCGGCCATGGCTCACGGGCCCAGCCGCTCCGCAGCATGTGGGATCTCTCCGGACCGGGGCATGAACCCGTGTCCCCTGCATCGGCAGGTGGACTCTCAACCACTGCGCCACCAGGGAAGCCCCTAATTTAATTTTTAAAAATGTTTATCGGAGCATAGTTGATTTACAGTGTGTTAGTTTCAGGTGTACAGCAAAGTGAATCAGTTATACACATACATATCTCCACTCTTTTTCTTTTTTTTAGATTCTATTCCCATATAGGCCATTACAGAGTATTGAGTAGAGTTCCCTGTGCTCTACAGTAGGTCCTTATTAGTTACCTATTTTATACATAGTAGCGTGTATATGTCAATCCCAAACTCCCAATTTATCCCTCCCTCCCTTATCCCGTAGTAACCGTAAGTTTGTTTTCTACATCCGTGACTACTTTTGTCTTGTAGATAAGTTCATTTGTACCCTTTTTTTTAGATTCCACATATAAGCGATATTGTATGATAGTTGCCTTTCTGTGTATGACCTATTTCACTCAGTATGACATTTCTATCCAATTCTTAAGCTCAGAACTTTTATCCCCCTTTCATTTGAAAGAGCAGACGTTAGTGAGTACTGGATGCCCAACCACACTGGCAAGTGCTGAGGATATCCTGTTCTAGGGCTTTTTCTGCATCTATGTAGCAGGTTTGAGAAGACAAACGGTGAGAAGAAAATGGGCAAATTCGGAGACCCCAGCAGGTTCGAGTCCTGCCCGCACCTTCCCTTCCCTGGCTGTGGGTCTGGGCACACGTGTGTGTTTCCTGGTTCTCTGATTCCTCAGCTCGGAAGTGGGATTGGAGCCCTCTCGGGTGTAGGTGTGGGGCGGTATGAGATAACACCCAGGAAAGTCTGTAAAGCACTGCCTGGCCTGTGGGGTGCATTGTGTATCTGGGAGTCACTGCTGCTGTTACTTTGTGACTTGTGATGGACACTTCTCCGTAACAAGGGAAGAAAGCAAAACAGGGAAAACGTTTTGGTGTTGACGTGTGATCCTTTCTTAGGATCCAATTTAGGGAAAGTGTGTTAGAATCCAGCTTATTTAAAATATGACTGTGGTGAGCAGTATCATGTCCCTCCCCCAAAGATGTCCATGTCCTACTCACTGTAACCTGTGAATATGTCACTTTACATGGCAAAGGGAAATTAAAGTTGCAGATGGAATTAAGGTTGTTAATCAGCTGACTTTAAAATAGGCAGGTTATTCTGAATTACCTGGATGGGCCCAGTGTAGTCACAAGGGTCCTTAAATTGGAAGAGAGACAGGAGAGTCACATGATGTGATTATGGCAGAGTGGTCAGAAAGATACAATGTTGCTGACTTTGGAGTTGCAGGGAGGGACCACTATCCAAGGCATGTGGACAACCTCTAGAAGCTGGAAAAGGCACTGAAAGAGATTCTCCTCCAGAGCCTCCAGCCCTGCCAGCACCTTCATTATAGCCCAGTAAGACACGTTTCAGGTTTCTGGCTTCCAGAACTATAAGATAATACATTTGTGGGGTTTTTTAAAGCCACTAAATTCCTAGTAATTTGTTAGGACGGCCAGAGTACACAAATACAGTAACTTTGGGGCACTGGGCAAGTTATTTTCTATATCTTCTCTTTTTATTTGTAAACTCCTAGCATATTCTGAGGAAATTGAGCGTACCTGCTTATAGCTCTTGTAACATCCCATGACAGCTATAGTTGGTACAAAAGTTTTCCTTTTGACTCAAACATTGGACAGAAAAAACAAACAAACAAACAAACCCTTATGTAAATCAGGAAATTAGCTCCTATTGGAACCCATTGGAAAAAGGAAACGAATTTGAACAAAGAAAGTCTGAGCTTTGCTTAGAACCGTGAACCCGCGATATCCCAACATTCTCCTTTCATGAATATCTGAGAGATGTAGTGCGTACACAGGAGGATGTACAGTCTCCTGTTTTACGTTTCAAATGTGAGCACAGGCTGTCAGAGGTAAATCAGACAGTTCCATGGCTGGCATTTTTCAAAAGATCAGTCATGCACGGACATCTCCGCGAGTATAGGCGTGGGATTACTTATAGCCACCATGCGAGGTTGAGACGTGGTGAGAATCTGGCCCTAAGCGCAGTACAGAAATTCATATTCCTATGGCTGAGAAATGAAGGCAGTCCTGCAAGAGCTCTGGGAAGCTCTCTGGGCTGTTGGGGCCTGTCATGGGCTTCCTGGTGACACCGGCAGCCGGTGCGTGTTGGAGCATCCCCACCTGAGGTGGCCCCTTCTCTTCCTCTTTCCCCTCGCTGATCTACAGTTAGCTTTCTGGGCCTGGAGTTACCCACTGCCACCGTCCGTCCCGGGAGGGAAGGGCTTGGAGGTTTTAGGGACCTTCCCAACAGCACAACCCCAGCGTCTGTCAGGAGAGATTCAGCTTATCAACATCAGAGTCCTCATGATGGCTTAAAAACAGTCTGTGCTGGCTTATGACGCACAAGGCGTAAGTTAAAGCATAACCGAGTGCGTTGCTGACAGCACGTGGAGACAGGTGTTGTGAATAAGGTGGCACAGGGGCCACTGCCCTACGTAGCGATTGTCAGTCCTTCCCCTCCCACTCCTGGGGACGCTGTGTCTAGCCAGCAGGGGAGCACGATTCGCTGTGCCCGGGGGTGGGAACCTGATGACATCGCAACCCCATGGGGTCATCACGTCTCCCACCTGCGGCTGGACTGCCGTCCCTCTCAGGTGTGAAGCTGGGCGCCTAGGCAGGCAGTGCCCCCTCACTCGGCCCCAGCATCAGCACCATCTCCCACCAGCTGCCAAAACACTCACTGAAACATCAGCTGAGTACAGACACCCGAAAACTGAGCGAAGACGCTGGAGGAAATAAGTTATTGATACAAGTGATATTTAAAAACCAAGATGTATCAAAATGGTCATCCTGGGAAGCTTCAGCATTTTGTTGGACTTCTTCATATTCATGTTGTGGTTTATTGTAGTTTTAAAAAATTCCCTCTAGCAGAAGCACCCTAACCCTTAGGACTTTCTAGAATGTTCTCTGGGGCAGAGAAGCCCCAAACCCAGACCCTCCATCCCTTCCATCCTGTTGCCAGGAGGGCTGTCTCCCGGGAAACTCTCGGTTCTCTGTTCCTCTTCCCGCTTGGCTCTGGGGCTGGCTTTTGACCTTGCAGCTTGTTGATTCCAACCTTCAGTTCCAACTCAAGAGCTGCCTTTTCTGAGAGCGCCTGGAGAGCATCCTGAGGAAAGGTGGCCTGCCCCCTGGCCTGCCCCCACTCTGCCCTGCTGGTCTCCCCCACTGCGTGCGTCACAGTCGGAAATGGCCCTGGTGGAGTCTGCATGCCCACTGTCTCCCACAGGAGGAAGGTACACCCCAGGGGGCAGGGATCCCATCCGGTTTTCTCACCACGACCGTCTCTGAAGCCTGGCGACGTACCTGGAGCCGAGGACATGCTCCGTGGGCATCGGGGGAGTGAAATGAACGGATATCGAAATCCAACCCGCCTGTGTGCCCGTGGAAACTTCCGTTCCCAACTCCTGTCAACGCTCCCTGCTCTGAACCTTCACGGCACAATGACCCAGGAAGAGTTGCGACAGCTGTCACAGTGTGTCACTGTCACCGTGGGCCAGGTTTCACCCTGGGTCACACAGAACACCAGCCCTCAGCCCGGAGCCCCCTCCAGCCACAGGGGCTGCCGTCTCTGCACGCTCGGAGCTGTCAGGAGAGGAGGTGGGGGACCGCTGGCTGGGCTTACCTCTGTCAGCATCTCTCCTACCTACCCCCCCGCCACCTCCCAGCTGACTTGGGACAGTCGGAGTGAATTAAGAGGGACTCGTGCGCATGGTTTCCGAGAACTGGAAAATTCTGGGCAGGAGCAGTTGAGCACTGCAATTAGACAGGTAGTAATTTCCCCTCTCCACACTGGCCACAAGATCCTGGCAGATACCGACACTACCCGAGGCAACCGACAGACCAGCTTCAGACACACACCGTCCGGGGGCGGGGGCCACCGTGCCAGACAGCACGCCAAGCATTTTGGACAGACTGGTTTATTTTTTTCTTCACACCCAGTTGAAGGGGCCTATTCTTACTTCCCTACTTTACAGATTAAGAATCGAGCCTTACAGACGTCAAGAGGTTTCCAGGATTTAAAATCAGCTCCCTTGAGCCCAGGATGGAAATTGCTTCTCTGGGTCTTGCAGCTCTGCATTTCCTGATCTCTGGAAAAGTCTGAGGACAAGGGAAATAATCCCCCTTCTGACATATGTAAAGGGCTTTTGCAAAACACACCCAAGAGGAAAGAATTTTCTTCTTTGAAAAGCTTCACATTTAACCAACTCTAGTGGAGAAGAGGCAGAGGGCGTGAATGTGGATGGAGAGACCCTCAGACCCTGGGCGTCAAGAGCACAGTGCGGTTCTATTAACTGGGCAGCTTCATTAAGCTGTGCCTGAGCCCAAAGCCAAGGTGTCTTTGTCTCCGAATGTCCTCCCCTGGGATAAGGAAGCAGAGGGCATGGTGCACAAGAGGCAGCAGGAAGTTATCATCCCAGACCTCCAGGTTCTGGTCCAAAGCATGTCCTTGGCGCTTGCCATCTAAAGCCTATTGATACGGAGCGAGCCTACTTCCTCCCCTCACCTGAGCAGGTTGGGGGTTCCTTGGGGGGAAAGGGATGTTGTCCACAGACCTACCTGGTGGGATCGTAGATGAGTTAAAAGAGCTCACGTCCAGTAGAAATATGATGTGAGCCGTAGAGTAATTTTACAGTTTCTAGTAGCCACATTATAAAAAGTAAAAAACGAAACAAAAAACGCAGGTGACAATATTTTTTTAATTGTGGTAAAAGACATATACCATAAATTTACCATCTTAACCGTTTTTAAGCATACAGTTCAGTAGTGTTAAATATATTTATATCATCGTGTGACAGGTTGAGGTGACGTTCATTTTAATCATATAGTTTATTTAACCCAGTGTATCACAACTATTATCATTTCAACATGTCATCAATATAAAATTATCAGTGAGATATTTTACTAAGTTGTTAAAATCTGGTGTGTATTTTTTTACACTTGCAGCACATCCCAATTTAGGCACTAAACTTTCAATGGAGGTACTTGATCTCTACTGAGATCTTGTAAAATTTACAGTTGAAAAAGCAAGTGGGGGGACTTCCCTGGAGGTCCAGTGGTGAAGACTTTGCCTTCGGGCTTCCCTGGTGGTGCAGTGGTTAAGAATCCACCTGCCGATGCAGGGGACAGGGGTTCGAGCCCTGGTCCGGGAAGATCCCACGTGCCGCGGAGCATATGCCCACAACTACTGAGCCTGAGCTCTAGAGCCCGCGAACCACAACTACTGAGCCCACGAGCCACACCTACTGAAGGCCGCGCGCCTAGAGCCCGTGCTCCGCAACAAGAGAAGCCACCGCAATGAGAAGCCCGCTCACCACAACCAAGAGTAGCCCCCGCTCGCCGCAACTAGAGAAAGCCCGCGGGCAGCAACGAAGACCCAATGCAGCCAAAAATTAAATAAATAATAATAAAATAAATAAATAAATTTATTTGAAAAAAAAGACTTCGCCTTCCAGTGCAGGAGGTGTGGGTTCAATCTCTGGTCAGGTATCTAAGATATCACATGCCTCCAGGCCAAAAAACCAAAACATAAAACAGAAGCAATGTTGTAACCAACTCAATGGAGACTTTAAAAATGGTCCACATCAAAAAAAAAAAAAAAAAAAGAAAAAGCAAGTGGTTTCAAGAATACTTAAAGGTTGTTTGACAACTGAATTGTCAGTTTTTTAGAATGAAATTAAATAACATTAAAAATCCACTTCCTCCGTCACACAGGCCTCACGTCAAGCGCTCAGTAGCCACATGTGGCCGGTGCCTACTGTGTTGGACAGTGCAGGTCAAGAGCTTCTACAAAGTGCTTTGTAAGCAGTAGCATTCTTCTTCTTTGGAGTAGCAGATGAGAGGAAATGGAAAGTTTCTCGACCTTGACCCTGACGGTGACTCCACTCATCCTCAGAGCCGACTGATGGCTTCTGTTCCCCACCCCGGCATCAGCTCAGGGCCAGCCCACCCCCAGCCCCGGCAAGAGAAACCCTCTCAGCTTGAATTGTTCTCTCCTTGCACTGGAGCGAGGGGTTTCTGCATGAAGTTGCTGACCCAGGTTAATGAGGAGATTGGACTGGAAGGAGAAAAAAGACTTCAGCCCGAAAATTCAGGATCACCCGGTTTATTTTATCACTGGAAGATCACTTAAACAACTTCCTCCAGGAAATTGCAAAGGGAAGTCATTATCCAAAAAAGGGGGCAGGGATGACCGTCCACATGAAGCCCAGATGCAGCCCCCCACGTGGGGCAGGCTGGGGGCAGGGGCGGTGTTTCCTGGGTCATTTAACCAGGGTCCTATTTTTAAAGTTTCCTTTTCCACCATTATTTGTTGACCCTAATTGTTCCCATGCCCATGAGATGCGGCCCTGGACTTCCTCCCCCCGGCCTCGGGGTCGGGGCGGGCTCTTCCTAATTGCCTGTGTCCTGCCTTCCCCCCGAGTCTCCAGGGCAGGCGGGCCCATTCCCACATATGCTTCCAGAACCATCTTAATAGAGGGCAGCAGCGCCCAGCTGACGACATATGTTTAGCTACTTGCTGAGGTCGGCCAAGCGTGCAATATCACGTTACATGAATGGGAAGGTCAGTCCCAAACAAGCTGCTTTTTACAAGCGCTGGCTTAAGGATTTGCTGCTAAATAGGGCTTACATGTGCGGGAGGGGGGTGGGTAATGGGCTTCTTGTGGAGCCCTGTTCTCTGCGTTTTGCCTTGATTAGAAAGTTTCTGGTCTCCCAGGACAACGCTCCGTTTAAAAAGAACGGCTTTGCAGCCACTGGGACTCCTGGACTCAGGTCAACATCTGGGCCTGGAACAGAGAAAATGCGGGTTCTGGTCTCCTGATGTCTGGGGAGAGGGCTGCGATGGCCGGAGTGTCTGGAGGGACAGCCACGGCCCTCTGCTCACTGGCACTGCATTTATGCTCCATTAACCCTGCGCAGGCCCCAGGGACAGATGGCGGCAAGGGAGAGAGAGAGAGAGAGAGAGAGAGGAGAGAGAGGTAGGAGGGCTGTGACTTTTCTCACCTGCCCAGCTCCGGGCGGGATGATAAGGCCGCTGCTCAGCTGCTGGGGCCCTACAGCCTGCCCAGCCCACGAAATGCACCTGCACAAACTTGGCTCCAGAGACCGTCATAGAGGACACCCAAGGCCTGCCTTGAACCTGAGCAGCCAGCCAAGAGCCTGAAGAATATTCTGCACATAAATCAGAAGGGCATTCAGGGCCCTTTTCAATAATGACGAGGATGAGAGCACTTCTGGAGCTCTGTCTGTGTCCTGGCGCTGCACAGAGGGCGTCACAGGGACGAACTGGCTTCATCCTCTCCACCGCCCAGTGAAGCCAGCACTGTTGCTACACCCATCGTAGAGCTGGGGAAACAGAACAACAGAAATAACAACAGAAATAAGGTTTGCTTCAGCCGGAGTTCCTTCCTTCTTTCCTTTAAATTATAAAAGTGGCTTTTCAAAAAAGTTAGTGATACAGAAGTGAATAAGGTGAGGCTTAAAAGTATCCCAATCCTGAGCCTTGTGCCTCTCCTCACGCTGCTCACCATTTGGTGACTGACGTATGTGCAGTAACACATCTTTTATTCATTCAACAAACGTTCATTATGGATTCGGTATGAGTCAGGGATGATGCTGCGGGTATGGATGAGCGTTTCTCAACCTTGGTCCTGCTGACACCTGCGGCCGAATAGTTCTCTGTTGTGGGGTCTGTGTGTTTAACAGCATCCTTGGCCTCTGCCCACAAGATGCCAGTAGCATCCACCCCCTAGTTATCATAACCAAAAATGTCTCCAGACATTGTCACATGTCCCCTCGGTGCCGAAATCACCCCCGATGAGGACCACTGGTTTCGATAGATGCGGCTGAGAGTGGTTCTTTGCTTACTTCTTCCTCTTAGCAGGACATTGAGGCACCCTCACATTTCAGTTCCGACATTGCTGCTTCACTCTTTTTGTGTCAGATTCCAGGGTACGGAGGGCTCAGAACTTAGTATGCCTCCCATTAATAGATGTTTTGGACTGATTCCAAGTCCCCCATGATCATCAATGCGAAAGGCCCTTCTTTGTTCATACCTACATTTGTATCCACACACTTGAGTATTTCCAGGGGACAGATTCTTTCAAGCAAAATTGCTGGATCAAAGGTGTAAGCATTTAACTGTTTACTTTGAAATGCCCACGTCCACTCCAAAAAGAGGATTGTACCAGTTTACCCCCTCACCAAGTGCTCCCATCGCGGACATGAACAGAAACCATCAGAACAATTGTTATGAAGAGAAGGATATATTTACCATGTTGGAAAAGAAGGATTACACTGTTTCATTCAGAGGGGCTCTGAGAGGTCTTTGGTTTACACGTTGCTATTAACATTTTTTTAACTCCTCAGGCGACAATTTCAAAATTTCCAACACGAGCATATAGAAGTTTAGCATCTTTGCTTTCAAAAATTAAGTTATTTAATAAACTAAAGGGGGCTCTGTGTTAGTGACCCTGTTACAAAGTGGGCGAGGGAGGGGCTGCCAGGTGGGGGCAAACTCAGGGCTCCTCTGTTACCCCAGATAGAGGCTGAGTCCTGAGCCTCAGGGACATGTGGGTGGCCCAGGAGCATTGCCTCCTGTCCCCAGAGACCTGCACCCCCCTGGGACAGTGGCTTCCTAAAGAGGACAGGAGAGCTCCCCGAGGCTACCCTCTTCAGTCCTGCCGGAATCACCTGCTGAGAGTCCAGAGCTACAGCTATACTTAACTGGGGGCCCTGGACATTGCCACCCCTTCTAGTTACAAAACTGCTCAGCTTGCATTTCCTCCTCTTGATTAAAGGAATTTGAAGCAATACATTATTTTTTTTAATTTTAATCAACTTTGTTTATTCGTCAATCTCCCACCCATTTTTTTTTTTTTTTAATCTTGTTTTTCCAGCTTTTCCTTCTACCAGTAGATGGAAACACAAAGTTTAGATTTGGAAGCAATTAATTACAAAGTTTTAATTTTCAAAATGTAACAACATCAAACATTGCGAATGTATTCACACTGAATTGTACACTTACAATGGTTGAAGTGGTACGTATTATGTTATATATATTTTACCACAATTAAAAAATAAATTTTTATTGGAGTATAGTTGATTTACAATGTTGTGTTAATGTCTACTGTATAGCAAAGTGAATCAGTTATACAAACACATATATCAATTAAAGGAATTTGAAGTAATACATTATTTTTCCTGTTTGAATAAAAACAGGCAAGAGAAATTGCGTTTATGGAACTGCAGGATAACATTGAAAGTGCCTTTATGGAATTGCAGGGTAACATTGCTACTGCCTGTTTGATCAGAGTGGGAAACACCAATCTTTATAAATCGTTTTCCAATGGATACATGCTGATCATCTATTTAAAATATTAAATGCTATCAAATTTTAAAATAGCTCATCTATGCATATGGTACAAATTCTAAAAGTGCAAAAAAGTGACGCTGGGAACCGTCAGTTTTCCCCCCCATCCTTGTTCTCCAGTCACGCAGTGGCCCTCCCCAGACACAACCGCTGTTACTGTTGGGTCAGCCCCAAAGAAGTTGTTGATATGACCTGTTTTTCACCAGCAAAATATGGGAGTTTCATATGATTCAATGTGTGATTCCTAATTTCTTATTCAGAGACGCTATGCATGTATAAATATGCACATAAGTAGAATCTTCCTAGTTCTTTCTTTATAGAAACGATAGCATGTTACATGCACTATTTTTCATGTTGCTTATTTCACTCAACAGTCGATCTTGAAGATCCCTCAATTTCCGTATATAAAAAAGAGCCTAGCTCTCCTTTTAGCTCTCTTTTTAACAGCCACAGAGTATTCCGTTGAGCGGATGTTTCACTTTCTGTTTAGCCAGCCCCCGAGAATGCACAGTTAGATTGTTTCCAGTCTCTTGCTGCTGAGAACAATGCCGCAGGAATCTACCTGTGTGTACACCTTCTGTCTCACAAGTCGGGGAGTATTTGGAGGATAAATTATTTGAGGTGGGACGCCTGGGCCAAAGGATGTGTGTCTTTTAAATGAAGAAATCTATTGCCTAATTGTCCCCCATAGAAGTTGTGTGAATTCGTAGCCCGAGTACCCTGTCAGGGGTCCAACTTGACACTGTGCCTGATTTTCAGGCCCACAGAGCAATGAGTGCTCGCCGTGGCGCGGGCAGGAGTGATGATGCCAGGGGCGGTCTGGGAATTGCAGATTCTCTTGATGAGGTGCCAAGTCCAGTTGTGTCTCCTGCAAAAGATGGATAAGGACAGAGCAGTCCCCTTCTCTGTGAGCAGCACCCCAGCCTGGAAGGTGGTGGGTGGAGGAGGGGGAGGGGACCGCCATTCGCTGGCATGAAAACTCTTCCCTTCTCTCCAACTCCCTCTGCACCCAATCCAAGAAGAGACTAGCTTGGGCCCCACTTCACGAAGCATTAGGTAGAAGACATCGTTGACACATATGTATCTTCAGTTGTGACAAAAGTGTGTGTCACAAATTGACCATCCCTGGGTGGTACCAGGAAAGGAGCGCTGGTCTACCAGGACGGCAAACCAGTTGGCCGTCACCACTAGGCTAGCCATGGACATGCCAGAGGCTGGTCTTGGGAATCAGTTTGGCAAGTTTAAAATTTGTTCTTGGGGGGCTTCCCTGGTGGTCCAGCGGGTAAGGCTCCACGCTTCCAATGCAGGGGGCCTGGGTTCGATCCCTAGTCGGGGAACTAGATCCCGCATGCATGCCGCAACTAGGAAGTCTGCATGCTGCAACTGAGAGTCCTCATGCCACAACTGGAAGATCCTGAGTGCCGCAACTAAGACCTGGTGCAGCCAAAATAAATCAATATATAAATTTGTTCTTGGAATTTGGCAGTCCAGTGGTTAGGACTCCGCGCTTCCACTGCAGGGGGCACGGGTTCCATCCCTGGTCAGGGAACTAATATCTCGCATGCCGAGCTGTGAGGCCAAAAAAAAAAATAAAAACAGCTGTTCTCAAATTCTTTGATGCTCTCCCTGCAGAAGGGGAAGGCTGATTCCCTCCACTCGAGTGTGGGCCGGCCTCAGTGGTGAAATGATGGTTTGTATCTTCCGAGACGGACTCATGCAAGGCCACATCCCCAGCTCTCTTCCTCATGGATTGCCTGCTCTGAGTGAAGCCAGGGGTCATGTTGTGAGGACACTCGGGCAGCCTTAGAGAGGCCCTCGTGGGGAGGACCCGAGGCTGCTCACCAACCACCGGCACCCACTTGTCAGCCGTGGGAGTGAGTCACCTCGGAACTGGATCCCCAGCCCCCCGAAGCCTTTGGAGGGTGCAACTTTGGCCAACTTTTTGACTGCAATCTCCTGAGAGCCCCTGAGTCAGAACTGCTCAGCTCACCTGCTCCTGAATTCCTAATCCATAGAAACTGGGAGAATGATACATGTTTATTGCTGTCTTAGGCCACCAAGTTTGGGGTAATTTATTACACGGTAGTAGGTAATGAATGCCTGTGGCCAGAATGCTCAGCTCCGTGAAGAGCCCCTTTTATCTGCTCCTTTGCCTCTGCTTCATGTCCCCCATTCCCCGCAAGGAGGCAGAAAACCTCTTCAAACCATGAGGAGCGGGACAGAGAGAAGATTCTTAAATCTTCCACGAGGTTAACATGTCGGCAGTGTGGCCAATTACAAGTCAACAGGGTTCAGTATGCCGTACTCCCCACCTTCCGCAGTACACTGCCACCGTGGGGAATGGGCACATTCTGTAACCTCACTTAGCCTCAACTGTTTCATCTGCTAAATGGGTTGATAACCAAAGGCATAGCGTGAGCCCAGAGAGGCTGCAGAAGTCCCTTCAAGCATTGAGCCCCAGGGATCTATAAATCTTAACTCCCTCATCTGCCATGCATGCATCCACCCACTCAGCAAACTTGTGTTAAACACCTACCATGTCCCAGGTACCATGCAAGGTGCCAGGGATACAAATGAGAACAAATCAACATCACTAGTATCAAGGGATGCCCAGCCAGTGGGAGAGACAGATGGAGAGATGGATAGGTAACACCTGATGTGATGGGGCTGAGACAGGGCTGTGGAGGAGCAGAGACATGCAGAAGTGAGCCATGTGACACCTGCGGCTCAGGAACCATAACGTCAGGCATAGTGTGCCGGGCTCCTTCTCTCCTGCAAGGGTCGGAAGTGGAATCAGAGAGGCTCGGGATGTTAAAACAGATGTCCTGACAATCTGGCTGGACACATGCACTGAATAAGGCCCAAGATCATATAGAGCCATTCACTCTTTGAACTTGCCACGTTCCTTCCTGCCCCAGGACCTTTGCACATGACGCTTCCCCTCCGCCAAGGTCACTCCCACCTCACCTCCTCCTCCCAGCTCAGGCAGTGGTGAGCTCCTGGTCACTGTGGTTTAAATGCCTCCCTCCAGAGGGAGCACCTCTTTGTCCACATTCTCTATCCAGCACTGTTTGTTTCCTTCATGGCACTTTTCACAACTGTAATTGCTCTATTACATTAGTTTCCTTTTTTCCCCCCATCTTCCCCATTAGAAGGTAGGTTCCAACCACAAGGTAGGGATCGTGTCTTGGGCGCCACTGTAACCTCAGGGGCAAAATGTATCCGGTACTGAAAAAAAAGTGTTGGGTGAAATAATGAATGTGTGTGTTAGTCACTGTATATTCTTGATCATTTAATTTACACATCAAACTTCCAAGGAATTGTTGGCCTCATGACTGCCTACCCATCGTCCTCACCCCACACCATACCCAGATGTCCACACATGGTTCTTCCTTTGTGGGGAGTCGGATCCACCCTTCTGTGCTCAGGGAGGGTGGTATCTCCCCAGCCCAGCCCAGGATATGAAATGAGGATGGTTCTAAACCAGTTATGGTAATTCCATTCCTCCTCTCAGTGGCTGGGTTAGGCATCTGCCTATGATGCAGCTCTGGCCAATCAGACTTCAGGGGGAGCCTCCTAGGGCTGCCCAAACTGGAGTGTGCCCAGGAACCACTGGGCATCTTATTAAGATGCGGATTCTGATTCAGCAGGTCTGGAGTGGGGCACAAGACCCTGCACGTCTAATGAGCTCCCGGGTGATGTTGATGCTGCAGTCCGTGGACCACACCTTGAGTTACAAGGTCCTAAGGAGTTTCTGGGCAGGATTTTCCTCCCCTACAGAAAGAGCCCCACAAAGAGAAGCTGTCTTTTCTGTCGTTGTGCAGGCACGTGCTGCTAGCAGCTGCCACTGCAATTGTGATTGGCCACAGCTGGCCACCTGGGACAAAACCAACATGCGGAGGTGGGGCAGAGGGAAGTGGGGAAGGCTCTGGGGTCTGTATGACATCACAAAACCTCCTAACCCACCCCAGAACTGCTCATGTGGGACAATAAATGATGATTTTTTTTTAAAAAAGCCAAATTAAGTTTGGGACTCTTTTACTTGCAGCCTAAAGCATCATGACTGATGCTCTAAATGGACCACTTGGTGTAGAGCAAAAAAGACCAACCGTGGAACCCAGCCAATCCTGGTACTTATCTCTGCCCCTTAGTGGCACTGCCATTTCTCAACTTCACCAAGCTTCAGCTTCTTTGTCTATACGAAGGGCTGTTTTGACCATCAGTAAGAGGAGGCACGCATGCTAGAATCCTCCAGCACAGCACTGTCCAATAGAAATAAAATGAAAACCACATACAGACTTTTAACTTTCCTAATAGCCACGTTCAAAACATAAAAAGAGACAGGTGACATTAATTTTAATAATGTCATTTATTTAGCTCAAAATATTACCATTTCAACATGTATTAATAACAAATTCGATATTTTCCTTTTTTTTTGGTACTAGGTTTGGAACGCTGGTGTGTATTTTACGCTACGGTGCATCTCAGTTCAGACCAGCCACGTTTCAAGCGCTCAAGAGCCACATGTGGCGAGTGGCCGCTGTATTAGCTTAATTCTAACACAAGGCTGGACTCGTAAGTGTTGTAGAAGATGGATTACTTCACGCTGCTCTTAACATGGGCAATGGAAAGGAAGAGACTCTGAATTTCCAAACACAGTAACTCCCACGCTGGAGGCCAACTGGTGATGGAGTTCCGCTGCGTTGGGTCAACTCTTAAAATCCTGGACATCTACTCACCTGCATGGTCTGCATAGAAAACCAACAATGGGAAGACAAATGATGACACAGCATTTCTCAGCAGCAACACCTGGGACCAAGGCAGTGACTCAAGCAAAGGACTTTTATTAAATGACTGCCGTGAATTATATTTAGGGAGTTTCTGAGTCCCTCTAATCACTGCTTTTTAAGTGTCGTGTCTCCTGCTCGATAATCTTCAATGTGTCCCTTCTTTCTTTTGGGTTAGTGTTGAACTCCTGGGGCTTCTAAACTCTTCCAGAGCCAAAACACACCTCACTTTATGCAGTTCAGTCTTCCTTTTGTCCAGTTGAAGTCCAGGTAGCCTCAGGCCAGGCCTGTGGGTTGTCAGGGAGGAGGACGAGGATGTACACGATGGTGCGGAAACCAAGGGCTTGGGCCAGAGTGGGTGGAGCCAGGCTGGCTGAGATCGCAGCGTCCGCAGCAACATGTCAGTCGTGATGCTCACTGAGCACGTTCGTGCACGCTATCTCACTTGGTTTCTGCAACAACTCCATGAGGTAATGTGGTGGATGTTCATTGGTTTTGTCTGCCCTGCATTATTTTCTCCTTTCTGGTTAAGGGCACCCCTTCACACACACCCCGCCCCTTCTTTCAGGAATCTGCTCTCTGCGCTCTCTCAGTGTGGTTCTGATGGGCATTACCAATCACATAAACCACTCCTCACTCTGTGCCATGTGGAGGCCCATGACCCAGGCCAGGCCAAACGTACTACCCCTTCCCCAGGCAGTGAGCGGACCTGGGAGCTAAGCATGTGTCGTGGATCTGGCCAATCAGAGCCTTTGCTGGGATCTTTATACACCGATGTGAGCTGGTTAAGCTGTGGAGGTGTAAGGAACGAAGCTTGTCTTCATCAAGTCTTGAGGCAAGTGGAAGAAGCCTGTTAGAGAAGTAGAGCATGAGGCCAACTTGCAAGAGAAGAAGAGATGAGAGAGGGAATGGAGGAGGGAGAGGGGGAGTGGTAGCTCCTCGGAACCCCCAGATCCAGCTACGCCTGAAGCTGGAACCGCCGTTTATCTTCTTTCATGTCATGAACCTTCCTGGGATCTTGTACTTCAGCCAGTTGGAGTTGGAGTTCTGTCACATGCAACCAAAAGAGTTCCAACTACTATAAGTAAAGAATAGCCCGTCCACTGCATGGGCAACGAGACTGAGGCAAAAAGAGGCTGAAAGGTGACTCTAGGCCGCTTAGGACACAGAGCCAGGATTTGAGTCCACATCATTGGGCTTTTCATCCTATGCTCTTTCTACTACGTCCCCTACCGCACTTAGTCTGTATTAGTTTCCCATGGCTGCTGTAACAAATTACCACCAACTTGGTGGCTTAAAGCAACAGAAATGTATTCTTTCGTAGGATCTGGAAGTCAGAAAACAGGACGAATACACCGGGCTAAAATCAAGGCACTGGCAGGACCTCACTCCCTCGGGAGGCTCTGGGGGGGATCCATTCCTTGCCTTTCCAGCTTCTGACGGCTGCTGGTGTTTCTTGGTTTGTGGTCCATCATTCCAATCTCTGCCTCTGTCTTCAGTGGCCTTCTCCTCCCCTGCATGTGTTTGTCTAAGTCTCCCTCCGTCTCTCTCTTAGTTGTGATGGCATTTAGGGCCCACCTGGATAATGCTAGATTATTCCCTCATCTCAAGATCCTTGATCACACCTGCAAAGATCCTTTTTCCCAATAAGCTAACATTTACAGTTTCTGGGGATGAGGAGCTGATATCTTTGGATGGTCGTTATTTAGCCAAATACCCTGTCTAGGCTACCTAGGATTTAGTGCCTGAATGTGATGACGCAGTCCTGAGAAAATCCTGGCCACTATCCAATTGTCCAGTCTCCCCAGCCAGATGGTTAGTACCTTCAGGGTCCGGCCCAGCCCCAAGTGCCCCATAGTGGCCAGCACAGGGTGGGCGAGCACCGGAGTCTATCCTGTTTCAGCACCCCCTTCTCCCAGGTTGAGCACTGAAGATCAGGTGTAAACGAGAGGGGTCCCTGCTGCCAAGGTATTGCACTCCTTTTTATGGACCCTTTTCTCATTTCTCAAGGCAACGTCTACTGCTCACTTTAATTTGCATCTTTGGGTTGTTAAGAAACAGTCACCACAGGTAGCCCACGTAACGGGGGTGTATTATTACACTGAGCTGCATGTGGGAGGCAACGCAGGGGTCTAAGTGCCTGGGCTGGAATCCCAATTCTGCCATTTCCCAGCTGTGAATCTTGCACCAGTTACTTACCTGCGCGGAATCTACATGGAGATCTAAGGGTCAGGTTTACAGGATAGTAAATGAGAACCTTGGTAACTTGGCAGTATTTCTAGCACAGAGCACTCAGTAAACGTTAGGTTATTATGACTGCCACGTGGAATCCGCATCTGCCTCTCTCTTTTTAAAATGACTGTCTCAAGTTCTAAACGTTAAGGATTATTATTTCTACCGAATAGAATCTGAGGGTTATAAAATGACTCGCTTGGGCCCCTCGTGGTGCCTGCGTTCTCAGTCAGGCTGCACAATATCTCTGTTGCCCCGGGCCCCTGACCAACCCCAGAGCATCCTTTCAGCGGCCGCCTCCATCCCTATCAGCAGGTTCTTCCACCGCTCAGGGGAGAGCCCGGTTTGCCCTTGGCCGTGGTCTGAGCAGCTCTGGGAAGGGGAGGGTGGTTGGGGGCGAGGTTGGAGGCGTGGCGGGGGGCAGGGATAGAGGCGGGGCTGGGGCGGCGCTGGAGGAGGGAGAATCACAGGTGCAAAGCTCGTTCTCTCCCCAGGGCAGGGCCTGAGACGGGGAGTGCGGGCAGCGCAGGGCCATGGCGTTTCTTCCGTCCGTGCTTGTTCCCACCTCTGTGGCTTACTTTCTGCTATTCTCCTCCACGCAGCTGGCGTTTCCCTTCCCCCAGCCCTGCGGGAAACCTCCTTATCGTTATCCTCACGACCCTCATAACTGTCCTTTTTGGAGGGTCCTCTTCATTACCTATACCAGGATACATATGCCTTTGCAAATCCTTCCCTAAGCCTGGGGCTCCTTTAGTGTTTCTGTCCCGTTTTCTTCATGGGAAATAACTACAATAGCGTTCACGGTAATAACCATAATCTCAGCTAACTACTGTGTAGATGCCGTATTTGCCAACACTGCGCTAAGTCCTCTTATGCGATTTAACTCATTTCATATCACACGCACGCGCGCACACACACACACACACACCCTATATGGTAGGTACTATCAGAAGTTTTATTTTATTGATGACGAAGCTGAGCGACTGCAAAGGTCAAATAACCACGTTAGTCCCCTTTTTCTTGCTCAATAAATCCCTAATAAATAAGAATGAATCGTGCAGCCCCACAGCAATATTCTAAAAAACAAAAAACAACAAAACTAATGTTTTTTTCTGATTACAAAGCATTATCTGCTCACTATAGAAAATTAGAAAAATACAGAAAATCGCACTAAGAAAAAGTAAAAAAATCACCCATAATATTTTAGTTGCAACTATTTCCAGTCTGTCTGTCTGTCTGCATCTCTGCATTTTCCAGGGAGTTACATTTAAAAAAATTTTTTTAAAGGTCTTTATTATTATTTTTTTAATATCTTTATTGGAGTATAATTGCTTTACAATGGTGTGTTACTTTCTGTTTTATAACAAAGTGAACCAGTTACACATATACATATGTTCCCATATCTCTTCCCTCTTGCATCTCCCTCTTTCCCACCCTCCCTATCCCACCCCTCTAGCTGGTCACAAAGCACCGAGCTGATCTCCCTGTGCTATGCGGCTGCTTCCCACTAGCTATCTATTTTACATTTGGTAGTGTATATATGTCCATGCCACTCTCTCACTTCGTCCCAGCTTACCCTTCCCCCTCCCCGTATCCTCAAGTCCATGCTCTAGTAGGTCTGTGTCTTTATTCCCATCTTTCCCCTAGGTTCTTCATGATCATTTTTTTCTTAGATTCCATATATATGTGTTAGCATACGGTATTTGTTTTTCTCTTTCTGACTTACTTCACTCTGTATGACAGACTCTAGGTCCATCCACCTCACTACAAATAACTCAATTTCGTCTCTTTTTATGGCTGAGTAATATTCCGTTGTATATATGTGCCACATCTTCTTTATCCATTCATCTGTTGATGGGCACTTAGGTTGCTTCCATGTCCTGGCTACTGTAAATAGAGCTGCAATGAACATTTTGGTACATGACTCTTTTTGAATTATGGTTTTCTCAGGGTATATGCCCAGTAGTGGGATTCCTGGGTCGTATGGTAGTTCTATTTTTAGTTTTTTAAGGAACTTCCATACTGTTCTCCATAGTGGCTGTATCAATTTACATTCCCACCAACAGTGCAAGAGCGTTCCCTTTTCTCAGGGAGTTACATTTAAGCCATGCTTTTTAATGGCTTTCAGGCCTCTGGGCCTCTGTGTTCGGACATTTAAGTTGTATCCAAATTTTCTTTTCTGCTATTACAACATTTGACAACTATTCTTTAACATGTTATCTTTGCCCATGTTTCTAATGATTTCTTTAGGATGAAGGGTCTGCACATGGAACCTTTGGATACACTTTGCCAAGTGCCTGGGAATGGGTGTTGCTAGTACCAGTGCCTCCAGCCAAGTGCAGAAGGTGCTGCTTGTTCACCTCTTCACCAGCTCAGGGGCTTCTGTTTTCATTATGCCATCCTTGCTGCTGCATTCACTGCATTTTTAAGTTACTAATGACATGAATTTATTTTATTTTTCTCTATGCAATTTGTTGGCCATGTGGGTTTCCTGTCCTGTTCTTTACAGCACAGACTTTGAACATCTCCCCAGTTTATATGCCATTTTCTCCTTATTATCCCTTCATCTTGATCCACTTAAAGAGCGATGCTGGTTATAAGCCTCCTCTGTTTTAAAGACGGGATGAACAATGTTACGGCATCGACTCCATGACCCAGTTGGTTTTCAGGTCACCCCACCCAGCTATGCTGTTCTTGCCACTGTACCCCTTCTACGTGGGAACGACGCAGGCCCCGTGGGGAGATGAGGCCTTCCTGAAATATACAGAAAAAATATGCTTCTATAACACCTCAAACTCAATATTCACCTCACAGGGTTGTGAAGATCAAATGATATAACATCTATGAAAACACCTCATTTTCTGCCCAGTACTTTAGAGGGTAGAGATCTTTAGACAGAACATTTTAGAGATTATAAACTTTTATCGAGAGCATTTTACAGCTCATCCCCAAGCTTTCTTATACACATCGTATCATCTGAAATGAGCAAGGCTTTCCTGGCTCTAGAAGGTTAGACAAAAGGCGACTCAAAATGAAGGAATAAACCTTTACCATACGCCTGCTCGGTCCCTGACAGTTTGCTTGTCTTATCCCAGCTGACGGTTACCACCCTGCAAAGCAGATGGATTCACTCATTCAACAGGTGAATGTTTCTTGTGTGCCTACTGTGTGCCAGGCCCCATTCTAAGCCCCTAGAGATAGATCAGGGAAGAAGATGGATGAATTCTCTGGCCTCATGGCGCAGAATTCCAGTGGTTAAATCCCTAGGAGATGCTATGCTTATTTTTTGGATAGAAGTCTCAGGTATGCGGTCACCTGCCATGGTCACCCAGCCAGGATTCAAACCCAAATCTCCTGGCCCCAAAGGCCCCTCTACCTCCTGGGGCCCCCAGTTCTCTGCTCCAAAGAACCAGCCAGTACTGGATGTGTATTCTCATGCCAGTTCGGAAAGGTCCTGGCCGCGTTTCCGAGACACCCAGAGGGTCCAGTGCTGAGGTCTGTCAGGTCAGGGCACAGGGGCTGCCATGGACATCAGCAAAACCAGAACCGAGCTGAGGGACTTAACCCTTTAGTGTCCCTCGTGCCACTCTCAGGAGGCAAGGAGGGCTGGAGCTGCCCCAGAGACAAGACTTCCTCCGGGTTTTAGACGGAGGAATTGAATCTGCCGACACCTCCCTACTGCTTACTTTCTCCCTGTGTTTCCCACCGTCTCCTGGGCTTAAAAACGCAGAGAGGGGCGACTCTTGTTCTCACCGAAATGAAACCCACTAGCTGCTGACAGGAAATAGTGATGAGAAATCTCTCTTGTCTTGTTAGAGGAAAAACAAGTGAAACGGCAGACACTGTTAGATGTGGAAGCTTCTGAGATGTCAGACGAAGAGCAAGTGAGCAAACTGATAACAAAATGACATTTTTTTTTTTTTTTTGCGGCACTCGGGCCTCTCACTGTTGTGGCCTCTCCCGTTGCCGAGCACAGGCTCCGGACGCGCAGGCTCAGCGGCCATGGCTCACGGGCCCAGCCGCTCCGCGGCATGTGGGATCTTCCCGGGCCGGGGCACGAACCCGCGTCCCCTGCATCAGCAGGCGGATTCTCAACCACTGCGCACCAGGGAAGCACCCAAATGACACTTTTTAAGGAAGAAACCTCCGCTGCAGGCTCGGTCTTGAACTTGCCCCAGACCAGGCCTTCGCCTGCTGGAACCTCATGTCTGTCACCCAGACCCAACCTCTCCCTGCCACGCAGACAGTGTCTCCCTGGAGCCCGCCCAGATCACCCCTCTTGTCTGCTGGGGACAAAATAGGGAATACTACTAGTAATCATGGTAACTCAATGGAACACTGGCTTTCTTTTCAGAGCTCTCCCATAGGCTCAGCTTGACTTTCTGGATGATTCTTTCAAGACTTTGGCAAATGGGTTTTGAGTTTGCCGACGGCTCTGTGCCCTCACACTGAAGACGGCTGAGAAGCAAGTGACGTGTTCAGGTTGCTCAGAAGAAAATATACAGAAACAGAACTCCAAAGGTAAATGCTTCTGATGCTTATGTTCAGAAAATGTTTATGTTCCGAAACGCCGGCATCCCTGAGCAGCTGCTGTCCGCAAGAATGACAGACAATTATTTATAAGCCGCGGTTGTGACTCTAGTGACAGGGCGGCTGGAGCAGGAATACGGCGCTGACGGTTCACATCCACGGCCGCCCTCTGAGCTGGGTGACTGGCGTGCAGGACAACCCCGCCGTGGAGCGGGTGGCACGTGGCCCCCTTCACACACATGGGCAGACAGATCTAGCGAGCCATGCTGGGATCCGAGCACTCCCCAGCCCGGCCCGCTTTAAAGCAGAGCCTGAGGTCTATTGCCCTCGGGGGCCCCTGGAGCATGTCAGACCCCCGCCTGGAGCGCTCCTTCCAGCCCCAGCATTCTACCCCAGGCCCGCAGCTCAGGGTCCCGACTTTACTTGTGCACCCAGAAGGCAGAGCCCTCCCGGACCCATCCTGGGTCTGCTTTGAACTCAGGGAGCTGGTCTTTATAGTGTGGAAACATTGTCCTGACTTTCAAGCAAACAATTAGGGGTTCATCTGGGAATCCCCCAGTGCCCACCCCCATCAGAGTCAGGACTGCTCATTGCCATCCTCTGCTGGAGGGCAGGGCTGGTGGGCCCCTGCAGACGGACTGCCACTGGGCCTTCCAGAGCCTGGAGACCCCATTCTTACGCTGAGGGAGAGAGTGATGCCAGAGGACACCTCCTGGGTCCCTCCCCAGGCACGTGGCCGTGGGCCAGGACATGGCTTCCTGAGTCCTCTGCTGTGATAGCAGCATCCTCCTCGAAGGGTTGATGGGGGTCCTGTGGAAACTGGTCCCGGGCAAGTGCCCAGTGTGAACAAGACGAAAGTGGGGAGGTGGTGGGTAGGAGGACACAGCTGCCAACGTGGTGCCTTCCACCTGCTGTCTCTGCTTTGTGCCTTTTTTGCTTTGCTGATGACTGATGGGACTCAGAGGAACTCTCCAGCATCTTCAAAAGAGAAGCTGTTTGGAGAGCGGATTCTCACTCTCCAAGTCCCCAGGAGGCCAAGGTCACAGGGCTGGAACCCGAGAACTCTAGACGACTTGGGTCTCCTGAGGCCCTGGATGAGGGATGGGGGCCTGGCCCCTGAAATCCCAGAGGCAGGGGCAGATGACCGGGCCCCGAAGCCCCAGCTTCTCCGCCTCCTCCACAAACTAGATCCTGCAGTTTCCCGGGGGCTGGGCTGGGGCTCCGCTTTCATCTCGTTCAGATTCCGGCAGGACTAGCTCTGGGATTTGTAACCAGGAGGGACCCTATAGACGTGCTTACAGGAGAGGCCTGGGAACCTGTCCTGAAGCTGCATTTATCTGTAAAATAAACTCAGTGTTTCTGCTTTTATTTGGAGGATTAAGTCTCCAAGCCATTCCTCCATATTGCCACAGTGCTGTGGGATTCTGGGTGTGACTGCACCCCCCAAAAGTTCTATGCCAAGAAATGAAAATTGAAACCCACTGGGTGGACCTTTTGTCACTCGCACGAACAATAGCCATGAACAGCCTCTCGGGAGCCTGAGCTTTATTCACCCATCAGCCTCCAGAATTGTTTTGCTGCTGTTGTTATCCCCACTTTCCAGATGAGGAAACTGAGGCCCAGAGAGGCTGCCTTGCCTAATCACACACCTTGTCAGAGCTGGCTTTCCAAGCCAGGTCTCTGTGACCATTTCCACCAAAACGCTGAGCCTTTCTCTCCATGGATTAGGGAGTAAAGTCATAGATGAAAACTCTATAATTTTTTAAAGCTCAGGAGTCCTCAGTCATTTCAATGTTTTTCATCGCACGTTCATTATCATTCGCTTTGGAGGATTGTTTTCTTTTGAACTGGAGAAGCACCTGGCTTTCCCGCTGTTATTTGCCGATGTTTGTTAAACGAATTGAAGGAGTACAGGAAGGCTTGATTTTGTAGTTATCCCCCAGCATCCCCTCCCCCACAAAAGAGAGTAGATCAGGAGAAGGTTCCAGTGGGTTCACAAAGCCATTTCATCACACTCGGGTAGTGTGGACGATCAAAACAGAGTCTGCTGCCCTGGAATGGCTTCCACCCCTATCCCCACCTCAATCCCCTGCTTTCAAAGCCCTCCGCTCCGCAGGAAAACGCTGCCCCCTCCTGGCTTAGAGGGACCAGCACAACGGACACAAGGGCTCAGACCAATAGGAACTTCATTAAATCTCAACAATAGGTTCACAGAAGACCAGCGAATAAATTAGGGCGAACGGAGCTGGGTAGGACAATACCACTGGATAAAATGAAGATTTCGAGATACTCTCTTCGCTTCATGACATTCACATGGTCCCTTTGGGGCTACAGAAGCATCAGCCCCCGTTGTACACCCCCGGATGCTGGTGGGCACAGACTGTCCTGTACAGAAGCGATGGGCAAAGCATGTCTGGGCTCAGGAGAGGCAATAACTCCGACAGTTAACACAGCCTCCAGAAGTGACCCTCTTCCTAAAGGTGGGGCTGAGGCAGGAAGCTGCCACCCCACAGCGGGGTCTTTGGGTCGGAGGGTGAGGCGGGCAGGCCTCTGTTCGCATTCTGTGCTCCTTACCTGCGTCTTTCTCCATATAGATAAGCCCGGCAGGGAAAGCAGGAGGCTGCTGGAGATTGCACAGCCCCACAGAAGCTGCCCCATTCCTGGGACAGTGTCAGTGAAAAAGGACTTCTGGAAGGCTCTCCGGACTTTTCTCTCCCCCTCTCCACTTCCAAAGGAGAGACTCTTTTGCTTTCTGAGTTGCCTCCTACTCCCTGAAGGGGGGGGGGGTGTGCGAGTAAAGGGGTAGAAAATACCTGAAGACTTTCATGTGACTTAGGACACTTATTTTCTTCTCAAGGGCTGAACTAAAGCCAGAAAGTGAATGCAAGAAAGATCTCTGTAGGTTTCACCTCTGAAGGACCAAGTGATGCCTGGTGAACATGCTAAAGATCCTACAGGAAAAACATGGGGGGTCAGATTGGGAGGAGCCTGAGGGTCAGATGGGGGAGGAGCCTGGGGGTCAGATGGGGGAGGAGCACGGGGGTCATCTTTGCTCTTCTGGTTCTTTTTTTCCTCCCATAATTCTTCTGGTGGGGGTGGGGAATCCAGGTATGATTGACATGTTCTCCAAGTACTAGTTGTGTTCTGGTTCTAATTTCAGCTCCAGAAGTTGCCATAGTGGCCTGGCTGTGGACAACCTTTCACATGCTTCTCTTTCTGTGCTCTTTTTAACCTGCATTAATGTCACCAGCCTGGACACCCCAAGGGCTGGAACTGTCTCCTTTATCAGTGTCTCCCCAGCGCCTGGCACACAGCACTGGCTCAGCACAGCTGCCTTTGCTGGATGAGTGTGGGACAGTGTCCTCTGGTCAGGAGAAGAAGGCCCCATCCCTTCCCCTAACTGGGCCACAGCGGCCACCTTGGGAAAGGAGGGAAGTGGACAGGGTTTTCCCAGCCACCTGCTGGCCAGACATTCAAAAATTCTCTGTGGTGCTGTAGGTCCAGCTTGGGTTGCAAAAGTAAGCAAAGCCCAGGGCTTCCCTGGTGGGGCAGTGGTTAGGAATCTGCCTGCCAATGCAGGGGCACGGGTTTGATCCCCGGTCTGGGAAGATCCCACATGCCACAGGGCAAGTAAGCCCGTGCACCACAACTACTGAGTCTGCGCTCTAGAGCCCACGCGCCACAACTACTGTGCCTGTGTGCCACAATGACTGAGCCCGTGTGCCACAACTACTGAGCCCGTGTGCCTAGAGCCTGTGCTCCACAACAAGAGAAACCACCGCAGTGAGAAGCCCCCGCTCTCCCCAACTAGAAAAAGCCTGTGCGGAGCAATGAAGACCCAATGCAGCCAAAAATAAATAAATAAATAAACTTATTTTTCTTTAAAAAAAAAAGAGTAAGCAAAGTCCCCACCCCCGGGATGTCACAGTCTACTGGGGGAGACAGAGATTAAAGAGAGATCCGTAAGATCATGAAATACAGTTGTCCAAAGTGGCCCTGAAGGAGACTCTCTGGGAATCCTATGTGAACCAGAGAAATGGCATGAGTAGAGGTAACCAGCCCTCAAGGAGAGGAAGGGCATTGCTGGGGAAGGAGCAGCACAGGTGAAGGCCCCGAGGCAGTTTCCGGGGCAGCATTTGCTCTTTGCACCACCAATTCCCCCTCCCCCAAACCCCGCCATGAATGCAGAACTGATGCCCAAGTGGGCGACAGTCATCTCATAGCCACGGGAGAAAGGCCACGGGAACCCGTGGCACCGACGATGCTGGTTCCTGCTGCCACACTCTTCCAGGGTCTTGTCACGTGAGAAACAGTGATTTCTGTTCCTTGCAGCCCAAGGCATCCTGTCTGAAACAGAGCAGAAAGGCCAACCGCCTTCCTAACTAGCCAGTCCTGGGGATGAGGTTCGGCGGCACCAGTCACCAAAGGGTGGGTTCACGTGCAAACGAAAAGCTGCCTGTTCCCGTGACCGCCCACCACTGAGTGGGAGCCCTCCATCCCTCTCTGAGGACCCCTGACTTCCACCAGAGTTGGAATAATCCTTGGAGAAAATATCACCTCCAGGAAGATACAGCTCAGCCCCCTGGGTGAGCTCCCAAATCCCAGGATGCCAGAGGGCAGGGCAAGGCGAGTTGGCCATTCAGCCTCACAAGTCCAAGTTCAGCCCACGCGCCTGGCAGCTCCTCCCTCGTCTGCTGTGCGGGCAGGGACCCGCCGTCCTGGGGACAGCCTGGCTGCAGAGTCACACTCTCCAGGTGGAAGGTCCAGCAGCTCTCCGCGGCCAGGAGTCTCTCAGCGGGGCTGTTACTCACTCAGTTTCCTCACTAATTACACTGGGATTTTCCTTCCTGAACAGAGAAACTTCTCTAATTTGGGTTATAAAACATCTCTTTGAATTTTCTCCAGAGTCTGCAGTGCCTGTAATAATAAAACAGACCTGGAACAGGAAGGCTTTCATCCTAGCATCTCAAAGCTCACAATAAACAAATCGTAATTATGTATCTCAACAGCCCCCCTTTTTTTCTTTTCCTAATGGGGAAACTGAGGCAAAAGGAGGTCAAGTGCTTGGCGCGAGGCTATGGCTTCCCTTGGCCACCAAGAAGCCCATGTAACTGCTGGGACTTTCACCATGTCCGTAATTACAGCCTTGCCCCGAAGCCCTGGGAAGTTTGCACGGGCCTCCCGGATACCAAACACCTGCCACCTTGCGCACCAGCTTCTTTGGACAGAGGGACAGCTGTGATCTGACTCCAGAGGATGAGCCCTTTAAGTGAAAGGATGAGCCCTTTTACTGCTTGTGGAAGATGTTTCGTGTTTTACAAATTAAGGGTTGGTGGCAACCCTGCATCCAGCAAGTCTATCTGCTATTTTTCCAACAGCATTTGCCCACGTCATGTCTCTGTGTCACGTTTTGCTAATTGCCACGATGTTTCAAACTTGTTCATTATTGTTATCTTTGTTATGGTGACCCGTGATCAGTGATCTTTGATGTGGCTCATTGCAAAAAGATTATGATTTGCTAAAGACTCAGATGACGGTTAGCCTTTATTTCACAATAACGTAGTTTTTAATTAAGGTATGTACGTTGTTTTTTTTTTTAAACATAATACGATTGCACACTTCATAGACTGCAGTATAGTGCAAACATACCTTTTATATGCACTGGGAAACCAAAAAATTTGTTTGACTCTCTTTATTGAAGGGGTCTGGAACCAAACCTGCAACATCTCCAGTTTGCCTCTATCCTAGGCCTCCAGTGGTCATGGGGCACCCACCTGTTACCTGTGAGATTACATAGAAACATACAAAACCATAAAACATACGACTCACGTGTATGCTGACCTTGTTCGTTTAAAGCGTGTGTCTTTCTCCCTAGAGTGTGAGCTCTCGAGGGTGGGGGTGTGCCCGCTGTATCATGGCAGGTCTTGTGTTTAGTTATTTAAACACACACCCCCTTCAGCAATCAGAGCTTTCTTCATTTCTTCAGAGCTTGGGAAGCAAGGACCCAGAAAAGAGGGCTGGGTGTGGAAGGAGCAAGTCTACGGCTCAGGAAAGCTTCAAGGAGCTCAAGGAAGAACCCCTTTACTTCTCTGAGTGATGGAGAAAAGAGTGTTGTCTTTGCCCATAAAACACTCCTGCCTCTGGGGGCTTCCATTCTAGCCAGGTGTCAGCAGAAGTCTTCTTAAAAGGCCAGAGAGTGAATAGTTTTGCATGCATGCACCGAGGAGCAAAACTGAGGCTGTTACGTGAGCATCTATAGGAGCAAAACTGAGGCTGTTACGTGAGCATCTATATAACCGTTTACAATGTAACACTTTACAGATGCCAAAAACATTCTCAGCTCCCAGGGCAGAAGGAAGAAACAATCAGGCCTCTTGAGGGCTGTGACTTGCCAAGCCCGTTTAGAGGTAAAACAATAACTAACATTTATTTAACATTTGTTGTGTTCCAGCACCGATCTACTCAAGTCCCTTCCAGGGAGAAAAGAGCACGTGCAAAGGGCCTGAGGCAAGAGCATGTTTTGTGTGTTGGAGGAACAGGTGTGGTAGATGTAAACTCTCGGGAAGTATATGAGACACATTTACATGAAACTCACCAGAAAGAACGAGATGTGACCCACTGGGATCAGGACATTCACGTTCACACATCCAACAGATGTCCTGAACCGTCCTGTTACTCAAGGCTCTCTCTTCTGCCTCCCAAGGTTTGGGCTGGTGAAGTCTTGCCAGACGTTGTGGAGCCTGGAAAACTTAGCCCGTGACTCAGTGTCCACAGGTCAGGCCACCGGAAGAGTTTGTGTGTGTGTGTGGACGTGCCAGACCACAGGACTGTGCTGCAGTCTGGGCTCGGGGTCCCCCAAGCTAATGACAAGAGCCCAGAAGACACGCAAACTGCTACCGAGTCCAAGCTCGCTCTGCTCGCCGCACGACAGGCCGATGAATCGGAGACGAGGTGCCGAGGCAAGGAGTCACAACTTTATTCGGAAAGGAGGCAGACCGAGAAGATGGCAGACGAGTGTCTCTGAAAAACCATCTTACGTGGGTCTGGATGCCAGTTTCTTTTATAGAATCAGAGAGGGAGAGGCAATGAGGAAGTAAAGTAAAAGGACCATCAGTCTCGCAAAACATCTCCTGGAATGACCAGCCTGAGTGAGGGGATGTGTTAGTTTCTTTTTTCTTGCAGCCATTCACAGGTGGGCAGGGTTCCCTGAGGCAGGCCATGATGTATGATTATAATAACAAAAGCAACGAAAAGCAAAGGTTAAAGTCAAAGAAACAGACGGAACAAGGAGTCCGATTTAACTCTTCCCTGTTACAAAACCAGGGAGTCGAAGAGAACCCCAAACAAAAGCCCTAAGTTTAGCTGAACCTCAAACCATATCAAACTCTGCCAGAAAAATGTTACGAGCTGGGTTTGTGGTTTTCTCCCTCCCTCCTTGCCTTCTTTCCTTCCGTAAAGTGCAGGATGGGTAGGAGAGGCTCTTGCAATGAAAGAATTCATAAACACTAATAAAGCTGATGGGCATTGAGAATTGTTGGCTTACGTTGTCAGAAGAAATTGTGAAACGGACAAAAATGGTCACCGAATGCACCTTCGGTTTTCTGATTCTGTTAAGGGCTTGTGCCTTTCTTTGTCTTTACTGATAGCCACGCAAATGATTTTGTCCCTAGAAATGCAAATGAGTTTGTCTCTTGGAACACAATTGATTATCGTCCTATGACTATTGACCAGTCTTGCATCTGTTTGTAAATTCATTTCAGCCTTTCTGATTGCTGGTATATTTAGGTGTGACTCTGAATTATCCCTTGAACCATTTGTAACACCTTCTCAATTCTCTCACTAATTCAGGAGTTAAATACAATCTTTGACACACATCTATTTTAGGTTTATATGAGTCGTGATTTTATCTTAAAAAATTTTATCCTTTAACGACATGTATAATCTTATTTACAAAGCTGTGAAGTGGCTATCATTGCCATCACCCCCATGTTATAGACGAGGAAAACGGAGGCCCAGGGTGTCGTGAAATCTGCTCAAGGCCGTTCACGGGTCATTGTTGGAGTTGTGCTCTGCACCCAGGCAGGGGGAACCCAGAGCTGGAGCTTTTTGTCACTGTCCTATGCGGCCCTTGTTGTGCAATTGGATGTGTCGCCCCAGTTGTGCTATTGGGTTTCAGGTTGGTTTTCTTACCATTGGCCCCTCAGGATGTCCAGTACTCAATGCCTTTGTAGCTGCCAGTCTGTGAGGAACTCCCGAGGTCAGAAAAGAGAACTCCTCCGTATCATAGCTCAGAGCGATGAGCCATGTGGGTGGCAGGCAGATTCTTACTGATGGGTCTCAAGAAGCCAATTCGGAGAAGGCCTCAAAACCTCCAGCTAAGGGACTTCCCTGGTGGCGCAGTGGTTAAGAATCCGCCTGCCAATGCAGGGGACACGGGTTCGAGCCCTGGTCTGGGAAGATCCCACATGCTGCGGAGCAACTAAGCCCGTGCGCCACAACTACTGAGCCTGCGTGCCACAACTACTGAAGCCCACGTGCCTAGAGCCCATGCTCCAAAACAAAAGAAGCCACCACAGTGAGCACCCCGTGTACCGCAACGAAGAGTAGCCCGCGCCTGCTGCAACTAGAGAAAGCCCGTGCGCAGCAATAAAGACCCAACGCAGCCAAAAATTAATTCATTAAAAACCCTGCAGCTAAGAGTCTTTGAGTACTTTCTCCTCAATGACACCAAGGGTCCGCTTCTTTAATCTACTTATTTTAAGAGTATAAATATTTTTTTTGTTATCACAGGAATGTCAAATTCTTCAGGGGGTAGCGAAGGACAACTACAATCTGAGCACCTTACTGCCTGACGGATGAATCGATTTTTTAAAACTCTCAGGAACAAGCTTACACTGGAGCCAAATCAAGTTATCCTTTAGAACTATTGAACCACAAGTATCATCTGAAGGGAGAAGGAACAAATTGACATTCCATTTGATTGCTGTTTCTGTATGAAATTCAAATTACAGCTCAAGGGTGTCAGAACCCTAACACTGATGTGTATTTTGTGAGCTGTATGAATATTTGCAGGTGATAGTGTTGCCAGCGAACATTTGTGGAATTTCTACTGTGTAGCAAGCACCTCTGGAAATGCTTTACGTGCACGTTGTCGTTGGATCTTTCAACTCTGTGGTGTGAGTTCTGTAATTAGCCTCGATTTACAGATGAGGTAACTGAGGCCCAGAGAGGTAGTCACTTGCCAAAGGCCACAAATCTGCTAAGTGGAGCCACAGGCTAAGCCCCGGTGCACACACATGATTCACACATATCCTGGAAGAAGAGGGAAGCTGAGCGCCCCCTGTGCTCCCTACTACCTGGGCTCACATGCCCTTGTGTTTCCCCTTCCGTAGTGAATCGGCGTGTGACTTCCGAGGCCAGGTCATAAAGGGCGTTGCTGCTTCTGCCTTGGCCTGTGGATGGTTGTCCTGGGAGATGCTGGCTGCCATGTCGTGAGGACACTCAAGGAGCTCTGAGGAGGGGCCCACGTGGAGAGGAACTGGAAGCTGATGAGATTCTGACGAATTTGCTCAGCCTCCGTTCCCTCCTCCCTCTAGTGTTCTTTCCTGTAAGTCAGAGGCTGTAAAGTTGAAGACTCTATTTTCCAGAGTCCTTTGCAGCTAGAGTTCTGGATGTGAACTCAGTTCTGCTGTTAGATGTACCCAGGTGGGATTTGGAAGGCGGAAGTGAGGCAGAGGCCATCGTTCTGCCCCATTTGGGATGTGAGGGGCAGGGTTCACTGCAGCTGCACTTCCCTGTCCATTTTCCAGTTCTTCAGTGTCGAGAAGCAGGTACAGTCACGTGCTCTTGGATTCTGTGGTTCTGCTGGCATCCTTAGAGAATGTGGTTCCAGGGAGGGTCAGTTCTGCAGGCCATGGAAGCCTCTCCCGGAAGCACAGCCTTGAGGCCCCTGCCCCAAACTCCCAGTAGTTTTGCAAGCACCCTCTTTCCTGTATTAAACCATGGAATGATTTCCATTTCCTGCTCTGAAACTTGATGGATACTATTAGATAATTCAACATTATAGAAATAAGTCAATAAAGAGAAAGGCTTTCCTCCTTACTCCAATTCCAATTTTCCTTCAAAAACAGTAACATTTTCCTATTTATTATTTCAGAAAATTCTTCTTTGTGAATCTATACACAGATAGATAGATGATAGGTAGATAGATAGATGATAGGTAGATAGATTGATAGATAGGTAGGTAGATAGATAGGTGATAGATAAAATACACTATGTAACATAATGTTACTCAGAGAAGGGGTCATAATATAGCCATTGTTTTGCATATTAGTATTTTTTCACTAAAAATATGTTTTTAGCCATTTTTTCACTAAAAATATGTTTTGAATCATAACGAGATACCACTACACACTGACTGGAATGGCTAAAATAAACCTAACAATACCAAGTGTTGACAAGGACAAGGCACAACAAGAACTCTCATACATCCCGATATAGGAATGTCAATTGATTGAACCACTTTGGAACACTATTTGGCAGTTTGTATTAAAGTTACACACATACTTACCCACTGACCCAGCCACTTGTTCACAAAAAAGACTTGTGCAAGAAGGCTCACAGCAGTTTTATTTATACTTGTCAAAAAGTAGAAACAACACAAATGTCACACATGTGAATGGATAACAAATTGTGTTCTATCCTACAAAGGAATACTATTTGGCAATAAAAAGGCAATAAAAAGGAACAAACTACTGATATACGCATAACCTGGACGAACTTTGAAAACCTTAAGTAAAAGAAATAGATGCAAGAGAGCACATGGCGAGTGATTCCTTTTACAGGAGGTTCAAGAACGGCAGGACCACAATACGGCCCCCGAAGTCAGAGACAGTTTATCTCTGTTGAGTGTGCAGGTGATGGGCTGGCAAGGGGCACAGGGAACCTTCTGAGGTGCTGGAAATGTTCTGCATCTTAATCTGGGTGGTGGTTACACAGGTGAACACATGGGTAACATGACTCAAGCTATCCACTTAAGATCTGTGCACTTTACCAATTAAAAGATTATCTTTGGCTATCAACACACTTAGAACTAGTTCAATCTGTTTCACATTTGCAGAGAATTCTATTGGACAGAGTCACTGTCATTTTACCCACTCTACTATGTGGGGACTTTTAGCTTGTTTCCAGCATTTTTGCTATTACAGGCAAAGGTATGGTCAATATCCCTCGTGTGTATCTTGGAATTCTTCTGCCAGTGTATCCATAGGGTAAATTGCTAGAAGTGGACTTGCCGGGTCAGAGGGAACATGGCTGTTGATGTTTCACAGGTATTGCTCAATTGCCCTCCAAGAATATTGCAGCAGTGCCCACACCCACCACACCATCACTTCTGAGAGCGCAGGTTTTCACACGCCCTCACCAGCACTGAGCATTACCACCCTTTACAGTGTTTGCCAATCTGATGGGTAAAAATATTTTATCCTTCTTTCTTTCTTTCTTTCTTTCTTTCTTTTTTTCTGAATCGATCTGCTCTATCTTGACCCATTTCCCATACTGGGTTTCTGCATCTGATTTTGTTTGAGGTAAGTGTTTGTTGCTAAATAAAATAAATTAAACTTTCAGATTAGATCAAAGAAAACATCATGCTTTCCAAAACTGAACTGCCAACGACGAACCACAGAGTTTGTCTCTGGTGGGACTCTTCCATATAACGGGGTTGGGACACAGTGGGGATGCCCAACTCACAGCCGTGGTGTTACCTCTGGCTTTGGGCAAGATGCTCTGATTTTCCTTGCCTCAGTTTCCTCATCTGTGAACTGGAGCTCATAATAATATTATTATTGTTGTGAAGGTGAAATGAGATAATATTCATCCAGGGCTCAGGCTGCGCCAGGCATGTCCTAGGTCTTGTATACGTTTCCTCCATTGCTGTGATCATGGTGACTCATTATGGAGGTGTCCCCTCTGGACCTTAGTTTCTGTCTTTATAAAGTGAGACTGTTGCATGAGATGTTCCAGCTCTTCTGCCCCTTCCTGGTTTCCTGCCCCGTGGCCTCTGCTCTTGGTGACCTGTGAGCACCCTGCTTCCCGCCCCCGGGCACCATCCTAGGCTCCTGGAGTCACCCACCTGCCAACTTACCACCCAGGCTGTACTGCCCGTGGCCGTCTCCAAACTCCAGGTGGCTCGTACTTGGTCACCTGGCCCCAAAGCAACGCGGCTTGTTGCTGAGGCTCAGAATCCCTGGAGAAAACAATTCCTTTTGCTTCAACTGCAGTCTCTCTCTCTCAAAGGAGTGAGGCTCCTGCGCTGCTGTCCCACAGCGGGTCAGACACTTCTTCAAAGCACTGAGCCCAGCCTCCCTCTGTCCTCCACGTATCAACTCAGGCAGTGACTCCAACAGACCCTGAATTCTAAATTAGACTCGGCTGGGTCCCTTCCCCAGAAAGATTCCTTCCTCATGTTCCTGCTACAGCCCCACCTGCCTTGATTCACGTCATGGACCCGATTTAGCTCACATCATGGAACTTTGCAAGCATTTGTCTCCCTCTGGCTCTGGATCCGATGCCAGTCCTGCAGGGGAGGCCCCTCATTTCTCTAACTGAGAAATCTCCTCCTCCACATCGTAATGGGCCCAGACAGAAGGATCAGATTATTTGAAAGCCAAATGCCCTCTGAGTAAATTTCAACACCATCTATTCATATTTTTTGCCTCTCCTGCCCCTACCCTCTGCCCACCTCTTCTGGTTTACCAGCCACACCTGGCAGCCACCTGTGAGATTCTCAACCCATCACCTGGGCAGCGTAGCCCCATCAAAGTCCAGTGTCCCAGGTGGAGATGTCTTATTCCAAGCCTTGACAGCAGTGCCTTTCTCTAGTCCCTGGCATGTTCATTGGAGCCCCAAACTGACCCCTGCTTTTTTCCATTAAATAAGCAGTTATACACTCAGATCAAAGCGAGGTCAGCAAGGAAGGAAGGCGGGAGAGAAAGGTGTGTGCTTGTTTATTAGTTGTTGGTTCTGATAGCTCTTTGCATGTTCACTTTGAGGGCTGGGGGAAGCGCAAAATATGTTTGATGGAATAATTATTAAATGAGGGACTTCCCTGGTGGTCCAGTGGCTAAGACTCCACACTCCCAATGCAGGGGGCCCAGGTTCAACCCCTGGTCAGGGAACTAGATCCCACACGCCACAGCGAAGATCCCACGTGCTGCAACTAAGACCTGGTGCAGGCAAATAAATAAACAAATAAATAAATATTTAAAAAAATTATTAAATGAGGTTCGAGGCACCTAGAGGCACACTCGTAGAAAGAAGAGTGATTCGCACACCTGTCTCCTGGCCTCCTCAATGTTTTGTTTCCATTTATCATCTAACCCAGAGGTCTGAAAGCTTTCTCTGTAAAGGGCAAGATAGTAAATATTTAGGCTTTGTTAGCTAAGAGGCAAAAATGAGCAACTCTTCTCAATGAAAGATTGACGGTCTTTTTTTTTTTTTTTTTACAATTTAAAAATGTAAAAACCATTCTTAGGGCTTCCCTGGTGGCGCAGTGGTTGAGAGTCCACCTGCCGATGCAGGGGACGCGGGTTCGTGCCCCAGTCCGGGAAGATCCCACATGCCGCGGAGCGGCTGGGCTCGTGAGCCATGGCCGCTGAGCCTGCGCGTCCGGAGCCTGTGCTCTGCAGCAGGAGAGGCCACAACAGTGAGAGGCCCGCGTACCGCAAAAACAAACAAACAAACATTCTTAGCTCATGGGTCGCATAAAAACAGGAAGTGGCTGGGTTCAGCCCATGGCTGTAGCTTTTCTATCCTGAATGCTAACCTATATCACTTCTGCCCAGTGAGACTATCAATTCTTGAAGGGTACAGATCGCTCATTGCTACCCAGGGCATCAGAGCTTCACTGTGTCTGTAAAGAAATAAAGGGAAAAAAGACCCTGCTTCTAAATGTCCCCCTGCGCCCCAGCCCAGCGAGTGAGTTCTAGGTGCTGGGGGTACAGCAGTGAAAAGAGCAGACCAAAAGGTCCTTGGCCTTGGAAAGCTCATGTTCTAGTGGGGTAAGACCCACCATGTAACTAATATCAATTAATGGTAGAAGGTAGTAAGTGATGGTAAAGACTAGATTACGGAAGAGGGACAGAGAATGTCAGGATGGGACATGGCTTTACTTTTAAATAGGATGGTCAGGGAAGGCCTCCCCGGGAAGGTGACCTTGAGGAAAGACCTACAGGTGAGGGAGGGAGCCATACGGAGATCTGGGGCAACAACATTCCAGGCAGAGGGAACAGCAAGTGCAAAGTCCCTGAGGCAGGAGCTGCATGAATGTGGGGCATGTGGAAGACAGGACCAGAGAGTTTCCTGGGGCCCTGTCTTCCTGGGTCTATTTTGAAGATGGATCTGATGGGATTTGCTCATGGAACGGACATGGGTTTGGAGAGGAACCAGGGGTCAAGGATGAAACCAAGGGCAGTCAGAGCATTGGAAGGACAGAGCTGCCTTTACTGAGATGGGAGCTGGTACGGCAGGAAAACTGAGAATTCCATTTGGGATGTCTTAAGTCTGAGAGGTCTATTAAACCCCAGATAGATAGATAGACAGACAAACAGATATAAATCAGCTCTGAGGTGGGAAGTGGCTGATGGGGTGAGGGGTGGTCAAAATAAGGAGACTCCCCTGCAGCACTCAGAGCCGTTCTGCCATAACTCAAGACCCACGGCCACGGCCTCCCGGGAGGGAGAAGCGAAACGTGAGGCCAAGAGGGATGCCCCGGGGCCTGCCCTTGCACTCGGATTTCCTCAGCCAGCTTTTCTTCACAGGAGCTGCTGTCAGGCCGGGCCTCTCTGGAGCGGCTGGAGGAGACCAGTCAGTAGAGCGTTTGCTATGCCAGTGCCCACCCCAGAACACACACACCGCCCAGAGAGTGGCCTTCAGAGCGCAGGGGTGGGACAGGAGGCACTCAGGAGTGGGTGGTTCCAGGAAAGGGAGAAAGGGACCTCTGGATACATTCACAATGTAGTTCACTGAGCACTTACTACGTAGGTATCAGGCACTGGATGTGTGCCCAGTAGAGAAGGAAACCAATGATAAAGTGTTTCAGAAAATAGTACCATACACAATCTGGTCTCTACAGTTCATGTAATTCATGAACTACGCATGATGGATCTATATGTTCTGTGCTGCGGAGGTTAAACAAATGGCAGCCCTTTCATCAAGATAGAAAAGAAAAACAAAGAAAAACTCAGAGCACCTCACTTGTGCCCCCTGGTGGTGAGATCTGTCAGCACGGCGGCCAAGCCACTGTCTCCCCCGACCCCGCTAGGCTGCTCCTGCGGGGTGTCACCCGATTGGGTGCAAGGAAGACTCCTAAAGCTTGTCTGGCCCCCAGGACCCGGTGAAGCCTGAGGAGGGTGCTCAGAGTCACGGAGAACCGTCGGCCTTTCCAGCTTGAGGAGTCCAGGGGCCACTGATGAAGAAGCTCGACAGGCCGGTGGCAGCCCCGAGTGGGCGTCAGGCGGGACAACCCTGCTGCAGGCTCCTGGGTTTGGGATGGTTTCTAGTTTCTAACTCCCCGAGTCTCAGTTTGGCTTCCACCGAGGAAGGGCCCTTCTTCTCCGAGGTCCATCAGCTGAGGGCGCCCTGATTCAGTGAGGAGGGGTCCAGACTGCAGGAGGGACACGGAATGAGGAAAATCACCCCCCACCCCATCACTGGTAACCGCATTCCGGCTCCGCCACCCATGTTGCTACAACCAGGGACTCGGGACCAGAGAGACTGGTGACTCAAATCTCCCGCGGGAGTTGCTTTTGCCTCTCTGAGCCTCTTTTCCTCATTTTATAGAAAGAGTAACAATATCCTTCTTATAGTGTTTCTGTAAGGAGTAAGCAAGGAAATGCACCCGAAGCACTTCGCGTGGTGTCTGGCAAAACCCTTCAGTAAATAAAAGGCAGTTATTACGATTATGATTGTGATCATTACTATTATTTCTTGAGCATTTACTATGTTCCAGGTATCATAGCAAAGGAATATTAATTGTAACAGATGACATTTGATGAAAGCTTTCTCCATGCCAGGCACTTTCACCAGGAGCTTTACAGTCATCTTTTCGACCTTCACAACACTGTAAGGTGGTGCTGTGGTCTGAATGAATGTTTGCTGTTCCCTAAAATTCATATGTTGAGCCATAAGCAAAACCGAAAGACAGTCCACAGAATGGGAGAAAGTATCTGCAAACAAAGCCACCTACAAGGGATTAATCTCCACAATATACGAACAGCTGATGCAGTTCTATGTCAAAAAACCCACCCAATCAAAAAATGGGCAGAAGATCTAAATAGACATTTCTCCAGAGAAGACATACAGAAGGCCTGAAAGCACATGAAAAGATGCTCAGCATCACTAACTATCAGAGAATTGCATATCAAACTACAAAGAGGCATCAACTCACACCAGTCAGAATGGCCATCATCAAAAAGTCTACAAACGATAAATGCTAGGGAGTGTGTGGAGCAAAGGGAATGCTCTTGCACTGCTGGTGGGAATGTAAATTGATACAGCCACTATAGAGAACAGTATGGAGGTTCCTTAAAAAACTAAAAATAGAACTAGGATCCAGCGATCCCATCCTGGGCATATATATCTGGAAAAAACCATACTTTGAAAAGATACATGTACCCCAATGTTTATTACAGCACTATCTACAATAGCCAAGACATGGAAGCAACTTAATTGCATGGAAGCAATTTATCCATTCCATCAACAGAGGAATGGATCAAGAAACAATGGAATATTACTTAGCCATAAAAAAGAACAAAATAATGCTGTTTGCAACAACAAGGATGGACCTAGAGTTTATCATACTAAGTAAGTCAGACAGAGAAAGACAAATATCATATGATATCACTCATATGTGGAATTTAATTTTAAAAATGATACAAGTGAACTTATTTATAAAACAGACACAGACTCACAGATTTCGAAAACAAATTTACGGTAACCAAAGGGGAAACATTACCAAAGGGGAAATGTGGAGGGGAGGGATAAATTAGCTTGGGATTAACGTACACTCACTACTAGATATAAAATAGATAACCAACAAGACCTACTGTATAGCACAGGGAACTCTACTCAATATTCTGTAATAACCTATATGGGTAAAGAATCTGAAAAAGAATGACTATATGTATATGTATAACTGAATCACTTTGTTCTACACCTGAAACTAACACAGCATTGTAAATCAACTCTACTCCGATAAAATAGAAAAAAATTTTTTTTTAATAAAATTCATGGACTTACCTGGTGACGCAGTGGTTAAAAATCTGCCTGCCAATGCAGGGGACACGGGTTCGAGCCCTGGTCCGGGAAGATCCCACATGCCGCGGAGCAACTAAGCCCGTGCACCACAACTACTGAGCCTGCGCTCTAGAGCCTGCGAGCTACAACTACTGAGCCCGCATGCCTAGAGCCCGTGCTCTGCAACAAGACAAGCCACCACAATAAGCCCACGCACCGCAACAAAGAGTAGGCCCCCTTGCTGCCCCACGTGCAGCAACGAAGACCCAACACAGACAAAAATAAAATTTAAAATTTTAATAAAATAAAATAAAATAAAATTCATATGTGGAAATCATAATCCCCAAAGTGATGGTATGAGGAGTTGGGGCTTTAGGAAGGCACTTAGGTCATGAGGGTGGAGCCCTCGCGAATGGGATTAGTGCTCTTATAAAAGAGACCCCAGAGAGCTCCCTAGACTCCCTGGCCCACAGAGCTACCACCGTGTGAGGACATAGCAAGAAGCCACCAGCTATGAACAGGGGAATTTTTTAGATATTTTTCCTAATTGCTCCCCCTTACAAAATTTAATACCACAGATACAGTGTTTACCTCTTTATGTACTGTATATTTATCTGTGCTTTACACATCAAAAGAGTAAGACTTCTCATCCACCCTCTTCCCCCAACCAATTTTTGTTCCTCCTGGGGACAATTTTGTCCCTCCTAAGAATGCATGGGGTTGATTGACATCTTGTTCAGAGTCTCTCTGCCTAGCCCGATATACAGGTTCCCTGTTCTTGACCCAGCCCACCTGATTCAGAACCACTGAGAGAGCTCCTGGGAATCTGCATTTTAACAAGGGCCCCAGGTGATTGTGATGATCAGATAGCTTTTAGAAATGATGACGCATTTACCGTGGGTCCCGAATGTGGTTGCACGTTGGAATCACCTGGAAGTTTTTAAATGGTATCCATGTTTAGTCCCTTCCTCCAGAGATCCTCCATGAATTGGCCAGGGGGGCAGGGGATCCTAATACACAGACAGGGAGTTAAGCCTGGTAGAATGGAGGATGCAGAGCTACATGGAGTGAGTCAGGGTCCTGGCTTTAGCACTCATCAGCTGTGTGTCCTCGGGGAGGTGGCTCACCGTCTCTGAGCTTCAACTTCTCAGGCCTGTAAGATGGACTAAAGATGCCCACCAGGAAGGTTAGGTGAGTGTCAGTGAGATGGTGACCATGAAGTGACCAGCACATATTCTTTTTTTCATCATTCTTTTTAAAAGAATTTTATTGAAGTGTAGTTGATTTACAATGTTGTGCTAATTTCTGCTGTACAGCAAAGGGACTCAGTTATACATATACATATATATATATTCTTTTTCATATTCTTTTCCATTATGGTTTATCACAGGACATTTAATATAGTTCCCCGTGCTATACAGTAGGACCCTGTTGTTTATCCATTCTATATATAATAGTTGGCATCTGCTAATCCCAAACTCCCAATCCTTTCTCCCCCGCCCCCCTCCCCCTTGGCAACCACAAGTCTGTTCTCTATATCAGTGAGTCTGTTTCTGTTTTGTAGATATGTCCATCTGTGTCATATTTTAGATTCCACATATAAGTGATATCATATGGTATTTGTCTGACTTACTTCACTTTAGTATGATCATCTCTAGGTCCATCCATGTGGCTGCAAATGGCATTCTTTCATTCTTTTTTAATGGCTGAGTAATATTCCATTGTATAGATGGACCACATCTTCTTTAACCACTTCTCTGTCGACGGACGTTTAGGTTGCTTCATGTCTTGGCTATTGTGAATAGTGCTGCTGTGAACATAGCGGGCGACCAGCACATATTCTGATTCGGAGTTTGAACACCCAGACCTGTGATTCCCAGACTCTGACGTGCACGTGGATCCTCTGGGGAGCTTGTTAAAATGCAGATGCTGATTCAGCACGTCCGGGCGGGATGTGAGATTCTACCTTTATCACGGGTTTCAAGGGGACGCCAGTAATGCCAGTCTGAAGGCCGTGCTCTGCGGAGTGAGATCCTGCCTAGACCAGGCTTCTCGGCCTCGGCAGTGCTGACATTTGGCTCTGCTGTGGGGTGTCCTGTGCACTGAAGACGTTTAGCAGCATCCCTGACCTCTACCCACTGGATGCCAGTAGCATTCTCCCCCTGCCCCAGTTGTGACACCCCCAAAACGCCTCCAGACCCTGCCAGATGTTCCCTGGGAAGCACAAAAATCCCCCCCGGGTTGAGAAGCGCCGGCCTAGACCAGTTTGATGAGAGTGAGGAAAGGATGAAATAAACATAGACCAAGTCAGCTGCCTCTGTCCAGCGGGAGCCCAGACAGGCAAACGCTGGGGTGTATTTGTTTCTTGGAAAGAAGCAAATGGAATTGACTGAGCAGATGCAGAATACTGGGCGGCGGCGAGTCTTCGTCATGAGAAGCTAGACTATCAGCTCGGTGCTTTGCGTCCACCTAGAGGGGTGGGATAGGGAGGGTGGGAGGGAGACGCAAGAGGGAGGAGATATGGGGATATATGTGTACGTATAGCTGATTCACTTTGTTATACAGCAGAAACTAACACAACACTGTAAAGCAATTATACTCCAATAAAGATGTTAAAAAAAAAGAGAGAGCAATCTGTAAGCTCTGGTTCCCTTGGCTGCGAGAGAGGAGTGTAGATGAAAAGCCATCACATGACTCACTCCAGAGGACAAACCCGGCCATTCGAGAGCGGAGCTGGGGCCTGCTCAGCATGGTTTGGTTCACCCCGGAGGAGGGAGACAGCGTCCTGGTTCGTGTGCAGACACGACGTGGCGTTAAGTTTACCGTTGGTTCTGCTGAGGCTGTCTTTGGAGGGAAGCGACACGAGACAGTAACACTAAACAAACACGACTCTAAACCAGGGGCCCCGGATCTGCCAATCCAAACCTGGTTGGCAGGGGCACCTCTGCACACACACCTCCTGGGTGCACAGAGTGGGGATGGGGTTGGAGAGAAGACGGCTTTTGGCATCTCTTGTCCTGAAAAAATGCAAGGTCATGCTTACGCAACGTCCCCGAGCTCCTGAAAGCCTGTGCTGTCTTGGTTTTGTTTTACTTGCGATTCAAATCCATGACCACCCGCCTCCATAGACCAAATCATTTTCACAAAACTTCTCTGCAATTCTCAAAGCCATTTAACTTTCATTACAAAAGAACAACAATCATAAGAAGTACTTTTCTTGCACATTTGCTCTGTGCCTGTTGAGGTGCGAGGCATTTCATAGAATCATCTCCTAGAATCCTCCCCAAAACTGAACAGAAAATACACCTCTGTTTTGCTGATCAGAGCACAGAGAGGTTAAGTGGCGTGCCCCAGATCACGCAGCTCGGAAGTGGTGAAGCTGGGATTTGAATCCAAGTCTGTCTGATTCCTGAGTCCAAGCCCATAATGACTACACTTTCTGGGTTCCTCCCGACCCTAGATTCTTACTTTCCAGGTTAGCAGCCACATCATTACAGAGAAGCCTGTTAGAAATGCAGAAACTCAGGCCCCCTTGGACCTGCTGAACCACAGTTTACTGCTCCAGGAACAGAATGACACCCCAACTCCTGGCGTCCTGCAATCCCTCATCTCCATGTGTTAAGGGTTTCTTTAGATTTGGTTTTCAAAAATTCATCCAAGAAATTCATGCTCACACTTTTAAAAACATCAGATATGGTTCAGGGGATCTTAGGGCAAAAAGCAAAATCTGCCCTCCTCCAGCACTCCATCCCCAACGCAGGCACAACCACCTAAGTGGTTACCACCAGTCTCTTAAGAATGTACTCAAATAGCTGTGCACTGACTACCCAGGTCCACGCATCTGAATGATGATGAGCATTTAGCTCGAGTGCAGGACCTCCCTAAACCTCTTCCCCTCCTGCCAGTGTCACTGCCCTGAGTGCCTCCGCTGCAGCCTTCCCGAGTGTAGACCTGTAATCACGCTGATGTTTCTTGTGCTTCTACGTGTTGATAGAGCTCCTGACCAGTCCCGTTTTGTAAGATGGGAATACCGGTGCCCCACCCCTTCCTCCTTCTTTCCTGTGCCTTTCCACTCCTGCAGTGGGTCTGGGGGAGGGGACAGGGTCTTAGGGATGAGCTGCGTGGACTGCTAATGTCAAGAGCAGAGTGACAGAGAACTGGGGAGTTGGTTTTGACTCTGAATAGCTCCTTTGCTCTAAACCTGAGACTGAAGCCAGAGGTCCTAGGTCCAAGCTCTCCTTTGCCTCTGCTCCCCGATGAGCAAGCCCTTTCTCCAACCTGAGCCTCAATTTCCCCGTCAATAAGACGAGAAGGATGTTTTGGCTGGACTGGGATTCTTGGAGTCAGTAACCACAGTTTTCATCGTTTCCAGGGCTGACACTCTGAGATTTCCCTTGTTAGTGAAGTCATCTGAGACACCATCTCCCCTCAAAGTTCAGGCAGCCCTTCTCCACAGCCTGGCGTCTCTGGGTCTTGAGGTCCACTGAGACCCCTTTCTCTTCTTCTGTTCCTTTGGGCCCTGACGGATACAAACATGGCTGCTTTTGTGCTGGAGGGGAAAGCCACACTGCTCTTCTCTCCCGGTGGGGGACTTGTGTCAGAGCTCTGGGGAGAGGTGTGGCATCTCAGCACTTTCTGAGCACACCCTCTCCCCCTACTGCACCCAGCTCTCTTCACACCAAGGTGGGTGGTGGAGGGGCCTTGAGTGCTCCCCTTTGCTCACACCTCTGCACACCTCTGCTGGCGCTTGTGTGGGTATGTCACACCATCACCCCGGCTGGCTCCCAGGCAAACAGACGAAAATGACAAAATGGCTCTCAGAGCTGACTTTGCGGGCAGCTCGTAGGGAAAGCTGTTCATGAGCACCAAGGAACAGGAGGCTGCTTTGGACTTTATTAAGGAAACAGTAACTGGAACATCTTTAAAATCCTCATGGGCTTTGTGGGCTGCGTTTAAGGTTTTCTACTTCCTGGTTTTTTTGTTTTGTTTTTTATAAATTTATTTATTTATTTTTGGCCACGTTGGGTCTTCGTTGCTGTGTGTGGGCTTTATCTAGTTGCGGTGAGCAGGGGCTACTCTTCGTTGCAGTGCGCGGGCTTCTCATTGCAGTGGCTTCTCTTGTTGTGGAGCACGGGCCCTAGGCGCGCGGGCTCCAGCAGTTGTGGCTCGCGGGCTCTAGAGCGCAGGCTCAGTAGTTGTGGTGCACGGGCTTAGTTGCTCCGCAGCATACGGGATCTTCCTGGACCAGGGCTCGAACCCATGTCCCCTGCATTGGCAGGTGGATTCTTAACCACTGTGCCACCAGGGAAGTCCCTTCCTGGTTGACTAAGATAAACAGCCAGTAGAATTGGTATGTACATCTGCTCATGTGGGGTGGGAGGTCCAGAGGAGGGGAGAGAAGACTTGTCATTGTGAAGGAAGTAACTCAGGAGACCCAAGGTCAGAGAGAACAGGCTAGCAGTGGACCATGAAGAATGCCATGTGCCCACATTGCTACCAGGGCTCCCGTGGCACTGAGTCAAAAGTAGAGTCATTGCCAGAGCTTCCAGGACCCCACAGGATCCCCTCCCAGTTACTCTCTGATCTCACTCCCCTTGCTGTGCAGCTCCAGCCATGCTGAACCCCTCGCTGTTCCTGCAACATGCCAGGCATGCTCCTGCCTCAGGGCCTTTGCACGTGTTCCCTCTGCCTGGAATTCTCCTCCCCACCATATAAGCATGGCTCACTCCCTTGTTCCCTTATAATGTATCGCTTTAGAGGGTCCTTTCCTGACCTCCCTGCAAATATCAGAAACCACACCCTCACCCTAGCACTCCCTGTGCCCCCTCCCCCTCCCTTTATTTTCCCAAAGGCCCCATCAAGGTCGACATGTTCTATTTAATTATTTTTTATTAGATTTTTGGCTCACCCCTCAAGAGCTCCAGGAAAAAGGGCCTGGCTGTGTGCTCACTTTATTGATGGCTCCTCCCCTCCAGGACAGCCACATAGTGGACACTTAAGAAATATATATTTGTTGAAAGAACCAATTTAGGTTGGGCATCTAGAGTGCCTTGCTGTACTCCTATCAGCAGAGGTGGAAGAGATACTTTTTTTTTTTCGACATCTTTATTGGAGTAGAATTGCTTTACAATGGTGTGTTAGTTTCCGCTGTACGGCACAGTGCATCAGCTATACACCTACATATATCCCCATATCCCCTCCCTGTGGAAGAGCTTCTTTAGGGAGGGGGCTGTCACAGGCCCCCGGGGCACGCCTGATCCTTGGAGGATGGGAAGACATAGCTCCTGTGGTGACACTCCTTTTGTGTGGTTAGCTCTGTTGCTAATGATGCCAGTGGCCCCATCAGAGCCCTTGCCACGTGGCAGGAGATGGCCTGTTTCCTCCTCCAAATGTCCGCTGGCTGCTAGCTTCCCTGCAGAATCCTTGGTGCCCAGGAAGGGTCTCCCATGTAGCGACTCTGGACAGTCCTCGTCCATTGGCTGAAACCATTTCCTTTTTAGTCGCCGCAAAACCCACATGAGTTAGGGTCTGTTATCCTCGTTCTGGAGATGAGGAGATGGAAGGGGCGGGGCCTGGACCTCAATCTAGCCCATCATTAACTCCAAAGCCGACAGCTGCCACTTCAGTGCAATAAAGGCTACCGGAATTGTCCTGGTGCAGAGCCGGTCACTGACCAGGCCGGGCTGTGGGGTCTTCTTACCAGAAGCGCCTGTTCCCCATCCTGATACCTCAGCTCAGCAGTCACTTCCAGAGCAGTTTTTGATGACATGGCCCTCTTGGTGACGCTATGTGGGACCAATTGGGAATGCTGCCATCAAAGGTCTTCCGGATCCAGGAAACAGGCCATCTCCTGTTGGCCTGCTCTTTTCAACTGATTGGGCCAGGCCCACCAGACCATCTAGGACGGTCTCACTTAACGTTACCTGATTATGGACTGTAATCACATCTATAACCCACCCTCCCCCAGCACCTAGATGAGCGATCAGTTGAATAACTGGGGACAGGGGCCTCACCAGGTGGATGTCCCAAACTGATCCTCATGGATGTCACCCTCCCGCCCCCTCTCTCTGCCCTCACCTCCCACCCACTCTCCCTCCCTCAGGCTGCCCCAGGCGCACTGGCCTCCTTCTCCTTCTCCAGCCAGGCAGGCAGACTCCGCCCCATGGCTTTGAACTTGCGGCGCCCCAGGCCCCTGGCAGATAAAAGCTCCCTCCCTCCTCTCCTTCAAGTCTCTCCTTCAATGTCTCAGGGAAGGTTCCCTCACATGCTTATCTAAATAGCCCACCCCACAGCCCTCTCTTTGCCTGCTTGTTATATTTTTGTCAATAAGCATGGATCACTCCCTGATATGATGATATTGTACATTTATTTGAAAACTCCTAGAATGAAAGCTCAAAAAAAAGTGGGGATTTGTTTTGCAGTTAAAGGTTATGTCTTTTCTTTTTTAATTAATTAATTAATTATCTATACACAGACGTTGTGTCCTTAGACTTCAGATCTTGGTACTGAGAGGAGAGTAATACACATCTCTTAATGAACGAATGGGAATGAAAATGTTGTTCATACTCACCTTGACTAGGTGTTATCAGCTGCTGCCTTTAATATTTTCCCCATGACCATGATCAGACCATTTGAAACTTGTTCCCGCTTAAAAAAAAAAAAGACCTATAAAACACCAAATCTATTACTTTAGTGAGCAAAATTTTCACGGCATTCAATGATGAGAGAGAGGAGGGAGACTCTGAGTGCAAAATGGGGAATTCCTAAGAGATGTGGCCAACATAAACACCAGTCTACGTAGAATGGATGAAGAGCAAGGTCCTGCTGTGTGGCACAGGGAACTATATTCAATATCCTGTAATACACCATAAAAAAAATAAAGTCTATGTTGTATCCCAACTCATGGGAACTTTACAATGATTACGAGAATTCCCTGTTTCTCACATTCCTTACTACTTAGATTTAAGTAACTGATCATCGTCTTAAATAAAACAGCCCCCCGCCCTCCACCACCACCCCATTGACAAAGAGTTGGATTTCTCAGCTCTGCTAGAACTGTCAGTCCCTTTCAAAGCTTGGAAAAGTGGGATTTCCAAAGAACATTACAGCCTCAGCCCAGGCGTGGCTTCCAGATAAGGGCCAAGTTCCAGGGCTGGCTAAACCAAGTATTAAACATGAAGACTGGAGGAAATTCTTCCCCTTGATTCCTAATAAGAAGCTTTTCCTTTGGCTCCTTGGCTTCTAGTAATTAATTAACTGCCCTTCCAACGAGCTTTGCCAAATTGGCGGAATGAGCTTCCATTCCCTTGAGAATAAAGCCACTTCTTTTGGAGATTTTTTTTGGCTTGAGGTTTTGGGTCTGGTGGTATGCAAGAGATTTGAGAAATAGTAGCATCTGTTTATGAAAATAAAGACACCTGGCTTTCTCCACCAATAACCATCCTCCCAGCTCCCCTTTCCAGAAAGGTCTAGGTCGAACTTTATCTTTCAAAAGCTCTTTTTACAGAAATTCTATTTGAAATTGCTGCCTGTGCTGCAGAGCAACTAAGCCCGTGCGCCACAACTACTGAGCCTGCGCTCTAGAGCCCGTGAACCACAACTACTGAGCCCGCGTGCCGCAACTACTGAAGCCCGCGCGCCTAGTGTCCGTGCTCTGCAACAAGAGAAGCCACCGCGATGAGAAGCCCGCGCACCGCAACGAAGAGTAGCCCCTGCTCGCCGCAACTAGAGGAAGCCTGTGCACAGCAGCAATGAAGACCCAATGCAGCCAAAAATAAATTAATAAATTAAAAATAAAAAAAAAAAATGAAAGAAATTGCTGCCTGACATAAAGTAACAGGGTTGCAGAGTTAAAACAAATTACCCAGGCAGTGAGAGAGGGGAAAATGAGAGTAACAGGCCTCAGGGGAAATGTATGTTTTCAAATAGGAGTTCAAAAGGAGATCGCTGATTGATTTCGAGATTTAACAGTTCCTCCTCAACCAGAGAAGAGAGAGAAAAAGAAAACGTTCAGAGGGCTTGGAGTCAGTTCAAGACTTCTTAAATTCCTCTTTAACTTGGTGGGCATTCATTTCCAAACGTTTCTAATTACATTGCAGAATGGAGAGAACTCTTAGCTTCGCTTACAAAAATATACCACTTCAGCTATCTGAGTTTCTCTCAGAGATGTCACGGCACAAAGAAAATTTTCTGCTTTCTTTTTCCCCCTTAGACCTAAAGATGATATCATCTAATATCATCGTGACTCACAGCCAAAGGTATTCTCGGATCCCTGTTTTGTTTTATGAACCGTTATATATTAAATATTGCCCCTTCGGCGAGAGCTGTCAAAACAGTTTCATGTAATCTTCCCCGGGAGAAAGAGCTCTGTGATGCCACATAACTCAAATTATACAAATAACTGTCAGAAGCCATTAAAATCAGCTGCAGAGGCGGGGGAGGGGGCAGACGCACCAGCCAAAGCCTTACTTAATGTTCAGAGAAAGTCTAAGGTATCTGTTCATGTTGATGAACAAGAGTTCCTCCTTGTCTGAAGTCTATGGACCAGCAATTCATGGGCTGGTGGCCCGGGGAGAGAAAATGTTGAGTCTGGGTGAGGACCTGGGCCCTGAAAGACCGACTGCCTGGGTTTAAATTCTGGGGTCATCGTTACTATGTCTGTGACCTTGGATGACCTACTTAACGGCTCTGGGTATCAGTTCCTCATTCCTGAAATGATTTTAATCCTAGAGCTGATGTCAAGGGTCAGCGTGAGAGAGCTGAGCCGACAGGTCGCGGGTAGATAATACTGGGGCGCCGATGATGACAGGTGATAACCCTTCCCACACGTGTTTGCACCCCAGTCCTTGAGACACAGCCTGGTGCAGAGAAGACCCGGGGCTGCCTTCTCTCTTCTCTACTCTGTGTGGTCCTGGCAAACTTGAACTTCTATAAACACCATGGGATGAGAGCTTGGGAAGAAATCACTGAAAATCTTTGATGCAACGGAGGTTTCAAGCCTGTAATGTTCTCAGGAAGTGGGAACAAGGCCCCATCCCCTTGAGATTACGTTCCCTGGTTCCTGGGTAATGAGAGCCAGGCCAGGGTGCCCGAGACGCGAAGCCATCTCTCTTGGATGCACAGTTGAACTCAAGGCCCGGCTTCCTTGTCACCTGCCCCAAAGGGGGATGGGGCACACGTCTCTCCCCAGCGCCCCTGCTGGGTCTCAAAGCAGAAACAGCTGTGGGAGCGGGAGCCGGCTTCTGTGATTAAAAAGTCCCCATGCAGGGCTTCCCTGGTGGCGCAGTGGCTGAGAGTCCGCCTGCCGATGCAGGGGACACGGGTTCGTGCCCCGGTTCGGGAAGATCCCACATGCCGCGGAGCGGCTGGGCCCGTGAGCCATGGCCGCTGAGCCTGCGCGTCCGGAGCCTGTGCTCCGCAACGGGAGAGGCCACGGCAGTGAGAGGCCCGCGTACCGCAAAAAAAAAAAAAAAGTCCCCATGAAGGCAGTAACCCTCCGTGCCTGGCACTGAGCGGCTGGATTCCTTGACACCCCTCTCTGCAGGTGTAGCCCCAAGTTCTCAGCACAAGAACTTCTTTCTTTGGCAGAAGCCGAGGTCCGCTTGACCTTTGAGTCTCAGCAAAGCCCGCACACTGTTCTGTGAGCCCATCTCAAGCCTGTCCAGTTTCTTGCCCAGAAGCCAGAGCCATCTTTCTAGAACTGGAATTTGATGCAAGTTCCCTCCTTGGAATAATTCAAAGCCTGCTGGGCAGGATCTTGGCTACTTGACACATGGGGGACAGGACATCAAGGGGCAGGTCTCGTCTTCCGCCGAGCCCCCCGCCGCACCCTTAGTGGGGGGCGCTCACCCCGCCCCCAGTGCTCTTCCTTTGTTCCTTCTACTCCTTCCGCTTGGAATGCCAGCCCTCTCTTCCCCACCATCTTCACTGGTTAATTAAAAAAATTTTTTTTTTAAATTTTTATTGGAGTATAGTTGATTTACAGTGTTAGTTTTACGGTGTTAGTGATTTATAGTGTTAGTTTCAGGTGTACAGCAAAGTGTATCAGTTATACATATACATATATCCCCTCTTTTTTAGATTCTTTCCCCATAGAGGCCATTACAGAGGACTGAGTAGAGTTCCCCGTGCTATACAGCAGGTTCTTTGTTTGTTTGTTTGTTTTGTTGTGTGTAATTTTTATTGGCGTATAGTTGATTTACATAGTCAGTTCTTATTAATCTATTTTATATATAGTAGTGTGTATATGTCAATCCCAGTCTCCTAATTTATCCCTCCCCCCTTATCCTCTGGTAACCATAAGATTGTTTTCTACATCTGTGACTCCTGTTTTGTAGATAAGTTCATTTGTACCCTTTTTTTAGATTCCCCATATAAGCAATATCATGATATTTGTCTTTCTGTGTCTGACTTATTTCACTCAGTATGACAATCTCTAGGTACATCCATGTTGCTGCATTCACTGGTTAATTTTTACTCTTTTTTACTTGCTGAACCAGGGGCCCTCCTTGAAAAACGCCTCCCCTGGCACCCCCAGGGGGAACTCAGCCTCCTCTGACACCTCTGTCCTGTAGCTCTGTCCCCACCTCTCTCCCATAGGACCAGTGGGTCGAAATCCCAGCTGCACAGTGGAACCCCCGGGGGGATTTTGGAAAAGAACCACTACCTGGACCCCATCATCTGTCAGTGCAGTTAGAATCTCTGAGGATGGGGCCTGGGCATCTCTGTTTTTCAAATGCTCCCCAGGTGATTGGGAAGCACAGGGAGGGCTGGGAACCTCACACTGGACCCCGAGCCGCCCAGGGCGGAGGTTCCATCCCATGAGCTGAGGCATGCCCAGCATCTTGCCAACTGCATGCTGGACCCTGGTGCACAAGAGGGCTCGCCAGCTGCCTGGGAAAGGAGTTCAGGAATAACGACGGAGGGATGTTAGTTCTCAAACAGAGGTATGTGCGAGAGGTCACTGCTTTAGTCTTCTTTAATTAAACTTCATTTTTCACTCCGAGCACCCATTCTTGGGGCTAGAAGGGAAAATATGCCATCTTACCTGGGTTCCACATCTTCAGGGATGTGCCCTGGTTTGAGAGCATGTGGGAAGAGAAGGGACACATGGTCCTCAGTGGTTCATGCACACCCCTTGCCATGGAGACATCGGCGTCCCTGCCCACAGGGCAGCCATGAGCTCTGGCTTTCTCCTGCTTCCATGGCTTGCTTAGGGATGAGGATTTTTGCAAGGATGCTCCTGGCCCCATCTGCCAGCTGTGCCTCGGGACCAGCGTCTCTGGGCTCCAGCAGCACCCAGAGAGCAGTTCTTTCTCTTCTCAGCCTTGGCTTGGGAGGTAAGCATTCTTCTCCCTGCTTTTCAAAGACAGTTTGTCTCTGTCCACAAATCCTCTTCTCCCTTCCTTTCAGCTACTCTGTGATCTCTCTGAAGTCTCCTTGTCTTTGGAAAACAAAAGCCAGAAGGAATTGAAGGCCCCTTCTCCTCTCCCCCTAACCACTCCTCTGGGACAAGGGAACACGGAGGAGGCAGGGGCAGAGAGCACGAGGGGAAGGAAAGGTAAACACCTAAAAATTATACCTGGCTCCCATACATGTAAGAGCTAGCATTATCTCATTTCATTCTATGCCCATTTAACAGATGAGGAAAACTGAGGCTCAGCAAAATGACGCCATCTACCCAAAATCCTACAGCTTATACGTGGAAGATCCACAGTTTTCACTCAGGTCTGTTTAAGCCCCAACTCTCAGCCACCATGCTGTGCCACCTACAGAACCTTTTTGCCTCATTGTTCCTACTCTCGATGAGAATTTTCTTTTCTTTTTTCCCAGTCCTGATTTTGTCTTCTGTGTCTACAAATGTATTTATAGTCACTTTAAGTAATTCACCGGCATCAAGATGACATCTGGGATGTGAGAGTAAAGAATTGAGAGTCATTTTTATAGCTTAAAAAAGGTTGCCATGCACCTTGAAATGAAATTAAAATAGTGAAGAGGCTTCTTCCAATATGATTCCTTCTAAGAGACTTCACCTATGAAAATCTGTGTTCATCAATGAGTTCCCATTCAGTCTTTACCACTTCAGAGAGAGCAAAAAATCTAACTTATACACCGTCATCTTTTTATTACGCTCCTCTCCTCTGTCTGCCTGTCTCTCTCTCTCTCTCTCTCTCTCTCTCTAACTATGGTTAATCTGAGTAGCCCATGACTTAGCTTTATTCCCACACTACTGTATATAGGAATATTTATTTTTGTAAGGGAAAAATTTCACTGAATTCTTTTTCTACAAGAGTGAATGTTTTCTCGTCGAGTCCACACTTCCCCCACATTTTCTTTTGCTCTTCTTTTCTGATTTGAATCTTTTGGCTGCTTAAAAAAAATTTTTTTTTTTCCCCAAGTCATTCTGGTCAATTTTAAGCATCTCCTTTTCAGGGTTTTGACATTTGAGAAAACTTCATCTAGGTCAGTGAGTACCTGCTGCTGAAAAGAATCTTCTGGAATGCCGTTTTGATTTGGCCTGACCTTTGTCGGCAGGTTCATGTCAAAGGTCACCAAGCATACAGAGTTGGGGGGTTGGCCAAAGCCCAAACAAGTGAATATATGTCAAAAGCAATTTTCTGAAAGTGTCCGCCTGGACAAGCAGGCGGTCGGCCCCAGTGGTTTTTAGCCCCCTGAGCGTTCAGGATGTTTCTCATCGGGGCTGTGGGAACGACCCTCCAGGTGTCTTCAAGAAAGTCCCCGCCTTCACCTGCCTTCTCCCGCAGGTCACAGCAGAGCCTTGGCTGTCAGCCACCTGGTGGGTCTTTACTGAGCTGAGTTTTGCTCCCAGTTAATCTACTTGTGAAATTAATTGCTGCTTCTCAGGCACCGACGTTTATGCCAAAGCTGCACCTGAGAGCTGTCACGTGGGCATTTTCCTCTGATCTATTTGCAGCTCTCACGTCCCACCCCTTACCCCCAACCCAAATGCTAGGTTTTCCCTCCCCAATGTCTTCAAATCCTTTTCAGTGATAAGGCGCCTTGTATTGTAAACATCGATTTGCTCTTTTGAACAGATCCTTTTCGCATTACTCAATGTTCAAACGTGCTAGAGAAAAAAAAATTCCATTCACCCCTACGGTCCCCAGAGACAGTCACTCTTAACAAATTCTGGTGTCCTCTCAAAGATACATTGTGCATGTGTCGTCAAACATGCATATAGAGGGCTTCCCTGGTGGCGCAGTGGTTGAGAGTCCACCTGCCGATGCAGGGGACACGGGTTCGTGCCCCGGTCCAGGAAGATCCCACATGTCGCGGAGCGGCTGGGCCCATGAGCCATGGCCGCTGAGCCTGCGTGTCCGGAGCCTGTGCTCCGCAACGGGAGAGGCCACAGCAGTGAGAGGCCCACGTACAGAAAAAACAAAAAAACCCAAAAAAAACCCCATGCATATAGAATCTTTTCCCCTTCTTTTTACAAAAATGGTGGCATCATTTATCCATTATTCAGAGTGATGCTCTCAGTGGAAGCCCCCTGCAATGCTGGCATATCTGATCACCACACCAGCTGACATTTGCCAGGGCTTTCTGAGCCCAGCACTGGGCTAAGCCTTCTATGTTCCTTTTCTCACTTTGTTTTCCCCATAAGTAATGAGGTTGACACTATTATTGTCTTAGCTTTGCAGGTAGATTGGAAGTTCAGAGAGATCTAGTGTCACGTCTAAGTGACAAAACACAGCTAAGAAGTGGCAGAAATGGGATTTGAACCCAGGTCTGTCTGACACCAGAGGTCCCAGTGATATGAGCTGGTTGTTCTAAGACAGAGACCAGGTTCATCAATCTGCGTAACGCAGAGCACAGAGGGGTACAGGCACCGGATGTCGAGCTGTGAGCCAAGCACAGAGCTGAAGGCTCAGGGTTCAAAGAATTGGCCGAAAGAGAAACACCCTATGCTGCTGGCCTCTGTCTAGTGAAAACAAGTCAAGTGTTAGACATTGTGGGTTATTTTTTAAGAAGTTCTTACTTCTGGACCAGGGCCAGACAAATCCAGGCTGCTTCCTATAAATCACAGTGAGTTCAAAGTGAACACGAACCTTAGGGTGGTTACTGTCAGGATGTGGAAACAAAAGCTTTGGAAAAAACCTGGTTGAAACTAGAGTCATCCTCCCAACAGCCTTCAGAAGGAAAGGAAGAACTCAAGTGAGAGACTAGGGATTTGGGGAAATAAATGATGAGTCAACATAAAGCTGTCCTCTACTCTCTCATCCCAATAAAAATGCCCTACGGTGTAGGGTGCAGGAAGTAGGGCACTGGAGAAAAATGCAAGAAGAAAATTGACCAGTGGGGCGCTGAATCCAGGGCATGACCTGATTCATGCTTTCTACCTCAACTTCTTCTTTTTCAAAAATTTTTATTTATTTATGTATTTATTTACTTATTTTTGGCTGCATTGGATCTTCGTTGCTGCGCGTGGTCTTTCTCTAGTTTCAGTGAGTGGGGGCTACTCTTTGTTGTGCTGCGTGGGCTTCTCACTGTGGTGGCTTCTCTTGTGGAGCACGGGCTCTAGGCATGCGGGTTCAGTAGTTGCGACTTGCGGGCTCAGTAGTTGTGGTGAACAGGCTTAGCTGCTCCACAGCATGTGGGATCTTCCCGGACCAGGGCTCGAACCCACGTCCCCTGCATTGGCAGGCGGATTCCTAACCACTGTGCCACTGGGGAAGCCCCTCTACCTCAACTTCTTTAACCTCTTCCTCCAGGAAGCCTTCTTTCCTGACCTCCAGGCGGAGTTGTTTTTCCTTCTCTAGGCTCTGATGCAACTACATGCTTTTTCTAATTTAGCAGTTGTCTCTTAGAATTGTACCTGCCTGGTTTACATGAGTGTTTTCCCCTAAATCAGTGGTCTGCCAAACTTTTTCTGTAAAGAATCAGATGATAAATATTGTAGGGTTTGTGGGCCATACGCTTTCTGTCACAACAACTCCACTCTGCCATCGTAGCATGAAAGCAGTCACAGGCAAAACATAACCAAGTTCAAGGGTGGTCGTGTTCCAATAAAACTTTATTTATGGACACTGAAATTTAAATTTCATATAATTTTCACATGTGGCAAACTATTGTTCCTCTTGATTTTTTTCTCTCCAGGCTATTTAAAACTACAAACACCTTTCTTTGCTCTCAGGTTGTCCCAAAGCAATGTGATGGGTCACATTTGGCCAATCAGGGAGGGCCCAGGTCCAGATGTCACTGTAACTCTTAACCAATGAGTTCCCAGTAAGTGCAACTAGAGAAATAGTTGTTGAAGGAATAAATTACACAAGGAGGGGGAGGAGGTAATGGTTAGAGACATTAACTCATCAGAAAAACATTAAATTTGCAAAAAAATATTAAATTAGTTTTATTTGCTCTGAAGCGTCACTGCTTTTTCTCCCCTGCTGCATATTATGAAATGCTAATTAGCTCCCATCACAACCATCGTTCACAGGTCTGTTTGATCTCCTTTGCCAGGGTGTATACATGGCATCCTGCAGACCGAAATAACTCAGCACAGCCCTGGACAACTGCTCAGCTCCGTGTCTCAGAGGGAGGCCGGGCAGGGAGGCCCAAAGGAGGGAGCAAACTGTCAAGAAGAAGTAAAACTGACCTCAGAAAACTTCTGTTCCAAGTTCATGCTGCTGGGTTGTGCGCGAGCTTTCCCGCGTGATGGGAAAAGTACTCTGCCCCACGGGTAGTTAAAACGGTTGGGTGTCTGGTGCCGACCTTGCTGGGGGATGCACAGGGCACAGCACATTCTTTATCTGACCACAGACCTCAGGTCTCCCCAGGGCATGAGCGGTCTGCTGACGAGCAACCCACCTGCTCCCCGTTAGACCTCTATCCACCTGGGCTTCCCATCTGGGCACTACGGACATTTTAGGGTGGGCTACTTCTGTCGTCAGTACCTGTCCTGTGCATCGTAGGATGTTAACAACATCCCTGGCCTCTAGCTTCTAAATGCCAGTAGCACCCCCTACCCAGGTTGGGAAATAAAAAGATGTCTCCAGGCATCATCGGATGTCCCCTGGGGGGCAAAATCCACCCCCCCACCCCTGGTTGGGAAACTCTGTTGAAGACCAGTGACCGTGATCCTGAATACCTGTCCTCAAATCAGAGCCAGCCTGGGGTGAAACGTTGGCAAAATGAGAAGGAAAAAGGATACCAGAGGGAGTTTTTCATAGAGTGAAATGTGATTGATGCACCAAGATTGTCCCTCCTAGCTATTCGTGCAAAGATGCCTTTTATGAAGTGAGGATGCTGGCATGTGGCAGCTTTTTTTTCCAGGAATGCTTATACCTGTGGCCAAATCAAGAGCTGGCAGTCCTACGTCAACCCACTCATTTTGTTGTTGTCGTTGATGTTTGATGGAGGGAAATTCCAGAGTCTAGGAAAGGCTGCATCAGAAAAATTGGACTTTCCATTCTCTCTCCTTAAAGAGCTCCCAACTCCAGCAATTCCTAGTGGTTCCTCAACTATAAAATGAAATGAAACGTTGTGTCCATTTCCTAAGTCTTCGGTAAAGAATAAATGAGAAATAGAACTTAAAGCACAGGCTTAGTTTCTATCCTGAAGATCCTTCAGCTTAGAGCCTATAATTCGCTGGGATTCATGTAAATCCGGGATAAATGTTAGGGATTATTATTAGTATTGATATCTTACAACTCTGTAGGAGGTATGACAGATATATATCTGCCTTATCCAGAGGCGCCATTCCTGGCAAGTTCTATGACTCACATCGTTCTGTGCAAAATAAAACAGGGGAGGTCCTTGAGGGTCCCCCAAACTCTGTGCTCAAGGAAGGCAATTACCAGTGGGAATTTTTCCAACAGTCCTTTCTCCCTGCAAACTTGCCCACTTACAGGGCAGCATCCAGAGAGAGAAGGGAGAGGAGGCATAATTACAGATTCGAAACGTGGTTCCAAAGAGCAAACAAGTCTGCGCTGGCAGCGCCCTTTAAGGACGTGTGTCATTCAAATGTCGACACCCGCTAATTACAGGGTAGGGAACAGGAAAGTTGGTTGGGAGTGGCGGGGTGGTCAGCCAGCCCCCTCCTGCCTCTTCCTTCTAAGTGCTCATTATGAAATAGTTCTCTCTGGGCTGATTGACATTCCTAACAGCCCCACCTCCACGCCAGCTTTCATGTCCTCTGGCCGGTGCCCCCAAAGGGCCTCCCCGCCCCCCTGTGCTGTTCCTGCTCCCTCCCCACTGCCCAGCAGGAGGGTGGGGAGACGACGGGTTGGGCCAAGAAAGGTCATCAAGGGCACGGCCCTGGTGCCAATGCCACCTGATGTTTGGGGGACTTACCCACATTCCCTTTTGATCAAGGCAGACGTCCTGATTCTCAGAAGAAGAAAGCAAAAATTTAAGAAACTATCTTTTAATAGGCATTTTAGACATGAAACGGCTCCCCGAGAACCATCGTTTGGGAGGACACGTAGAAATGAGTCAGAAACATACGGATTAGATTTTCTGTATGCAAAACCCCCAAACAATCTAAAAGGCAAGGAACAAACTGTAACGAGGCTGTTCTTGGGGTTGGGCAGCTGAGAAATTGTGGCCTTCCCCGAGCCAGAGGCATCCTCCTTCCAGACGGCTCCATCATTCCTTCTTTTACTCATTCTTTCGACACATATTTCCTGAGTCCTCCCACATGGCAAGCAAGCACCGGGCAGACCCTGGACAAGTAAGACCAGCGGAAGGAAGCTCGTGGAGCGGTCGGTCCGGCTGGGGAGACGGTGGTGTTCGGGTAACCCCGCGAGCTCTCCCTGTGAGCGGTGCTGGGGAGGACGTGAAGCAGAGTGACTGATGGAGTATTGAGGGGGGCCATGGGGGACGCCTTTGATATGGGAGTGTGGCCAAGGCCCTCTGAGATGACTTCTGGCTCTCATGACTTAGGCTCACGTCGTGCAAAATAAAAATACAGGGCAGGCCGTGGGGAGCCGGCACTTGAAATAAAGAAGGCAAGAAGCAGCTTGGATAATGGGCGCAGGCAGTCCATGGCTGCTGGGCGCTTCTCTTAGTGTTTCCTCCCCCTTATGCTAAGAGTTATTCCATGTACATTGTTTCCAGGTTAAATTCTCTTCTGAAATTTCACCAACAGCTTCGATGTGCCTTCCTTCTTGGCTGCATGAGCTGCATGGTGGAGGGCACAGGAAAGCAGACCTCCTGGCTGGGCACGGGATGGTCCTGGGGCAGGGGACACGCCCATCCCCCATCGCTCTGAGGGGGGCTCCCCAGCCAGGGCTGAGCCCTCCCAGCCCTCTTCCCCAGGCGTCCACCAGCTCTCGCAAGAGTCACATGGGAGTTGCACTTACAGTTTGCACACGAGCAGAACGAAGCAGAGGGCAGTGAACCCCGCTTTCAAAGTGGATGAGCTACAGCTCAGAGAGGTGCAGGGAGTTGCCTAAGGTCACCCAGTGAGCGAAGCGGCAGAGCCAGGACTCCTGCCTGCAAGTCCCACGTTCTCTCCTGCTTCCACCGCACATGCTTCTCTTAAGTAGAATCCACTGTGCGGTGAGCTGTCTGAGCTCCCTGGGCCAGGATGCGCCCAGCCTTCCCCGAATCTCTGCCCTGGAAATCAATTAGGGCGAGCGAGCCCTTCCGGGGGAGTCACACCCAGAGCTGGCAACAGCAAAGAGGCCAACTGAGCACACAGGGTGGGTAGGGGAGATGGCATTTGAAATAAGCCTGGAAAGGGAGGTGTAGGGGGAACAGGAACCAGCACCCAGTGGGGGCGTGCCCGAGAGTCAGGGGCGGGGGTGTCTCCACGTGGCTGGAGCATCTCAGGACATCTCTTCTTGGCCACATATTGGCGAAGCCACCTGTTCTTGGGGACTTGGGACGCTGTGTCTCTCCCAGTTTCACTGGGGTTCTGGGGAAGGATGTGCCTTCTGCCCTTTTGGGGCTCCAGCCTGTGGCCGTGGGTCCCATCTGGGGATTGTCTCACTCACTGTCTACACATGCTGTCCCACTATGGACACCACTGGGCTGTGGACCCCAGACCCTCCCCTGACTTCCAGTTAAAAAGTCAAACCCTCCCTGGAGACCTCTGTACGCAGCACCTTTCCCCTGAAGGTTTAGGAACATGCAAGCAACTTAAAGTGGAGGCATCTTCTTGGTAAAACCTTCTCTGCCATTTCCACTGGTTTAAGCCCCGGCTTCTCCCCTCCCTTCTTCTCCTGCCTTCCCCATCCCCTTTGTTTACGTTTAGTGATCTCATGTGTCTAGTCTTCTCCTAACTCTACTTAAAGTACTTCCTCACCTCCACACCCCTGGATATTTATGAAGGCGTTTTCCTAATACTCATTTCTCTACCCTCGAAAAATGCCGACACCTGGAGGGCTGAGATCATTCTATTCACTCGTCTGCATCAGGGGCTGGGAAACTTTCTGTAAAGGGTCAGACAGTAAATATTTTAAGTCTGTGGGCCACACACCCTCAGATTCAATCATTCAGCTCACACTGCCTTTGTAGCGTGAGAGCAGGTGTAGACCACGTGTCAGTGAATGCTTGGGGCTCTGTTCTGGCAAAACTTCATTCATCAAAATAAAGCCCTGGGGCTTCCCGGGTGGCGTAGTGGTTGCGAGTCCGCCTGCCGATGCAGGGGACAAGGGTTCGTGCCCTGGTCCGGGAAGATCCCACATGCCACAGAGCAGCTGGGCCCGTGAGCCATGGCCGCTGAGTCTGCGCGTCCGGAGCCTGTGCTCTGCAACGGGAGAGGCCACAACAGTGAGAGGCCCGCGTATCAAAAAAATACAAAAATAAAAAATAAAGCCCTGGAGCTGTAGTTTGCAGACCCCTGTTCTAATAATCAGTTATTTAGCTGAGAGAGAGCTACCCTACGTATACCCACCTTACTTTCCAAGCACCAAAACCACTAAATCACAAGACGGGTCTTTTCTGAGCACCCACTGCATGTCCGGCCTCGTGCTAGGTGCCATGGGAGGGTGCAGAGCAGTTCTGAGAAATCTGCTCATGATTACCCAGTCTTGGAAGATTAGATAAGGTAAAACCCATGTCCACCTGTGTAGTGGGTTGATGGTGTCCCTCCAAAATTCACATCCACCTGGAGCCTCAGAACATGACCTTATTTGGAAATAGGATCTTTGCAGCCATAATTAAGGTGAAGATCAAGAGATCACATTGGATTCGGGTGGGCCCTAAATCCAGTGAGAGTTTTCCTATAAGAGACAGAAAAGGAGACACAAAGAGGTACAGAGAAGAAGGCCATGTGAAGACAGCGGCAAGGACAGGAGTGATGCTACCACAAGCCAAGGAATCAGAGCCACCAGCCGCTGGGGGAGGGAAGGAACACATTCTCCTCTAGAGCCTTCAGAGGGAGTGTGGCCCTGCCAGCACCTGGATTTTGGACTTCTGGCTTTCAGAACTGTAAGAAAATAAAGTTCTGTAAATAAAGCCACGCAATTTGTAGCAAATTGTTCTGGCAGCCCTGGGAAACCAATATTCGTATATTGGAAAACTTCCCGAAGTGTTCTTCACTCCTGTCCCCTTGAGAAAAGGAAGCAAAGGTCGCATCACGTTTATGTGTCAGAGGTTGGGTGGGATTTCTCTTCGCATGAACCATGGAATGGAGACGACGCTATATGGGTTTGATCCCTGACCACAGGACTGTCTTGCTTTCTATGCTCATTAAATGACTCTCCTGCAATAAGTAATATAAAGCAATTCTGCTAACAATCTCTCGACTTGCATCCGTCTCGGGGGTAATGAAGCCAATGAGGAGGAGACCCCAGCTATGATGTCACAGCCCAAGAAGAAGAGGCCAGTCAGGGCCAGGATGATCTGGACAGACCTCTGGGAAGAGGGAGGATGTGGACTTACTCTGTCTGTTCAGAGGATCGTGATGCTCAGAGACCAGCTGGCCTCAGACCCTTCCTGGAGGGGAAACATCCATATTGCAGAAAAGGAGACCTCAGACAGTCAAGACAAATCTAACAAGTGGCTGCGGGTGGTACAGATGTGGGCGAAGAGCTCAGGGCTTTGGATCCTGATTGCCGAGGTTAGGCTTCTCTCTCCACGTGAGTCGGCTCCACCTCGACCACAAGGGATGCAGGAGGCCCATCTTCCCAGAGGAAGGATGTACGGGGTAGAAACCACCAACACACAAGGTGGACCGCTCAGAGTGGGCTGTGTGCTGTACACACTTGTGCACCCATGCACGCATACCTGCACGCACACTCCTACACACAAGCCTCTCTCTACCCTGTGAGGCTTCCAGCTTTGAGCGGAGGGCAGGCCTTCCCTGGGGCAGCAGGCAGGACCCAGTGTTTGTAACTGGGCTGCTGAATGCTTCACACTGCATAGAGGATCAGAGTTCGGAGGGTGCCGGCAACAGAAACTGACTCTGGCTAAGGAAGGAGAAGAGAATTTATACGGGCAGCTCATGAGGAAGTCACAGGGCAGTGCTGAATGAATGAATGAATGAATGAATCTGATATCTCCTTGGGAATCAAGGAGCTGCTGTTTGAGGAATCACACAGGCACCCCAGTGAGCAGTCAGCTTTCCAGGGATCTCTTTGACTCAGTTTCCCCTCGTGTTTACAGCGTGCAGTTGTGGCCTCTGTCATTCCTAGGCGCACCATAAGGACCACAGTAGTCGCTGTTTTAGAGAACTTTTCATCAAATGGCTGTAAAGTCTCCCCAGAAAGGACAGGAAGTGCTATTATTACCCCACGTTCTCCACCCAAAGCAGAGGCACAGCCTCCAGCCGAGCTGGCCTGTGTGATCTCCCCCCGGGCTTTGGGGTGCCTTATCCGGGAGTAGTTGAGCCCACGCCTTAGATACCACCAGTATCCCGGCAAGGGAGGCAGAGAGCATTCATGACTTTCATCCCAATTATATCATCCCTCTGGGAAAATAGGGGTGGGGACTAAGGCCCCAAAAGATTCCAAAGCATCCTCAATGAAATTTGGGAGGCGTCCTGCAACATTTGCTCTAGCTTACCAACACTCTTCCCACGACTACCTCAGGAACCTCAAGGATCTGATACTTTTTCCTGATGATTTTCAAAAGGTGCTTAAAAAAGAAAATCTCCCCACCATCCTGGGTCATGCGGCAGAGCCTGGGTGTCATTTTATATCTTTCAGAAGAATGGTTTTCTTCCTCTTTCCAAATTTCAAGGTCTCGAGTGGCATAGCCATTTCAGTAGGTCACGGACAGGATCGTGACGATCTTCATTTTACAGATGAAGAAAAATGAAACATTCAGAGAGACCGTGCTTTCCCCTAAATCAGAAAGGTGGCAAGCAATTCTCTGTGTCTCCCAGTTACAACCACCAAATCTCCACTTTGCCCGCAGAGGACCACCCTTCTCTCAACAGATAATAATCCTTGAACCAGGTCGAAATCAGAGCTCCGGCAGATCTGAGCTTGTCCTAGGAAGAAGTGGTCGGAAAACGGTTTCCATGGGTACAGATTTTGACATGATCAGCTGCAAATGTTCACCACCCCAAGATGACAAAGCTCCAGCAGCTTCAAAGCTGTTAAGGATAGCTTTAGGGCAAATTTTAATTAAAATTAGATAGCGTATATGAAAAGCATCTAATTTGTACTCCATAAAAGAGTTTGGGAAGCACAACTCCAGAGCCTCGGGACTGTGGCTGTAACAATTATGTTGCAACTTTTCACAGCACAATCACAACATGTTAATTTGTTAATGAATCAGTCAGAGCAGAAGAGAGAGCTCCTGACAGCAGGAGGAAAACACAGAGATTACATTTACATTTCTATTTTTAAATAAATTAAATGTTTCAAGTCAAACTCAAACTTCATACTGAAAGTTTTGACTTTCTACTGATTTTTTTTTTTTTTAACTCAGATGGCCTGCTCAGATGAGAGAGTATCAAGATTCTTGGGATTTTTCAGAGAGAACTATGTGATTTCTTTGTTTAAAGGTGGCTGCAATTACGTACGTGCTAAATGTGTCCATTTAGTGGTGATGAAAAGTGGCCTTTTCTTCCTCTTTTCCTTTGTGAAGTTCTGGTCCTTAGAGTAAATGTGGACTCGGGAAGGAGCCAGTGGAGGAGAGAAAGTAACAACAGAGAGTGTGAGAAACTTCATTGCTGGTGACTCTATTTCTCAACAGAATAGAAAGATAATTGAAGGAGGAAGGAAGGAGGGAGCAGGGTGGGACGAGGGTGAGAAGATTGGTTTTCCCCCCAAGGTGGTACTCGCTCTCGGGGCCTGAAAACATGTCCTCAGTTTTGCACCTCAGGTGCCTCGTTCACCTCACCCTAGTGCCGGCACTGAAACCACACAGCCTGAGCTCGCAAACTCCAACTAAACGGGTCCGATGGAGACCCACCATCCTCAGCATCCCCTGACATAAGGGAGGTGGTGGTGGTGAGGGAACCTGGGGTGGAAAGATGTAGTGGCTTTAACAGACTTCAGTGAAATCACTGAATTTTTGCAGATGTTACAAAAACATATGCCCATGAGAAGACATATCAAGGACCCTATTTAGGGCCTTGGAAGGACCTGTACGAGTGAGGGGCCTTGAACTTACCCTCCACGCGCTTCCGTCAAACCACCTCTGCGTGCACCATCTCATATGTTCTTCATCAAATCTGAAGAGATAGATGTTGTTATTAACCCACATCAGAGAGGGGAAGAAATTGAGGCACAGAGGAGGTGCCTAATTTGAGTTGGGTCTCACAGCTAATAACCTGCAGAGCTGAGATTTGAACTCACTTGTGTGGATGCCAGAACACCAGCTCTCACCTCCACTGGCCACTGTTTCTCCAGGGAAGGATCTCTGTGCACTCACGGTTCTAAAAGGGAAGGAACAGGGGAATGGAAGAGTAGATATGCACAGGTGTACCAAGTACAGGTGTAACAAGCACAGGAGTCTGGAATGGTGTGATGAAGACAGGCGTAACACCTATGGGTGTTACAAGCACCGGTATAACACACACAGGTGTAACAAGCACAGAGGACTGGAACAGTGTAACAAGCACGGGTGTAACTCACAGGTGTAACAGTACAGGGGAATAGGATCAAAATTAAGGCAGTGAAAAATCTGACGTGAAACCAGGATCCAGGGGAGAACCATATTTCCCACGGCTGGGTCTGACACTGGAGTGGCTGTGAGTGAGAAGCCCCTTCGAGGAGATGATGGGGCAAAAAGAAGGATGGGCAGGGAGGAGCAAGGAGCTTTTCCATCATCTCCCGATCCTGAGACTGCTTCTTAAAAAAAATTGTTTTTGAACTTTTATCCTCCTGGATAAACAAGGTATGATGGTATTTTTTTCTGAATGTAATGGGAAAATTAAATTAAGGAACCTCAGTGTAGTGGAAAGATTATTTTTCTTTCGGTCATCCAGCATTTACTCTTTGGAATAGCTACCCCCATCTGCTCTATGTGGTCCAGGTTGGCCCATCGATCCCCGCACCCAAAGGGTGGGGCAGAAGCTAGCTGGCCAATGAGAGTGCTCCATTTCCTTGGACTTGGTGATTGGTCAAGGGGTGGATCCAAGACCTGAGCTGACCAATCAGAGTCATTCCCTGGATTCAGATGCAGATGTTGGTCAAGAAGGTTGCTGTAAGGATGCCCTTTAGTTGGGCCACCGATGCCTGTCTTCTTGGCTGTGGTAGAAGGCTGGTGGAGAATGAGGCCCAAGAAACTGAGGGAAGCAGAGCTGAGAGCCTGAAAGAGACAGAGAGAGATGGAAGAGAGCCCTGGCAGCAGAGCTGTGCAGGAAGCGTATCTCACTAAATCCCCATAGAGCCCCAGGAAGGAGATGCTGTTTCTCATCAACCTATATTACAAACAAGACAACGTGAAGTGAACTACCTGCTCAAGGTTCACAATGCAAGCAAGGGGTGGAGCCCAGGGTTGGCATATCTGCCTAAGAGCCCAGTTTAGTCATTCTGCTGGTACCTAGTGAGACCCTGCCATGTGCTGACCCTGGGCCAGATGCTGAGGATCCAACTGCAGTAAGCCCCGCGGCTATCTCAAGAAAGCCCATGGTCCAGAGGGGAGAGACGTGTGAGCAAAGTGGTAGAACTCAGAGGTACTACAAGGTCTGTGACGGTGCGTGCGAGGAAATCAGCCCATTTTGCCTAGAGGGTTGGGGGGAGGGTCAGGGCAGGCTGCTCCAAGGAGGAAATACGACGACTGAGTCTTAAAGTTAGAGTTGGAGAGCGGGGTGTGGGTCGAGGACAGTTCCCGAGTGAATGCCTAGGAGAGTTGGAGACAGATGTATTCAGGTGCTGGTAAGTCAGTAGGAGGGAGCAGAGGTCGCAGGGCAGGGGGACCCATCAGGGTAGTTTTGGTTTCAAGTGATCAAAATTTACCCCTAACGAACGGAAGGAGAAAGGAACTGGCTCGTGTCCCTGGAGGGGATCCGGGGACACGTTCACCAGATACAAGGACAAGCTGAAGGAACGGGGGCCCCTGAGACTGGAGCAGGGGACTCCTCACCCCATGACGCCTTCCGGCGGTCTCCATCTCTGCGGGTCTCAACCTGCATTGCCTCTGGCAGATGGGACTTCTTGTGGTGAAGGACACAGCTGCCTATGGTTCCAGCTTGCCAGCTCTGATGGAAAGAGGATTCTTTTTCCCAGCAAATGTCTATCCATCCCAGAGAAGGTCTCATTGGTCCAGCTTGGGTTACAAGACTACCCCTTGGACCAATCGCTAATGCCAGTGACATAGGCTACTACGATTGGCCAGCCTGAATCTTGGAACCGTCTTTATGACCAGGGGGCAGTGACCAGAGAATATAAAAGTTTGCTAAACTGGATAAATAAATAAATAAAATTATATATCTATATCTGTATCTGTATACCAATCTACCTATCTACCTACTTCCCAGCCAACTCAGTCCCCTGGGTAGACTAGGACAGTAAGGGACTCCGCACCTTTATGTACAGGAAATTTATTTATATATTTATTTATTTATTTTTGTCTGTGTTGGATCTTCGTTGCTGCATGCGGGTTTTCTCTAGTTGTGGCGAGTGGGGGCTACCCTTCATTGCAGCGCGGGCTTCTCACTGCTGTGGCTTCTTTCGTTGCAGAGCATGGGCTCTAGGCACACAGGCTTCAGTAGTTGTGGCACGCGGGCTCAGTAGTTGTGGCTCGCAGGCTTTAGAGCACAGGCTCAGTAGTTGTGGCACACGGGCCTAGTTGCTCTCCGGCATGTGGGATCTTCCCTGACCAGGGCTCGAACCCGTGTCCCCTGCATTGGTAGGCGGATTCTTAACCACTCCACTCCAGGGAAGTCCCTAGGAAATTTATAATAGAGACAAGCAATACTTAGTGATTTAAAATGATCTCCAACCTTGAAGTCAGCAACAGATTCTTAGGTATGACAGCAAAAGCATGAAGAGCAAAAGAAAAATAGGTAGATTGGATCTGTCACAATTACAAACTTGTGTGCATCAAAGGACATTATCAAGAAAGTGAAACAACAACCTACAGAAAAGATTTGCAAATCATGTATCTGATAAGGGTTTCATATACAGAATATATAAATAATTCCTACAACTCAACAACAAAAAGACAAACAACCTAATTAAAAAGTGGATGAAGGACTTGAATAGACATTTCTCTAAAGAAGATGTACAGATGGCCAACAAACACCTGAAAATATGAGAAACCACTTGATACCCACTAGGATGACTATAATAATTTTTTAAAGTAAAATGACAGCATTGACAAGGATGTAGAGAAATTGGAATCCTGGTACATTGCTGGTGGGAATGTAAAATGGTGCAGCTGCTGTGGAAAACAGTGCGGCAGTTCCTGGATGATATCACTTGTATGTGGAATCTAAAATATAATGCAGATGAATGTACATGCAAAACAGAAACAGACCCACAGATAGGGAAAACAAACTAGTGGTTACCAAGCGTGAGGAGGGGCAAATTAGGGGTATGGGATTAAGAGGTACAAACTACTATGTATAAAATAGATTAAAAAAACAATGGTATATTATATAGCATGGGGAATTACAGCCATTACCTTGCAATAATTTTTTTTTTTTGCGGTACGCGGGCCTCTCACTGCTGTGGCCTCTCCCGTTGCGGAGCACAGGCTCCGGATGTGCAAGCTCAGCGGCCATGGCTCACGGGCCCAGCCGCTCCGCGGCATGTGGGATCTTCCCGGAATGGGGCACGAACCCGCGTCCCCTGAATCGGCAAGCAGACTCTCAACCACTGCGCCACCAGGGAAGCCCTCTTGCAATAACTTTTAATGGAGTATAATCTGTAAAACTACTGAATCACTATGCTGTATACCTGAAACTAATGTAATATTGTGAATCAACTATACGTCAATAAAAAATTAATGTAAATAAATAAATGGCCATTAAGTATGAAAAAAAAAAAGTTTGGCAGTCCCTCAAAAAGTTAAACATAGAATTACCATATGACCTGGCAATTCCGCTCCTAGGTATATGAAAAAAAAATTAAGCCTGGCGCTCTAATAGTGGCTTGTACATCAATGTTCATTGCAGCATTATTCACAACAGCCAAAGGGTGGAAATCAACTGATGAATGGATAAACAAAATGTGGTACATACATAAAAAGAAATATTATTCTTAAAAAATAAAAGTTCTGATACATCATGGCTGAATATTGAAATCATTATGCAAAGTGAAATAAACCAGACACAAAAGGACGAATATTGTATGATTCCACTTGTATGAAATATCTGGAGTAGGCAAATTCATAAAGACAAAAAGTAGATCAGAATGACCAGGGGCTGGGGTTGGGGGCGGAGAACAGGGACTTATTGCTTAATAGGTTCAGAGTTTCTGTTTGGGGTGATGAAAAAAAATTGGAAATAGAGGTGATGGTTGCACAACATTGCAAATTTAATTAATGCCACTGAGTTAAACAGCCAATTTTATGCTGTATGTATTTTACCACAGTACACAAATTTTTTTTACATGATCTGTGAGAGTCATATTAAAGAATCTGGTCCTGTTACAGGTTCAAAACCCCCAAGGAATGTCCCTGGAGGAAACCTCTCGGATTACTTGCATTTCTTCTCTCCAGGGAGTGTATTTTATTGGTCCAACTACCTCCATCCCACAGTGAGTCAGAGAAAAAAATCCAAACATAAACACACACCCAGGCCTTTGCTTTGCTGATGCTGTTTGAGCTGACAGTTTGAGCTGAAGTTTACCTAGAAGGGATGAAAAGAAAAAGACCTCTTGGCCAAATTCTGTTGAGGAGCTGATCTCAGGGGAACAACCCCCCCCCCCAGCCCACCCCACCAGACTGGTCTGGCTTAGCTTGATGCCCTCTTGTCCAATCCCAGGCAGCTTCTCTGGCAGCCCCTCCATCAGAAAGTAGGCTCCCAGACACTCCTTCATATTTCAGATTTTGGTATAGGGCTTCCATTTCGGCATTCCTTATTTAAAAAGCAAACAAAAGCCCAAATGTCCAATAATGAAAGGTTGAATAAACAAATCATGGCACAATTGTGTGACAGACACTCTGCAGCCACAAAAATGATGTTGGAGGACCAATATTAATAACCATTGTACAATGATGCCCAGTTAACAGACCAAGCCCTGTACAGGCATTATCATATTCAATCCACCCAACCACACTGTGATAAAAATACTATGAATCTCCCCATTTACAGATGGGAAGACTGAGGTGGAGAGAGCTTATATAACTCATTCAAGGTCATGCAGCTAGTCTGGCAGACCTGGAAGGTAACAGACTCTGCCTGTTTGGTTCCAAATCTGGCACTCCTGCTACCTGCTCTGTGTTCTTTAGAAATGCAGCCGCTGAGCTGGAAAGATGCTTACAATATATTTAGTGGACGAATAAAATTTAAAGCATTATATATTTCTGAAGGAAATTCAGTAATGTATTTACATGCATAGACTAAAAGATGCAAGGGTATTAACCTAGTTTAACATTAGCTATGCCTTGGAGGTGGAATCAGGGGGGACTTTTCTTTTTCCCTTTATGCTTATACATATCATCTAATTGTTCCATCTCTCTGTTGTCTCATACAGTAGTGACTAGCCACATGTGGTTATTTAAATGTTAACTAATTAAAATTAAATATATTTAAGGATGTGCTTCCTTGTTGCCCTAGTTGCATTTCAAAGGCTCAGGAGCCACATGTGACAAATGGCTTTGGTATTGGATGTGCAGACAGAGTGTTTCCATCACTGAGGAACATTCTAGGTGACAGCAATGATCTGTAATGATCGTGTATTTCTTAAATAATTGAAACTCTTTGTCAATACATCTCGAGGCAGCAGAAGAGAAGAAAAGGCTCTTTAAAACTAGGTATTCTCGGGCTTCCCTGGTGGCGCAGTGGTTGAGCGTCCGCCTGCCGATGCAGGGGGACGTGGGTTCGTGCCCCGGCCCGGGAGGATCCCACACGCCGCAGAGCGGCTGGGCCCGTGAGCCATGGCCGCTGGGCCTGCACGTCCGGAGCCTGTGCTCCGCAACGGGAGAGACGGCAGCAGTGAGAGGCCCACGTACCGCAAAAAAGAAAAAAAAAAAAAACAAAACTAGGTATTCTCTAGATGTAGAGAACAAACTAGTGGTTACCAGTGGGGAGAGGGAAGCGGGGAGGCACAATATAGGGGGAGGGGATTAAGAGGTATAAACTATTAGGCATAAAATAAGCTACAAGGATATATTGTACCACACAGGGAATATAGTCAATATTTTATAATAACTATAAATGGAGCATGACCTTTAAAAATTGTGAATGATCGTATCGTACAACTGAAACTTATATAACAGTATGCATCAACTATACTTCAATGAAAATAAATTAAGAAATTTCAAAAAATCTAGGGGTGCCCCACACAGGCCAAAAGGTGGGGATGGAAGAGAGACCAGAAGCTCTTTTCCCACGTGCAGAAAGGAAATTGGGAAGAAGTTACAGAACTGTCAGTGGGCAGGTGCAGGGGCCGGGGGTGGGCAGTCAGCTTCCCTTGCTGGCTTCTTTCATGGTCCAGGATGGCTGCTGCCCTACGCAGCCTCTCACCCCAAGGCCATTACCTCCAGAGGCTGAGTGAGGCCGGTGCTTCCTGCATGTCTGGTTTTAAGAGCAACAGAATGTTTCCCAGGAGCCCTTGCAGAGCCTCCCTTTACACTTCACTATCCAGAATTACATCAAAATCCTGCGCCTGAAGCAACCACTGGCTTGATTTAAAAACAGTGTGGGGTCACCCATTGGGATCAGATACAACTCAATTCTCGACTTAAACAACAGCACTAGGATTGGAACCTTGGTTTGCAAAATGGCTGCAGAAGCTCCGGGTGTCACATCCTTACTGCTATGCTGTGGAAGAGAGAGCTGTTAGCCTCAGCAAACATCTCGGCATGTTTAATTGACTCTAATCAAGTGATTCTCTCATTGAATCATTGGGTGATCCTGAACTGATTAAGAAGTCTCAGGGTACCCCCAAGGCAATGAGCTAAGAATGGGGGGAGAAGCGCCCCCCAGACAATTACTGCATTTTTTGCTAGAAGCAGAGAAGAATAGACATGGGGCAACCAGGGGTAGATTTCCACTGCAAGCTGGCAACCCAACAGTAAGATCAGACAAGGCAAAGTCTAGAAGGCTACCTCCTTCCCTCTCCTGAGAGTGGGGTCCCCCTTGGATGTGGCAAGATGTGTCCAAATACAGGGAGCAGTGAGAGTGGAGAGGGAGTGAGAAGAGAAAGGGCTGAAGACTTTGCTCCTAAAATTAAACCAAAGTAAACTCTCTTTCAAAGTCACCTGAGCAAAGTAAGAAGAAAAGAACGTCTCTTTGGGCTGCCCCTCAATGAAAGGGCCGATGTCTTTGCATGTTTCTCTAACCTTTCCTTTAACCAGGAAATCACAATAGGATTAGCAATTTTCTGCAAAGATACTCTTTGGGTGACCTTCTCTGGGAACAAATCTGAGTGGCACCATATGCAAGCTGCATTCGTTTTTGCCTTAATGAATTATGCATGCCTAAAAAGAGATACTTATGTATACTTCTATATCTCCTTCTATCTCATTGCTCAGCCTCTGTTTCTCTGTGTTTATTAATTTATCTTCCACCCATTCACTTACCCATCCAACCATCCATCCATCCATCCATCCATCTTTCCAACCAAATGTTCCATCTGTCTGTTTATTACACCTTTGTGGATTTTCATCTAATCTGAGGGTCTTTGGGGGGTGGTTTACTCTCTTTTCACTCTGCTTTATCCCCGAGCAGACACTGATCTATACCGCGACTCTTCACAGTGAGAGTTGAGACCACACTATGAATCATTTATTCTTATTTATTCTTAGAAAGTTTTGCTGCCTGATATGCTGAGCAATTCCCTCTTAATCCTTAAGCAGATTCCAATACGGATAAATGTGGCTTTTCAAGGCTTTGGGGATTGGGTTTGTATTTCCTCTGAATGCAGCATCATGCTGACACCCGCTCCGAGGTAGAAGCTGGAACTGCGCCACTTAATCTGGGACTGAAGTAAGGTGTACCTTGCAGTCAACATGTACAATTAATGTGGAGTTGCCTCCCCCTGCCCTCCCTCCAAGAAGTTCTTGCTAAATTGAAGTCCGTGTTCTAATTTACAGCCTCTTAGAATCAAGGAAATACAGCATGAATTATGAATGTTTAAAAATATGTGAAATCACAATTTATGGGACATGTTTTATCTTAATTTAAAATATTCCTTTTTAGGGAAACAGATACATTAAGGCCAGCACCTCTGCAGTAACTTCTCCGCAAAGATGGGAGAAGCGACAAGAGAAGGGTTGGTTGAACTCTTGCTACCTGCCAGGCTCAGGACCAGGAGCCTCACAGAGCCTGTATGGCCCAATTTACAGATAAGCGGTCTGAGGCTCAGAGAGGGGTAGAGTGCAGGCAGGACAGGGGCCCAGCCGGGGTCCTCACCCCTGTGCCGTTCGAGTACAGCAGGGCTCTTTACGGCGGCACTACTGACGTTGGGGCTGGGCAGCTCTCTGTGGTGGCGGTCCCGTGCATCATGGGATGTTTAGCAGCATCCTTGGCCTCCACCCACTAGATGCAAGTTGTAACAAGCATAATGTCTCTGCATACTGCCAAATGGTCCCTGGGGGGAGGAGGGGCAAAATCTCCCTGGCTGAGAACCCCGGGTCTACACAAATCACAGCAGGCAATGGCTGAGGCTGCTCCGGGGTCTAGAGCCCATCACCTCAGAATTGTTTCCTGGCCCTGCTCTGGGTACCACTGATGCCCTTCCTGGACAGGCATGCAGGGTTGGAGCGTGGGAGGTTCCCTCTGCTGGGTAAAACTCAGCGATATCCCTTTGCCTCAACCCAGCATCCAGCTCAATGCTTTAGAGAACAAGTACTCTAATCAGCTTTTAAAAGATGAACTGAGAATCAACCTTCTCTAACTGGACACCTAAAGAATTATAAAGCAAAGGGAAGGAAGCAGGATATTGTAGTTTAGGCCGTAATGGTAATGATCTATGAGTTTCCGGGGCCGTAGCAAAATACCACAAACTGAGTGGCTTAAATAACGGAAATGTAAGGTCTCACATTTCTGGAGGCTGCAAGTCCAAGATCAAGGTTCTGGCAGAGCCACTCTCCCTCTGAAGGGAGGCATCTCTTCCAGGTCTGCCCCGCCCCCCATCCCCACCCCCAGCTTCTGGTGGTTCCTGGGTCTGTAGCAGAACCACTCCAGTCTGCACACGGTGTTCTCCCCGTGTCCAAAGGTCCCCTTATACAAGGACAGCAGCCGTATTGGATGAGGGACCCACCCTACTCAGTGTGACCTCATCTTCATTTACCTACTTACATCTGCAGGGACCTATTTCCAAATAAGGTTAGGACTTCAAATACGAATTTGGGGAGGGACACGGTTCAACCCCTAACAAATGACACCTGCCGAAGGGCCTTAGCCTGTGACTAGGCCAGGTACACAGTGTTCTGGTCCTACAGCCTCTCATTCCCCCAACAAACCCCTCTATGTTCGTAACCATTATTTCCCGTTACCTTGGGTTTACCAAGCTGAGTAAACCGAGGCTCAGAGAAGAGGAATTATTTGTTCGGAGGTTGTAGGTTACTTACGGACAAGGAAAGTCTGTACCCCCAGGGCCTCAGTTTCCCCATCTGTAAAAGGGAGAAGATAATGGTCCGCACCGTGTAGGGCTGCTATGGGAATGGAACAAGCGAAGATTTGTCATGCCCTCAGGGACGTGTCTGAGCTGCAGTAATCGCTTGCGTACGGCCCAGAGCACGAGGTCGATCCGAGAAGGCCAAAGCCATGCCGAGGCCGAGGCGGCAAGCGGGCAGCCACAGACCCTATGGGATCAGCCAGTGCGTTTGGTTTGGCCCCTAGTGGCGTCCTGACATTTAAATGCTGGAAGGCTTCACACAAGAATGTAAATTCCTGGTCTTGTTTGAAGAACCGGGCAGTCGGGCATCTTTCCAAGGCCTCTGGTCCGCTGGCTGCGTGTGAGTGTGTGGCCCCTACTGGGCCTTAACCTGTCGCGGGATTTGTGTACCTCCGTCCCCTGATTCTTTGAAAACATCCGTGGCCTCCAGTGCCCCTCAGAGGACTCTGGGAAATAGTCCCTGGGTTCAGAAGGGCCACCCCTTTCTATCCCCCACTCTGGGAGGTCAACGAGGGAGCCCAGACCAGCCAGGCCCCATGGCTGTCCTCGCCCAGGTAAACCCACATCCTGGGGGGTTCAGGAGGGCACGCCTAACAACTCCAAGCTTTTGTTTTTTTTTCTTTTAAGTTTTCCCAGGCTCTCTTGGCTCTCAGCTCACATGAGCTCGATTTTATCTCATTGTGACAGCAAAATGTGCAAAGGAATTTGGAGAATTGAAACCAAATGTGCAATGAGAGTGCTACATGGGGCGGGCCCCAGCTCCTTTCATGCAGGCGGAGGATCCGCTCTGAGTTCTGTGGATGGCAACCCCAGTGGGGCGGTGCTCACAGGTCCATCCGGGTGAGCCCCTGGGTATTGATGGCAGATCTGAGAACCGGAATCTAAGCCTCCTAGAGCCACAAGGATGTTTTGAGACATCGCTGCAACCTCGGCACGTTTGAAAGGGTGACACTGAGCCCCAGACGGTGAGACACATCCCATGTCACCCAACATGGCAGAGGAAGCAACTCTATATGACTTGATCAGCTTCGTAGATACCTTTTTCCTGTTTTATATTCAGAGGAATTTCTTTGGATCCATTTCTTCTCCGGCGTTAGACAGATCTGTGTTAAAGCTCCGGCTCTGCTGAAGAAAATCCTGGGAAGCTTACTTTAACCATCCTGCACGTTGGTTTCTCCATCTGTAAATCGGGAGGAGTCATGCCACCCTAAGAAGGTTGTTCATGCTTCCATTCATGCCTTCAGATGGGATGAATTTGGCTGCAAGCAACGGAGGACCCAAGGGCCTGCCGAGCTGAGCGCTGGATGTAGAGCAGACAGGACAGCAAGTCTGCCCGCAGGAACTTGTCATCTTTCAGCAAATGTTTGTTGAGCATCTACTACATCCCGGGCATCGTGCTGGGCCCTGAGGATACGGATGCTGCTCTACAGTCATGCAATCAAGGAAAACATGTCAAGCGCCTTTGGGGGCCGAGCGTGAGGTGGCCGCGATGGAAGCCAGGAGGCCAGATGGGAGGGGAAGCAGAGTCGAGGAGGGGGGCACTTGGACTAAGACGAAGGTTCTCAACCAGGGGCAACCCTTTCCCCAGCCAGATAGTTGGCAAAGTCTGGAGACATTTTTGGTTGTCACAATTGGGGGCGGGGGAGCATTGCTACCGCATCTAGTGAGTAGAGGCCAGGGGTGCTTCTGAACCTCCTCCAGTGCCCAGGACAGTCCGCACCGCAGAGAACGAAGCTGCCCAGGTGTCACTAGTGCTGGAGGTGAGAAATCTGGCCTCGGGGAGTAGCAGTGGGGATGGAGAGAAGGGGCAGATGGGAGAGAGAATTACTGGTTGAAATAAATGAGACCTGGGCTGTGGGCCCCTCTCTGAGTTTGCCCCTGAGCCATGTCGTGCTTGCTTGGCTCCCTTGCTTCTTCTTTGCCTCCACTCTCCTTTCTTGCTGGAAAATACTAACAGCAGGAACTCCAGGAGCAAAGTCCTCAAGACACTCCCGTCTGGGCTCCCACTGCATCGGCAGCCGGCTCCTGGCGTGATTTGGAGCCAGAGGGGAACAAATAGCATCTTTAACAATGAAACTCAGGTCTTGTTTTTCAGGTTTAAAAAAATGGAGCCGGGTGGGCAGTTGAGTGCCTGTTAAATAACCTCCTGATCTGTCCGTTCACATGAAAAGGTGCTGTGTCTGTCTTGAGATGACTGTGTATACCTTTGCTGAGGGAAAGTGGTGGGGAGGGAAGCCCTGAAACTATATTCCTGGGAGAGACTGGAAACTTTCTTGTTAATTCCCCAAAAGATGTGAACCCAAACAACCACTAAATACCCAACCCAGAGCTAAGAAAACTCGGTAAGTGGCTTTCAGGAAAATCAAAATAAATGGGAAAACCCCAAAGAGGAAATACGCCCATTCAGGGGAGCGTTTTGGTAGATGGAATCTTGGTCTGGCATCAGAGAGCAAAGCCTCGGCCCCTGCCCTGCAATACTTGAGACATCAACATTTGACAAATAACTCCATTCATTAATTCATCGTTTACCTGGTGACACGGTGTCCTGGGCCGCAGGCAGAAGGCTGGTGCTACAGAGCAGGAGTGATCACTCCGTATCCTCATGGAGTGTAAATTTATCCACCTTGGTCTTCATAACTCGACAACCTGGGCTCCATTCGCCCACCTGGAGCCACGCCCTTGCCCCACCTTCACTCACAGATGCCAGGAGCTGACATTATTTTCTAATAGAAGACAGGAAGTTGGTGTCATCCCACCACCTGGGAAATATTCAGAGAACAAGCTTTCAGTTGCCATGACAACTTTAGTGTCAGAGCTCTGTCTATAGACTTTAGAAGTGTGTGTGTGTGTGTGCGTGTTTGTGTGTGTGTGTGTGAATTTGGGGTGGGGAAACGAATACTCTTGTCTTCAGGCAAACATTGAGACATTGAGAGGGGACATGAGCTAAGTCTATTGGATCTTGAATGGTGTCAAAGGCTGAATGTGAACCTGTTTCCCAAATCCTGAAGTACTAAATCCCAGAGGCTTGGTTTGAAGGTAAATAAATAACTACCAAGTAGCAATCTCACAAAAGCCAGCATTTAAGAGAGGCTTGAAATAAAAGTTAATACTCCCAGTCAGGAGAAGTAGCCAGCCGCATGGCAGAAAGAAGGCAGGCGAGGGAGATGCAGATGAAAGTTTAGGTCCCTGACTCTCCTCTTATTATCAACTTGGCTTTGGGCAAGTGACTGAGGTTCTCCAAATCTCAGTTCCTCTGTTTGTAAAATGGGGGTAATTAGGATGCCTCCTGCCTAAGGTAATAGGGGTAGAGCCAGATACATGGCAAGGAATGGCATGTGCAAAGGCCCTGTGGGGACTTGAGAAGAGTTCTCCTGGTGCACTGCAGGGAGGCCAGAGAGCCAGGTGAGCGAGGGAGGTGGTGTGAGACAGGCTGGAGGGGGTGGCAGGAGCTGGACCACGAAAGGCCATGTGCGGCACAGTGGCGGAGGACGTTGGAGAGTTAGTGTGCATCCTAAGAACACAGATCTCAAAGTAGGAAGCCAGCACCAGCACCTTGGAACTTATTAGACATACAAATTCTCAGACCCCACCCCAGACCTCCTGGATAGGACATTCTAGGGGCGGGATCCAGCAACCAGTGTCTTCACAAGCCCTCCAGTGCCTCAATTTGCTGCATACTCAGAGTTTGCAAACCATTGTTAAGAGCAACAGGAGGCGGTTAACGTGTTTTAGGCCAGGCAGTGAGAGGGTCCATTTCCGCTGGGGAAGTCTCTGGTCTGTCTTGCTGAATTTTGCTGGGTGTGTGTTACCTTTGCTCAAAGAACGATATCTAGGTAGGTTTGTAGATAAAATAACTACAGGACAGGACGTTTAGTTCAATTGGAATTTCAGATAAACAACACATACTTTTTTAGGATAGTATATCCCATAATATGTGCTGGGTTTTATCTGGCAACACAACTACAAGCACCGAATTCGGACCCAGGCTGGTTGAGCCATGACTTGTTTCCTGGGACGCTTTTGGAAGGTGGGAGCCGTCTTTGAGATGTGCCCATTGATGCAATTACTCAGGGCACCATCACTTCCAGGGGAATGGTCTCAGCTTCTGTGAAGTGACTCATACTGAACTGATTAGTTTCAGAAAAAGAAATAATAAAAATGACTGAGTGGTTGTTTATTACTGGGCTGTGTTTCAGACTGCTCCCGTGTTGCAATCACTTGACTTACAGCTTTTTTGCTGGGTGAGAAGCCGTGTTCCACCCCGTTCGCCTGCCGAGCCCTTCTCACCTGCCAGGGACACCTGCGAAGTTGTTGACGCTGTGCCACTCACAGCGAAGCTGGCGTGGCTTCAGGGGGCTCTGGCCCTCCTTGCAGACCCACCCTGGACCGTGGGCCCGTGCAGTCCTTCACTGGGATTTGGTTTTCCACCCATCAGCCAGGCTAAATACACGGCATACCCCTTGCCTCAGAACCTCAGAGTTTTCCTGGTAAATGTTCACCTGGTGGCTCTCCATTCAACTCAGGGCTCCACTCTCATGGGCAGGATTGATAAAGCTTTGGAAGGAGATAGACTGACATCCGAATGTTGGCTCCCCCCACTTGCTGGCTGGGGCTGGCACAGATTCCTTTGTCTCTCTGAGCCTGTTTCCCATTCTGTAAAATGGAAATTATGGGAAGAACAGACCCTCATCACAAGGTCACTGTGAGATCTGAATAAGGAATACCTGTCACACGCATCTCAATACAGGAACGCAGGGAGGAACCTGGCAGTGGGCGTCCTCCTTCTTGGGGGGGGTCACAGCAAAGCACCTGGATGAAGGATGCTGGGGTGAAACAATCCAGATGGGAAACAGGCTTTAAGAAAATGCTGGTAAAATGCTAGGACACTTGGAGAACGGTTGCATCTTGCTCTGGTTTCAGACAACAGGAGGGAGAGGTGGGAAAAGGGAAATATCTTTAGTAAGAAACAAATAAGTCTTGTTTCTGTGCTTTTGAAGATCTAAGTAGATGAATCTCCTCTTCTAGTTGGCATTTTTTGTTTTGTTTTGTTTGTTTTATTTATTGATTTTTAACTGTGTTGGGTCTTCATTGCTGCGCGCGGGCTTTCTCTAGCTGTGGTGAGCGTGGGCTACTCTTCGTTGCAGTGCGCGGGCTTCTCTTCTCTTGTTGCGGAGCACGGGCTCTAGGCCTGCGGGCTTCAGTAGTTGTGGCTCGCAGGCCCTAGAGCTCAGGCTCAGTAGTTGTGGCGCACGGGCTTAGTTGCTCTGCGGCATGGGGGATCTTCCCGGACCAGGACTTGAACCCGTGTCCCCTGCATTGGCAGATGGATTCTTAACCACTGCACCACCAGGCAAGCCCTGGCATTTTGTTTTATGTGTTTTGTGTTTTAATATCTTTCGGGAGTTTGGGATTATGAATCTGCGGATGGCGCCAGAATCAGTCTCATGGGTGCCTGCCGTTTTCAGCTGCTAATTTCTTCCCCCTCTGAAGTTGTATTGCTTTAATGTTACTTTATTCTATGACATCAAATACCCCCCTCCCCTGTGCATTATGGAATATACATTTGCTTCTTCCCCCGGAAAAAATAAATTAATCCATCCATACTCCTTTATAAGAGGAGTATGTCCATGTTGGAAATTAGGGGCAATGAAGAGAGAAAGGAAAAAACACTCAGATTCCAGCCACTCAAAGAAATACTCATTCTTTTAAAATAACATTTTTGTTCCTGATTATTATCCGAAGTTAAAGTTATTAAAGTAGAAATTTGGAAAATAAAGATATAAAAAAGAAAATAAAAATTCCACTACCCAGAGATAATTACCGTTAATATTTCAGCATATTTTCTTCTATTCTCTAACACACCACACACACCACATTTGAGATGTAATTATATAAACTTTCATTACTTACAGTTTAGAGTGCAGTTTTTAATCATTTAATTTCAAGCCATGAGAATTTTCCCCTGTCGTTTTGTCCTCCTGGAAAACAATTACTTCTGTGGTTACACAACAGGCCATGCCTTCCTGTGGTTTTGCCATAATTGAACCATCCCCCATTGCTGGGCATTTAGGTTGTTTCTAGCTTTGCTCCATCACATGCTGCTCCCTGGGTGTATTTGCCCACACATCTGTACCCACATTTCTGATAGTGGCCTAAGGACAGATTTTTCAGACTCTGAGTCTTCAGAGAACACATCTATTTTAAATTTAAAATTAATTAAATGTGAATCTTCCTCTAATTTTATGTCGATGCTCATAGAGCCAGTGGGAATTCCCAGGCTGGAGCAGAGCAGGGGATGAAGGAGGAGGACAGGGTTAGGAATCCCTCTCGAAACCTGATGATTTATCTAGCTGGGGGAAGGAGAAGAGAAACGCTGGCTCCACCTGAAACATCTGGGCATATTTCACAGCTGCCAACACAAACTTTGGTGTAACGAAACCACAGAGCTCCCCACCGGTGCCTGACACGAAAACTGCGAGCTCGCCAGAGAGGTCGTGGGGCCGGCGGACTCCATTCCCAGAAAAAACACGACTTGTTCGCCGTTACAACACGTTCACCTGGAGTGTCCTTACCACGCTCAGTCTGTCCCAGCCTCCACCCCTTCTGACTGAGCCATAAACTCGCCCAACCCGCAGAGCCCATGGCAGCTGTCCCGGGATTCAACCGGTTGCAATTTGGAATGCGTTGAACGCTGATTTTTATCTCCCATGAATAATGCCAGCTTTCCTGGGACGAAAGGGAATCGCAGGGGTGAGACTGCCTACCGGGAACGTGCTACGCTCATGTCCCGGCACGCAGCGCCCTGCCCTTGCTGCCCAAGCCCCCCAGCTCAGGGCATCGGGGCCTCCCCAAAGGTGCCTTAAACACCGGACACCGTTCCCAAGCCTGACACCACCTTCATTGCTGCCCCTGAGAAAGACAGTAGGATCAGCACATGCTTCAAACTCCAGGTCCTACTGTGTGACCTTGGATGAGCCACCTAACCTCTCTGATGATTAATACTACCTCCCTTAGAAGGTTGACGTGAGGATGAAGGAGGTTAAGGCATATACAGCACTCACAACAGGCCTCCTGTGGTGGAACGATTTTGCCATGAGCGTGTGAGCTCCATGGGACAGACACTTGGTCTTGTCTGCTGTGACATCCCAGGTGCTCGGGACAAGGCCGAGTACAAGGTGGCGCTCCCAGACTAGGTGCTGAAGGCATGCACGCTGCTCACTGGAACCCCGAGTCTGAGCGGAGTGCCCAGCAAACCCTGATACATATCTTTTGCATCCAGGAATGCACGCGGCTTCACCTTGGGTATGGGTATCTGGATCAAAACACCGGCAGCAAAGACACTTGAGTCCATCTCTTGAGCGAAGCCCGGCGCTGGACACCAAGAATCTAACCTGTGTTCTCCAGGGCAGCTCTTCCCCTTGCTGGCAACAAGCACAGACAGAAAATGATAATATTTAGACAGTGCACTGGGGTCAACTGCACAGGTTTGCGGGAGTCTGCATGCAACTTGGTGAAAAAATGCATTACATTTAAAATACTCTATAATTATAATAAGGAGGACAAAATACAAAGGATTATGGGGTTATATCTAATACTGACTTTTGTTTAAAATTTCCAAATAAAACCATATCACCTTTTAAAAAAAAACTTGGACTTGCTTCGATTAACGTACCTAGTTTATGTCAGAGCTTATGATTGTTATGACGACATGATTCCTGCGGAGGGGTTTTGCTGGAGACGTCTTCGAGTCTTCATTGTTACTATCTATAAGAAATTTTGAATAAATAAGGAATAAAATCTTAAAACTTTTAGAACAACATTCATAAAAGGAAGGAAAAACAAGTGAAATGACATTTTTTAAAAATCCAAAGGTCTTTAAAAACAACACGTGTAATATTGCAATATCTTATGTCGGGATGAAAGAAGTTCACACCTGATCAAACCTCCACATCCTGCATTTCAAAATAATGTTGAGGCTCCAGTTTTCAGAATTCGCACTTTCCTGCAGTGGCTTGGATGGCGCTAAAAGTGCACATCAGTCGCAAATAAACAGAAGTTGCAATTCCAGACAGCCTATAGTTGGCCCACCTGGAGACACAGCCCAGCAGCTGAACCTCAGGCTGTACACCACGCAGTATTCTATGTATTTAATATGTAAATAAAAATACAGCATGTCAGATGAAAGTGTTGTGTTAGAAACAAAGCGTGATGAAGTAAGGAGTGCTGGGGTTGGGTGGCGTCTACTGGTATCTACTGGGTAGAGCCTGGGATGCTGCTAAACTCCCTACAATGCACAGGACGGCTCCCCCCACAGAGAATCAACCACCCCAAATATCAGAGATGTGCAAGTTGAGGACTCTGCTCCAGGGCTTTAGAAGTCATTACGATGACCTTGGCGGTCAGCCTGAGCCAGAACTCCATTGCAGGGATTCCCGCGAGCGACCTGATCCAACTTAGGTTTCAACAGCGCCCCCTGGCTTCTGTGTTGGGAACAGAAGGCGCAGGGGCCAGGATGGGAGCAGGGAGAACCGTCAGGTGCTGGCCGACAGCCCGGGTGAAAGGATGGTGGCCTGGGACAGGTGACAGTGGATCGGAGTCCCTCCCTAGCTGTGGTCTCATCTTCTCACCCAGTAATTCCACACCTGAGCTATCAGCCTAAAGAAATAAGCATTACAAAAAAAAGATGAAAAGGGATGGGGGAGGTTCAGAAGAGGACCAGATGAAAATGCCAGAATCATGATTTCCTTGCAGTCCAGTGGTTAGGATTCCGTGCTTTCACTGCCGAGGGCCTGGGTTCGATCCCTGGTGGGGGAACTAAGATCCCACAAGCCTGGAGGGGCAGCCAAAAAAAAAAAAAGAAGAAAAAAAGAAAAAAATTGGGAGCAAAATCCACATCCAACAGCAGCGGCCAGGAAGGAAGCGAAGGGGCAGCCTGTTGGCTGCTGTGTCACCCGTGCCTGGAAAGGGGCCCCATCATGGCCAGTCGCGGGGACTGAGTGATCAGAGAAGGACAGTGTACCCAGTGGCTCCACGGGCTACCGGCAGGTACTCGGAGGAGCTCGGGGACAGACCTGTGAGTGTAGACAGAAGGACATGCAGGGCAGGGAAGACAGGGCTGGTGGAAGGATTTGCATTCAGGTGGTAGAACGTCTAGACAGTACGTACTTAAAACAGAAGAGAGGACAGCCAAGCCCACCCTGTCTACCGGGGCACGTGGGGATGCAGAGAGCAGCTGAAGGTCCCAGGAGAACAGGCCAGCCTCTGGAGAGGGCGAGGGGTGACAGAGCCCGAATCCAGGTGGGGAGGGGTCTGGGCAGGGGCTCAGCAGCAGGCATCGCCCCCTCGAGGCCCGGCCCCTGGAGTGTCAGGGAGTCTCCTCCACCCCTCTTCCCACCTCCCTCCACCCACCCGCCCCATACCACAGGCCCTTTTCCAAACATTGGGGTGTAATTACAGTCAGCAGCATTGTTACGGGGTTCAGGGAGAGTGAGCGGGTACGGGGCTCACGATCTGGCCTGCCTCCGAGCGGGGCGGGAGGTGTTTCCAATAAACCGGGGTGTTTTTAATGAGTCCTTTACAACTGCTAAGTGATTAAACCAAAGATTGACAAGAGTGACTGGTAGCACTGAACCTTGGCAACAAACGAGAGGATCAGGGTCCCACCCTGCCGTACCCTCGGGCGTTCCTGTAAATTATGGCCGCAAAGTACAAGCGAGAGCTGGCGGGGTGCAGACTTGTGCAGTTTAATTGATAAACTAACAAGCACCTGTATAGTTCATAGTGACCGGGAGACCTTGTTTTCTTTTTCTTCAGATCTGATGGAGATCCACACTGAGAATAACCTCTATCTAGCGCCTGCAGTAGGAGGTTCTGCTGGTGTATGGGACCAGGCCTGCCTGGCGGGGGTTGACCAAGCAGACAACATACAGGACGCCCAGGTAAATGCGAACTTCAGATACATAGCAAGTGCTTCTTTTAGTGTACGTATGTCCCAAATATTGCATGGGACACACACTAAAAAGTTATTCATTGTTTATCTGAAATTCCATTTTAACCGAGTCTCCTGAATTACATCTGGCAAAATCCCATTCCCAGGACAAGACTTACTTGAAAAAAATTAACCCGGTGGGGGGGGGAATGATCCCCAAAGCGACCTTCTCCTAGTGACCTGCCAGGGTGCGGAGTGTTCCAGGAGCCTGTGACAGGCAAACTGTCCCACAGTGGTTTAGAGGGAAGCTTTGGAGTTCGGATTCAAATCCTGACTGAGCAGTTGGGTGATCTTAGGCAAGTTATTTAACCTCTGTGAACCTCAGTTTCTCCCCGTGTAAAATGGGCATCATACTAGGACCTATTTTATAAAGGTGTTTTGAAAATGCTGGGATGTAATTCATCTGAAGCACTTAGCACAGCCCTTTGGGGCACTTAGTAAGCCCCCAAACACACGTAAATGAGTATCCTTTTGTCCGTTAAATTTAATTCCTTATGGAATCCGTATCTGAATCCTCTGATGGTCTTTCTGTTAAAGGGACAAGATCAGAAGGCCAGTGCTGGAAGAGGCAGTGGCTCAACCCTAAAAGGTTGGGGCCTTTGGCTGTCAAAGTCAGAGAGGGCAGACTCAAACGGTCTACGGGGTTCTAAAAGGACAAACCCATCACACACTCCTTTGGAGGACTGTACGGGGTGCACCTGGCAGAGACACCTCTTCTGAGCTGGAGACCCAGGTAAAAGGTAACCCCAGGGCTTCCCTGGTGGTGCAGTGGTTGAGAGTCCGCCTGCCGATGCAGGGGACACGGGTTCGTAACCCCGGTCCGGGAAGATCCCACATGCCGCGGAGCGGCTGGGCCCGTGAGCCATGGCCGCTGAGCCTGCGCGTCCGGAGCCTGTGCTCCGCAACGGCAGAGGCCACAACAGTGAGAGGCCCGCGTATCGCAAAAAAAAAAACCAAAAACTAACCCCGACAGACCCCCTGGTGCCAAGTCCCACCTCGGGGGGGTGGGGGTGTGTGGGTGGGACAGATGGACCCAGGACCCTGATTCCATCCCACAACTGCTCACGTCACTTGATTTTTTAATTCCCCTCAACGCTGAGCACTGGGCCAGGTTCAAAGTAGAATCAGAACTTTGCCCTCCAGGAGTTGATGTTGTGGAAGGAAAGATAAGCATGAATTCAAATAATAGGAAATCAGGGCAGAGAGGGACTTTTTTTTTTTTTTAATTCATTGAGCAGCTGTCCCTTGACAGATGCCATTTGCAGATGCCATGTCATTTAACGCAGTCCTCAGCCCCTAGACTTTGTGTGTGGAGGAAGCCAAGGCCCAAGAGGGGAAGGAAGTTGCTCCAAACAACACAACTGGCAAGTAGGGAGCTGGGATTCCAACCCAGACTTGACGCAACTCAGTGGATCAAGGCAAAATTTGGTCTCAGAGAAACAGAGGTGTTGAGAGGACGGGCACCTCGGGAGCCCGAAGGGGAAATTCTAATAATTTACAGAAGAGAAGGAAGAGCTGAACTATCTGATACAGTTGCCACAAGGCATAAACGGCTGTTTAAATTTAAACTAATAATTAAATACAAGTTCAAGTTCCGTTCCTCGGGCACACGAGCCACATTTCAAGAGCTCAACAGCCACATGTGGCCAGTGGCTACCATACTGGATGGAGCAGATGTAGAGCATCTTCATCGTCACTGAAAACCCTGGTGGATATAGTGCTGTCGCTCTAGCGACTAAGGAAAGTTTCCTGACTCTGGAACTACATTTTCCAAGACCTTAAAGAAAAGTATATTTCATTTGGGCTCCCAGTGAAAAAGTCAATTGTATATAAATATTCGGGTTGATTAAATCTAAAGACAAAACCTAAATTCTGAATTCCTGTGAGGAAGGTTCCAGAGCCTTAAGAAAAAACTCAGGGTAAGGTATGCATGTATGCTAAAAAGAGCACCGGAGTCCTAAAGCTCCCATCCTAAGAGTTCTAGAACGCTAAGAAAAAAAGCTAGAGCCCTTAAAAAAGTATATGTCAATTCTTGCCTTTTTTTTTTTAACATCTTAGTGGATTGTCTGATGAGATGATCATGTTAAGATGTATTTGGAGACTATAGAACCTGAGGATTAGCTAGTTCTTGGGCACAGGTTTCTAAACTGACTTTTGGATGGCCAAAGCCAAACTGCAAAGCTGGAGACCCTATGAACAGCTGAAGGTGTACTGCAGACAATTCCATGAGGAAGGGAAATGAAGGTAAAAACATATATTGTTAGAATTACATTTGGTTGCCTATCACAGAGAACTCAAATAAGTGACTTAAATCAAGTAGACCTATTTCCTTCTCATTTAAAAGATGTCTAGAGGAGAACAGGCCAGGACCAGCAAGTGACACCTCATCATTGTGAATCCAGCTCCTTCTGTTTTACTACTTTTCATTCTTAGCATGAGACTTCCAGCCTCAAGTCTTCTCACAGTCTAAGATGGCTGCTGGAGCTCCAGCCATCATGACTTATTTTAGACAGGAGGAAGGAGCAAGGGGGTTGCCATGAGAAAAAATGGCACACTTCTCAGCTAAGCCAGCCTGCCCTTAAGAAGCTTACTGAGCTTCTTAAAGGAAGCTCATGCACTGACTTTCCCTTACATCTCATGGGCCATTTCTAGCTGCAGGGAGTCTAGAAATAAAGTCATTTAGCGGGGCACATCACCACTCAGAATAAAAGCAGGGTTCTCTGAGGAAGGAAGGAGAAATGTAGGAAGGAAAGAAGGAAGGATGGGAGGAAGGAAGGAGAGATGGTGTTGGCTAGGCACCCAGTAGTCCCAGTTACATATGGTACAGGGTGTAGCTACCTTGCCCTCAAACGCCAAAGAGCAGATTGGGAAATTCAGTCTGCTCGCTGGTAGGGAAGGGCAGGGGTCTCAAATGCCAGTGCCTACAGTGGCCAGGTATAACACTAGGTAGCAGTGAGGACGGTGGCAGACTGGAGGATCCATGCTCGTCTCCAGGAGGCATCTCCCACCCACCTCTGCCTGATTGTTGTTGGAACCAGGCCTATTGGCCCCGGGGTTTTACTTTTGTTTGTTTTTAAGAGCATTAAGAAATCTAGATTGTATTAAAAAGGGAGAAATAATGCTGTTTGTAGCAACATGGATGGACCTAGAGATTGCCATACCGAGAGAAGTAAGTCAGAGAAAGAGAAATATTGTATAATACCGCCTATTTGTGGAATCTAAAAAGAAATCATACAAAGAAACTTATTTACGAAACAGAAACAGTCTCACAGACTTAGAGAATGAACTTACGGTTACCGGGGGGAAGGGTGGGGGGAGGGATAGTTAGGGAGTTTGGGATTGACATGTACACACATGCTATCTTTAAAACGGATAACCAACAAGGACCTACTACATAGCACAGGGAACTCTGCTCAATGTTAAGTAACAACCTAAATGGGAGAAGAATTTGAAAAAGAATAGATACATGTCTGTGTATAACTGAATCACTCTGCTGTACGCCTGAAACTATCACAACATTGTTAATCAATTGTACTCCAATATAAAATAAAAAGTTAAAGAAAACTAAAAAAAAAGTCTAGATTGTAGAGCGTGATGTCTCAAATTTTAAATGCCGAGTTTACAACTATTTTTAAAAATTTAAACAACGTGAGTGGCAACTAAAATTGGCATGTTTTGACTCACGGGAGGCTATGAGTTTTTATCCTCTCATTATAGAGAGAAAAATATAATAACCCCACCATGTGGAAGTATCTAACGAAATTCGTGTATCAGTTGTTAAGGGTAAAAGGAGGCAGGGTTAACTGAACACAGTCAAAACCACCAAGGCTGGGAGGTGTTTGGGACTTTGGGTGCTTGTGGTGGTAGCCGAGTGAGGGACCCGGGGCTGCCGGGGAGACCTAATGGCCAAAGCACACGGATTATGAGCAAGGTGCCCCGGGCCTCTCACTCAGACTTTCTTATATGTTGCAAGCTCCAGAGTTGCAAAGTGTCCCAACCTCCCAGATGTGCTGGGGCCAGGTCATGTGGAGGGGGGTGAGGGGTCACCCCCCATCATTTCTTGTGAGCCTCAGGGGAAGGCAAAACCCAATCCGGTCCGAGCCTACTTTCCTGCAGCCTCTGCCTTTTCCCAGTTTCCGGGTGGATTCCTTGTGGGATGAGACAGCTCTCAAACTCCGGTCCGGGATCTCAGGGCCCGCATTACACATAGAAGTTGAAGGCCAGTGGGGCTGCACTTGAAGAAAAATTCCAGGGAAGGGGCTTCTCTGGCCGTTCACAGCTGAGCCCAAGACGTCAGGCAGTGCACCGGTGTCCCAGCTTGCGATCTCATCTCTGGATAAAGGCTGGTCACAAACGTAACCATTCTGTTGTGAGCACACGGAGCGTTCAGGATAAATACTCTGCTTGGTTCTGGTGGTCGACTTAACCTCCTAATTGTGGCACTGACTGAGCTCCCAAGAAGGGATTATAGACTGATCCCCACCCAGGGCCACTAACTGTCCTGGTTTTCCTGGGACTGAGGGCGTTCCCAGGGTCCTGGACTTCCCACTTTGAACTTGGATGAGTTGGTCACCCCATTGGCACCATGACTTGCCACAAGGAGCCTCACTTCCCATGACAGGGATGGGACAAGGAAACTCGTAACTGCCTGCAAAATGGGTCCGAGAGGGCGGGCAGGCTTCTCGGGAAGACTGAAAAACAGCCCTGAGTCCTAAGGAAGGGCTTAGAGTCATCCCAACCCACGGAAAATCACAAGCAGCGGAGGGGCTCCGTATGGATAACGAAGTCCATAACAGCATGGGGGACGCTCCTGCTGGAGTTTATAAAATAAAGGTTATCTTTGTTCAAGACCCAGAGAGGTAAGAGGCAGTCTCCACCGTACCGAATTTTCCCATTGTTCTTGGTACAAGGTGCAAGGAAGCACAGATCGTATGATCCCGTGTTTGCTTCGAAACGAACCCAACTAGAGATGTGTGTCGGCAAGTTTGCGTGAGCACGGAGGGCGTGAAGGACCACACTCACAGCTGTTAACAGAAGGCCCTCTGGGGGTAGAGTCGGGATGTGCACGAGGCAGGCCTTGGATTTAGACTGTCCTGTGTTGCTTCAGTTCACCAATTTCTGAGACCTAACCCCTGCCAGCCTTTAGAACAGAACTCTCATTTCTTACAATTTAAAATGCTTTGTACTAAAAGCTAAGTTGCCATTTGCAAGAATGAATGTTGAACCGTCAGAGAAAGCAAGTCGCAGCCCAGAACGTGGAGTATATTGCATTTAACATAGACCTACAGGTGTCAAATATTTGCACAAGTGTTAAAAACGGTCTGGGAAGATTCACAAGATTTGAACGTAAGTTTATACCTGGGAGAGGCAAAGGTGATGTAACAACTTGTACTTCTAAGCCTACCCTCTTCTGCTTGGGTTAACTTTCTTTCCCCAAAGAGCGTGCACTTTGGTTTTTTCCTTGTTAGATGGCATCTACCGAGTTTCCAGCTAACAGAGCAGGTGGGCTTCCTTTGAAGCAAAATCTAATGTGTGAAAACCTCAGCATTCTCGGACCTATAACAACGAGAGGGTTCCCTCCCACAGGCCATCTCCCTGGTGCCAAACAGGACTCATTTTATACACCTTTCCAAGAACAAATCCCAGGTGTAATTAATTAAGCCTATAATTACAGACCAATCTTTAAAAATGTAATTTCTCTACGAAACTCATTTTGAACCTGACTTCTGATGTGGGCAAGATTATATTGGAGACAGTTTTGACTACTTGGAGATTCTGGATAAACCAGGCTCCATTTGTGATTGATTTAAATATATTGTCATTTCTGTATTTATTACTTAATAGCAACTAGTATTTATGGAGCCGTGCTCTGAAGAGTTCACTTTATTTGAAGTTCAGAACTGCCTTCTGGGTGTTGGAGAGACACAGCTACTCCATTCTGGTTTTTCTTTACTATTTATTCCTTGTTCATGTTCCTTCTTAGGGTCCACGGTTTTCCAGGCCAGGCTTCATTCTGCTTCTGGCCTTTAAAAGTATCTCTGGATTTGAGAAGGATCCCCTGTACACGAGTAAAAGAAGTGGAACATTTTTAAGGAGAGTGAGAGGCCCTGACCTTTGGGAGGGAGTGACGGGTTTCCTCCAAAGGCTGCCGTCAGTCCTGGCAATACTTTGAATGTTTTGCTTTGTAGGAACAAAGATGGCTCGTCCGTCCTCTTTCCTCTCGGTGTTTCTGTAGTTTGGGCTTCTCTCCCGGCTGTCTGAGTTATAAAGGTAATGCTGGTAGACACACACCATCTTTAAGATTCAAAAGGGAAATACTCTTAGGGAAGAGGTGGGGGAGGGAGGAGGTGGGGGAGGGAGGAGGTGAGGGAGGGAGGAGGTGAGCAGGGCGGTGAAATCATTGGTTTTGCCTCCCCTACTGCGGCTGGAGTCTGAGCTGATTGATCAACGATGCAGGATTTTATTTGTAATAGAGAGGTGAGGCCTCGCTTCCCAGCTGCGAGGAGGGAATTCTGGCCTGTCAGGGCAGATAGGCCCATTTCCCAGGTGAGGAGTGTCAGGGGAGCACTTCCGGCCCAACCTGGCATCACCTGCACCAGGCAAGGATCTGAGACGCCCCTGTGTCTTTCTGTCTCAGAATCGAGCCCACAGGAGGATCTCTCGTCCTTTGGTTTTGAGTGAAGAAGTTGGGACGGGGGGTGGGGGGATGAGGCTCTCTGCATACCTGGGGAAGGAGTCTCTACCTGTGAACACCTGCCAAGGGGACATCCAAACCAAACCTTCCTACCTAATATTTCCTGATTTGGGCCCTTCACCCACGAGACGGTTTTCTTATTAACTTGCTTGTAGTCTCTCAGAAGGATTACTCATTCTGACCAGCGGGAGGAACCGCCCCCCAAATACCTTCTGAGTCATCTGGGGTTTCTATCGCCTTGCAGAATCGTTGAAGTGTTCCTTTTGTTGAAAACATGATTATTAGGAAACACCTTCGCCAGCAGTGTGTACATGTCACCGCATGTCCCCGGGGAGTGGAGCCCTGTGAGTGTTTGCAAGAGGGTGTTTCGGGCAGGCTCAGGGAGAGGTGGCAGCGTGGCCTGTGCCCTCAACGCTCTCCCTGCGAGGACCAGAGGGCGACCCGGGACCCGCTGTGCCCAGACACGTGGCTGCAAGCTTCCCAGGGCTGGGTCTGCTGAAGACGCAGGCAAGACAGGAGAACAAGGGTGAACTCTGCAGAGATCGGGGCCGGTTGCTAAAGTGCCTACAGACCATGTGACAAGGCACCAGACGTCCTCAATCTCTCAATCTTCTAGCCGTAGGTAGCTGGAAGGTTCTGTTTCTGCTTTGCTGCAAACTGTCCTCTGAGAATGAAGACAGTTGCTCCAGGCGCCCACCCCCCCCAAAAAAAGGCATTCATTCCCTTTGAAAAAATATGAACCACCATTTTTTTTCACTTTAAAAAAATACATTTTCTTTTTTTAAAGTTTACATTATTTTATTTATTTATTTATTTTGGCCTCACCATGCGGCTTGCGGGATCTTAGCTCCCCGACCAGAGGTCGACACAGCAGGGAAAGCACCGAGTCCTAACCACTGGACCGCCAGGGAATTCCCAGAACTGACATTTTTTAATAGCAAATTTATTTGCCAGGAGCTCTCAACCCATTCGAATTAGAATTGGGCAGGGGGTGGGGTGAGGAGGAGGGGTAAAAACTCTGATGGTCAGAACCCCACCCCTGACCAACAGAACCAGAATTTCTGGGCATTTTGATTTTATTTTTGAAAGCTCTCCAGGTTAAGTTTAGCGTGCAGCCAGGGCTGAGAACCACCGATTTAAAGAAAGGAGGCTTTAATTCAAGATGACAGTTCAAATCTCAAATGCAAAAAGGGAGAAAGAGTCACCAGGTAAGTTTCCACGAATTCTGAATCTCCCCGCTAATAAAGGACATCTCTGGTAGCTGAGATAGGAGAGCTGGCTGCAAATTAGTTTGGGACCCAGCCAAGAGGATTTGGCATTCTTGTGGCCCCCTCTGCTGGCCATGAAATTCAGCCAATCCTCCTCTGAAAGGGACTGTGCAAAGGGGCCTGCCTATTCACTCCCGGGTGGGATGATGGGATGGACTTCTCAGATGCTGGGGTCCACACAGTAGGAAAAGTACAAAGCAAACACTGAAAACATTGGGCGGGTTGGGGAGAGAGTTATCCAACCTTTTACATCTCCCAACACCATCGTTTCAGAAAAGAGAAGACCTTTTTCTCAGCAAAAATATAAAAGGAAAGCAATTGCAAAATGGATAATATTAGCTTTTAGAAGTAAATTTAGCCTTTAGAACAACCTTACTGCATTTTCCATATTTTTCTTATTTTGCCTCAGGCCAGTGAATCCTCTGCTGGAACTTGAGTTTGGGGAGCATTAGCTGAAGTGAGAACTTTAAGAAGTTATTCTTGGTTCATTGGTGTAAAGTAATATAGTAATCAGAGCCCTCCTCACGGGCATGTGAAGGCCCTGTGCTTGAAAGGACCCCGTGCTTGGTTTAATGCTCTGCTGTCTTGAAATTCTCAATAATTTTTGAACAAGGAAATCTGTGTTTTCATTTTGCACTGGGCCCTGCAATTGATGTCGCTGGATTTAACTGGAAAATCTGTGTGAATGCGTGGCTTTCAGTTATTCGATAAATACTGATGGGGCCTCTGTTGGTATCAGGCACGGAGGAGGACACAGCAATGAGAGAAGCAGGGAGTACGTGCCCTCGGCAGGCTTGCTTCCAGGGTGGTCACACTGTGAATGTTCGCCAAGGGGAAGTTTTAATAAATAAGATAACGAAAAGATGATGAGCCTCTGGAGGATATAAAATGGGGTCAAGTGGTGGCAAATGCCGGAGAGCAGAGCCCCGGGAAGGCTTCTGGGAGGAGGTGACTCTGGAACTCAGAAGAGGGAGGAAGCAGCCGCTTAAAGCACAGACCCAAAGCCTCCTCAGGAGAGAGCAGGTGGTGGAGACCATGGGAGGGGCTGGGTCTTACTCACAGAGTAAAGAAGGGTTAAACCACGGAGGTGGTTTCATCAGGGGAGCGGCAAGCTTGGGGTGACGTTTGGGGATGACCGGGCAAGGCCCAAGTGGAAGCTGGGAGGCCAGCTGGGGGCCCAGGTGGAGGCCACTCTGCTTACACCAGCGTTCTCAGCTCGGCGCTCCTGACGTTCGGGGCCAGATAGCTCTCTGTTGTGCAGCTGTCCTGTGTCCTGTATGATGTTTAACAGCATCTCTGGCTTCTACCCACCAGATGCCACGTGGCATCCTTCCCCATGTGTGACAACCAAAAATGTCTCCAGACATTCCAAATGTTTCCTGGGGGCCAAAACCACACCCTGGTTGAAAACCACAGGCTTAGGGTGACGGTGGAAGACAGGAAGGAAGGATTGGACTCAGGATCTATCTGGGAAATAGAGCAAGAGAACTAAAACCAGCAGTTGAATTGGGGGCGCGATGCTGAAGGGAGAAAAGGACTCCAGATGACACCCAGTGATGAATAGTGATGAATGGCAGTGCCGTTCATGCTGAGATCTGGTGTGAGGGGGTGGGGAGGGATCTGCAGGTTTGGGGGAGAAAGCATTACCAAGAATTCTGTTTCACTCCAATAGATTGGCTTCCTTCCCACCAGACAGGAGCAAGTAATGGTCTTTTCAACTGGCGGAAAATACCTGAGCCAGTTTCCTTTGACATCTTTTTTTTTTTCATCCAACAGCTAGAAGCCCTGGCTGACCTCTCGTGCATGCAAATGGCTCTGAGGGATGGAAGTCAGAGATTTAAAAACCTCGGGGAGAATACAGCAGGAGGGGCTGGGCCCTCTCCTCTCACTCTGACTGTGGAATTACTGTGTTCAGCCCCGGACAGCCCTCAGGTAGCAGCTCAGCGGTTCTTACACTCCCCCGGGGGACCCCAGTACCCACCGTCCACCACAATGGCCCCGGTGATGTTGGATCACCATGGCAACCCGCCTTGCCACATTTTCTCCTTGTTCAAGTTCTGTCTGCACAACGCACGAGGCCAGTAAAGAAATAACAAATGCAATCAGTTGTCTTCTGATTTTGCTGCCTGGGGAGAAAGAGGTTGGGCACACACAGCCCAGTTGTTTGGGAAAACGGCTCCACCCCCTGGTGAGGAATCCTCAAATTCAGATTGCTAATGTCAAATGCATCCACTATGACAGTCGCCCTGGGGGTATGGCTTGAGGTCTGGAATAACATCACAGTTATAACTGCTCGGGTAGGACCGAGTTCCTGGGGTCCCAGTGATGCAGGCAGAATGAAACGCATTTCTTTTTGCTTCCTGTTGACAATTACTCTGATTAGAGATGAGCCCAGATTAATTGGTGTAAATCACATCCAGCCTTCCTCTGGTCGGTGGCTCAGGGCTCCCAGGATTATAACTTTATCATTAGCAGGAACGCAGAGCTAACTGAGAGCACAGTAGAGGGGATATGGCTTGGGATCTAGCAAGAGCTCTAAAGACAGACATGATTCAACCCCAGGATCAAACTCTTCCTGGCTCAGGAATCTGGAACGAGCGACTTCCCCTCCAGTTCACGTGCCTTAGAAGGTCAGGCCATGTTTGAGGGTATGTCTCTTGTCCTAAACACCCAGTCATCAGAGTAGGCACTGAACCAGGGAGGAAGGAGGCCCTAGGACTCAGCCTTGCATGAGATCTGACCTGAGAGTCCTCGGGCTAAGCTGGGGGCTCTTCTCCATCTTTGTAGACACTGCATTGGGCCATATGGTACATGTTGTCATGTTCAGTGATTAGGTGTCTGAGGGTATTGTGTGTGTGTGTGTGTGTGTGTGTGTGTGTGTGTGTGTGCGTGTGTGAATTACTGGTCAAGCCTTTTGCCCACTTGGGGCCAGTGCTTTGTTCACCATTCAGTTTTTTATCTGGAAACATCTATTCGTATGAAATCTCCATCCGTTTCTCTGTTTTTAAAATTTTTCTTTACAATCAGGAATGGATGTTGAATTTTATGCAGTATCTTTTGGACATCTCTCAAGGATGATGATATAGCTTTCTCCCTTGACTGGCCAGTATGAATTCTTTAATGAATTTCTTCTTATTGAAGCATTCCTGCATTTTTCTGGAATGAACCCCCTTGGTCACCCTGCTGTGCTTTCTAGAATTAAAAGGCCCCTTCTCATTCTTCTCTAACTCAAAGTTTTCTTGGCAGTGAAGAAATTAATGTGAAAAATCTATCATCGCTCTCTATCTTTTATTAAATAATTTTTACAGAATATTTTTAAACCAAAAAATAGGACTGTGCTGGGACTTCCCTGGCAGTCCAGTGGTTAAGACTTCGCCTTCCCATGTGTGGGGTGCGGGTTCGATCCCTGATAGGGGAGCTAAGATCCCATCTGCCTAGCGGCCAAAAAACCAAAACATAAAACAGAAGCAATATTGTAACGAATGCAATAAAGACTTTAAAAATGGTTCACATCAAAAAAAAAAAAAAAAAAAAAAGTAGGGCCGTGCCGTACCGTGGTTCCACATCACAGTGTTTTTCAACTCAACTGAGTTTCCAGGAAGAATACGGCACTCTGCCTAATCCTGTTTCTCTGGTTGTGCCTTATGGGAACCTTCCTTTCTCCTGTGGCTCTTTCATCATGGGTCGTCCTCAGGGTTTTGTCTTCAGATCTCTTCTCTTCTTTCTGCCCAGCCAACAGCTTCCACTCTGGACCACCTGCAGATCCTGCCACCTCCTCCCTGAGAAGCCGACCCCATCCCCACTCGCCTCGTGGCATGAATGCCCCCCTTCCCTCCCAGGGAAGCCAGTGACCTTGTCCAAAGCTTCTGATCAGGGTCAGGGGGGCAGAACGTCTAGTCCAGGCCAGGGATCCCGGCGGGCTGGTCTTTGGGAAATGCACCCCCAAAGGTGATCCCTCGTGTTCCCTTCGGAACAGATGCAATCAGTCCACAGAGGAAAAGCACATTTTGTTTAGTCTTTTCCTGGCCCAGAAGGCCTGGTATTTAATCAGCCCTGGAGCCAGCCCCGAGGGGGACGGGCTTTTACGGCTCCAGGCGGCACCGAGAGCTCCCCCCCCCCCCGCCCCCATCCAGGTAGGGGGCTTGGCCTGTTGGTGGCTGACTGGAGTTTTCTTCCAGCCTCACCTCCCCCATGCCGCCACTTTTTCCATCAAATGGAAAGAAAGACTGCCCCTGAGGGGTCAGTCCCCTCCCCAGGAATGCCCTGGGGCAGCTTCTCCAGTTTAAAGGACTCCCCCGCCCCCGCTGGGCCCAACCCAAAGGAGCTCACGGCGACCTTTGACCTCTGCTTAGCCGATGTCATGGTTCAGCTAAGTCACACTTGGGGTCTTGTTACCCGAGTGAGTGCTTTACCGGTGGAGAAGCAGCAGTCAAGAGAGCGGCTCTCTCTAAGGTGGACAAGAGGGATTTGAGGGACTGGTTCCCAGCAGCCCTGCCCGAGACTTGGCTCACTCTTAACCAAGCTCCGCCAGGCCATGAAGGGGCGGCGAGGAGTAGAGCTGGACCAGACGGGCTGTGCATCCTGCCCGGTGCTCACTTGCTCCCAAGTCCAGTGTCAGAGTCGGACTCAGAATCGGCTGCTAACGGCCCACTTCTCTTTGGAGTCGCCTCCACTCCCTCTGAAAAGCTAGCTGTCAAGGGTTGAAGGCGTAACAGTGTGACAGTGGAGGCAGACTGGAGTGACACGTCCACAGGCCGAGGAACATCAGGTTGCCAGGTGCCACCGGACGCCAGGAGAGAAGCCTGGGACAGGTTCCCCCCCCGGAGCCTCCGGAAGGAACCAACCCTACAGACACCTGGATTTTGGACTTCTGGTCCCCAAAACTGTAAGAGAATAAATTTCCGTTGTTTTAAGTCACCCAGTTTGTGGTACTTTGTTATAGCCACCCCAAGAGGCTGATTCAAGTGCAAGGCAGGGCAGAAACAAAGCTGGTAGTGGTGATGGGGAGTGACAGTGAGGCAGTGCCAGCGGGGACCGGGGAGAAGAGCATCCCAGGTGCAGAGGCAGAAGCTTGAGGAAGCGTGTGACCAGAGCAGAGTCAGAGACCAGGAGAGAAGGGCTCGGAGGGGGAGCCTGGGCCAGCTCATGTGGCACGGTGCGGGCCAATGGAAAGACTGCAGTTTTTACTCCAAGTTTTAAAATAGTCTCTCAACACTTCTGCCCCTTCGGCTTAATGACAGCTTTACTGATATATAACTTACATGCCGTAAAACTCCAGTTCTTCCCAGTGTGCACTTTAGTGGTTTTTAGTACATTCACAGAGTTGTACAACTATCACCACTATCTATCTAATTTCAGTGCATTTTCATCACCCCTCAGAAGAAACCACATGGGCTTCCCTGGTGGCGCAGCAGTTGAGAGTCCGCCTGCCGATGCAGGGGACACGGGTTCGTGCCCCGGTCCGGGAAGGTCCCACATGCCGCGGAGAGGCTGGGCCCGTGAGCCATGGCCACTGAGGCCGCGCGTCCGGAGCCTGTGCTCCGCAACGGGAGAGGCCACAACAGTGAGAGGCCTGCGTATCGCAAAGAAAAAAAAAAAAAAGAAACCACATGCTTTTACTCTGAATTGAACAGGAGCCCATAGGAGGGCTTGAGAAAGAGTGGTGTGAACTGACTTCCCTTCTAGCGGGATTACTGGGCTTGTGTGAAGGCGAAGGCTGGGAAGACCAAGGCAACCAGTTAGGAGGCTGCGGCAGTAACACAGGTGGTGGCTTAGACCAGGGGACAAGGTGGACGGGATGAAAAGTAGTCGGACTGGGACTTCCCTGGTGGTTCAGTGGTTAAGACTCCGTGCTTCCACTGCAGGGGGCGCAGGTTCTATCCCTGGTCGGGGAACTGAGATCCCACATTGCTGTGCGGTGCAGCCAAAAAAAACCCAGGATGCATTTAGAAAACAGGGTCAGTAAGCTGTGCTGACAGGTGAGTTCTATGGAGGAGGGGAGGGAAAGACATCATGATGACCCCAGAACTGAGCCCCTGGAAGTGTTGCGCTGACACTGAAGGAGACCGGGAGACTGTGGGAGCACAGGTGGGCAGGCAGGAGCTGAGGCTCTGACGGGTCAGTTAGGACGTTTATTACCCAGCCAGGCGTTGAGATGGTCACTGGATACACTAGCCAGGTGTCAGGGAGAGGCCCAGGCAGAAGGTGGAAATCCCAGAATCTTCTGGACACGAGGCTGGATGAGCTCCGCAAGGGAGTGAGTAAATATGGACAGAAAAGAGAAGAGATCCAAGAATGAGCCCTGCCCTCCCCCCAACCCCCTCCCCAGCATTTAGGAACAGCAAAGGAGACCAGGGAGAACCAGCCAGAGAGGTGGGAAGGATGTTAATGGTGATTACCCATGAGTTGTTGTAACAGGGGTGATTTTTTTCCTTCTCTTACCAGAATTTCTTACTGTGAGAGTGTCTTATTTTTATAAACTTCTAAAAACTAATTCCTTCATATAAAATGACTTCTTTCATGGACACCTATGGGATTATCCACTCAGCATCCTATTTCTAGGAATAGAAATTCTTTGTCCTCCCTCCCGAACCCCCCACCATCATTCACTTGGTGCCAGTAGAAGCACGTTTATTATACTATGACCCCTCCCCCCGACCTCCTGCTCTTCTTTGATTGGTCCAGAAATTAGCACAGGATCCAAGTTGAGCCAATCAGAGTCCTTCCCTGGGAAATGCTCTTTGTGTACCTAGATGGGAAGTTGTAAACCTCGGAAGTTGTTGACAGCCGTGTTGTCTTCTGTGTGGCCCTGCAAAGCTAAGGAAGCTAGTCTTTCTAGAAAGAAAATGAAGCAGATGTGTCGAGAGGAGAAGTTCCTGAGCCCTGACTCATGTTCCTAAGGCCCAGCTGCACGCTGCCCTTGCAGCCTTCTATCAGATTCCCTTGGTATCCGAAGCTGGTTCCGATTGGGTTTCTATCACTGGAGACCAAGAAGCGTGGTCCACGTTCCTCCACAAGCTGTGTGTACGGCACTCCCTGGGTGCCAGGGGCTGAGGAAAATGTTTCAGCTGGCCTCCAGGAGTTTCTACTCCAGTGGAGTGCAGACCTCCCGCCTCACGGCACTTACGGTCAGCACTTGGGGGCGCACAAAGCACCTTCCTGCACATAATCTCTTGATCTTCAAGTCAACCCTGTGGATTGAAGATACTGAGTTTCAACAGACCTGCCCGGTCCCATGCCTGTAAATGACAGGTTGTTTTTACCCAAAGTCCTGGATTCCTCTTACTGCTTCCTGACTTCGGGAAACTTCAGAAAGATGGGAAATCTTTCCCACATCGCGGGCTCCCTGACTCCTCAGGCAGTGATCTCTCTTCTGCCAACACCTGCCTACACAGTGCCGAATTCAGTGCCAAATTCCAGGATCCGGCAGAGTCGCTCCCCGCTGATTCGCACATCGCTGGCTGGGCCCAGGTTGCATCATGGGGAGCAGATGTGCCCAGCTTCTCGCTGGCTTCATGGATCCCTCCCAGACCCGCCTCACTAATCAGCAGTGAGGAGGTCACGCCTTCACCACTCCCCAGGGAGTACAGTCAGAGTGGCCTGTCTAGACCCTGCTCCAGCTCTTTTGGTTTCCCATGACCCAGGCCCTAACGTGAACCCGGGGCACTGATACTGGAACGCCCATTCTGTGCTGTAAGTCACAAGCTCAAAATCAGCCTGGTGGTTAGGAGTGTCCGACTGGTTGGATTCTCTTAAGCATAGGAGACAGTGTGTCTCCTTGGTCCATGAAAGGAATGGGGGTCCCAGGGGGCTGGCTTTATGGAGGTTGTCTGCCTCGTGAGATCTGTGGGGACAGCTAAGCATCTTGTCCACCTGCTCACAGCTCCCTCCCCCAGAGTGTCACTATCAAACTCTGCTCCCGTGGAGCTGAGGGAGATGGGAAACAAACAGAGAGGACAGTTATACAGAGAAGGTAGAACACAGTGGCTGGGAGAAGGACGGTGTGGATTGGGTGGTCAAAGAAGGCTTCCTGGAAGCAGTGATTTAGGTTGTGATGTCTAAATTATAAGCAGGAGTCAGGCATGTGACCATCTGGGAGAAAAGTGTTTCTGGCAGAGACGGCTGCAAGTGCAAAGGCCCTGTGGTGGAAGGAAGCTGGGGGAGTTGAGGCGTGGGCAGGTCTGTGTGGCTGGAATGAGGGACCCCAGGGACCATTATGGGGAATGATTTTGGAGAGAGAAAGAGGGCAAATGATGCAGGGTTTGGAGGCCTGGGGAAGGAGTTTGGAGTTTGTGTCCTAAGACGGTGAGAAGCCACTGGAGGATTTTAAACAGGGGGTGACAGTGGCCACTCTGACTCCCCTGTGAATAATAGAATGGAGGGTCTAGAGAAGGACCAGCAAGGCAGCCAGGGCAACTGTCCAGGGGAGGGAGGGTGGTGGCTTGGGCTACAGTGGCAGAGGGGAAAGGTGGCTGATCCAGGCTGTATTTTGGAGGAGGAATTTTGGAATATTTCCCGGGCAGGAAGGGAGCAGCCAGCATCAGAGTACAGCCCAGGTCACTCCCTACCTGCATACATCAAGAAGAGCTTCTGTCTCACTCTGGAGAAGGAAAGGCAAGCCAGAGGGAAAACTTGGTTTTCTCCAACTTTTTTTTTTGGTGGGGGGCGGGCGGGGATGAAAACAAACTTTCCCTAGACCAGAACGTGACTGTTCTAGGACTGCAGGACAAGGTGTTCACTGGTGCTGCCTCTCTGGAGGCCATAGGTGGTGCCCATCAAAACAGAAATAGCTCAGCAATTCTACTGCTAAAAATGTATCCTTCAGATATCCTAGCCCACGTACACAAAAATTTAAGTACAAAGATATTCACTGTAGACTTGTTGTGAGAGACTGGTGTCACCCCAAACATCTATCAGCCCCTAGTTTAAAAAACTAGCCTCCCAGGACTTCCTCGTGGTGCAGTGGTTAAGAATCTGCCTGCCAATGCACGGGACACAGGTTTGAGCCCTGGTCCGGGAAGATCCCACATGCCGCAGAGCAATGAAGCCCTTGTGCCACAACTACTGAGCCTGCGTGCCGTAACTACTGAGCCTGCACTCTAGATCCCTCCCCATAATGCCTTTCACAGAGTTGGTGATTAAAGGTTGATTGACAAGAGACAAAATCCAGCTCTCGCAGTCTCGGCGCCCTGTGTCTTTCAGACTGGGGTCTTCAAGGCTTGGGGAAGGGGTCCGACTTGGTCTAAGGAATGACCCAAGAGAGGGGATCATGAGGTGAACAACTAGGTGGCGGAGGGAGAAAACTGGCTTGGAGGAGACCCCTCCCCATTCTGGGGCAGCCGCTACAGCCCAGGATGTGTCAGGACATCTCGGGACATCCGAGCGTTCCCAGCCTGGGCCAGGGGCGGGCAGGAGAAGCCGCTGGCATCTGGGGGGCCCTTGGGTGAGGAGGGGCCAACCCCCTTCTGTGGGAGCAGGAGGGGTGGGCCCCAGAGGCCTGAGAGCCGGGGGGAGGGCAAAGCCACCCCAATTCAGGCACACCCCACCCGCCTGGGAGGCCGCCGGGGGTCACACTTCCCGGCTGGCAATGCCTGGGTACGCGCAGCAGGCTCTCCTGCTGCATCGGGGGGTTTGCAGGGCGAGCCCTGGTGAAGCCCGGAGGGACCGTGTTTCCCCGGGCCGCATGTCCAGAGAGGGGGCACAGGGGACGCTGTCCTCCCCCGGCCAAGTCTGCGACCGTTCTGCGCCTCACCCCGCTTCCCCCACCAGTCCACATGGAGACCCTGCCTCGGGGCCAAGGGTTCATAGGCCTTTGGAGGCCGCGGCTGCGCTGGGGACAATCGTGTGCCTTCAGGGAGGGGCTTTTCCTCCTTGTGGTCTTCTGTTACTTATTTTGTTTTTAGTTTTAATTTAAAAACGGAACATAAAAATCCTTAACGTGCTGTGGGAAGTGCTGCTTTTGTACCGTGAAGAAGAGTTGGTAGATTCCCCAGGATGGCGGGGGTGGGTCGGCCTCCACCTGATGGAGGAGTCCCGGGTTTCTGGTTGACATGCAGCCAGGGTGCTAGTACCCCCGGCCAGGCCCCCTGGAGGCCTCTCAGCTCCTGGCCTCATCTCCAGGGCCCAGGTGCAGAAACCCTGGTCTAGCTCAGGAATTGGTCACCCGAGGCTGTGCTGTGAGTACAGTCTATGGAGGCTTTTACTTGTGGGCACTTTAGGAAATTTTCAAAAATCACGTTAACAGAATGCAAATTTGGCCACCAGAACACAATACGCAGCAGAAATCCCGCGCTGGCTCATCCTCATACACGGCTTTTGCACAAGGTGCTCTCTCTACGTGAAACACCCCCGCAACCGCTGCCTCCTAACAGCCCACACCTGGCAGGGCCTGGCGGGGATGTCTCTTCCTCCAGGAAGGCATCCCTGACCTCTCAGACCTTGGGGCTCTTAGGGCCACCTGTACCCACTACCTGGTTCCGCGTCTGCTGTGCTCCAGCCTCCCTGCTGTCCCTAAAACCCCACACACCCGCGAGGTTATCCTTGCAAGCTCTCAGCACCTATCTGTCAATCGGGTGACTTCAGAGCACAACATGCACACCTCTCTCTGTAATCAGAAACACACCTGCTCTGGAGCTGAGACTCAAATGCATCGATTTCCATAATTGACTTTAAGAGGCAAAAGTCGCATAAATGAAAATTGCCCCTAGGTACACTGGGCCAACTCACGGGCAGCAGCTGCTTTTCCTCTGGAAGGAAACAGGTTGGTGTTTCTTCTACTCAGCACCACATAAAATCAACCAGGTTAAGCCAGGAAAATCATGTGGGGAAGCAGGGAAAGAATAAGCTTTGGACAACTTATCAGTCAGCTTAGGAGACTTTTAGCTATAAAGAAACAAACTTCTACCAGAGATGCTTTAAATATAAACATCTTTATAACTTCACATGGTTTAAGTCCAGAGGAGGGGTGGCAATGCTAGACTGCTCATCCAGGGACTTGTGGAAACCAGCAACAGGATTCTGCTACCCTCCACAGGTCAGCTTTGGTCCTCAGACTTGTATCCTGGAAGCGTAAGAGGGCTGCACTTGCTCCAGCCATCACCTCCTCATCAACTGCCTCCAGATGCAGAGAAGAAAGGTTTCCATCTAGTGTCTCTTTTCAAGATTAAAGAAACCTGTTCCCAAAATCCCGTCAGTGACATCCTCTCAGGGCTTGTGGGCCAAACCCTTTCCTGGCAACACTTGGTGAAGGGGATTGATTGCCCCAAATGGCTAAGACACAGGCTGGCAAACTACAGCTTGGGGCCGAATCCATCCATCACCTGCTCTTGTAGATGGCCACACCCATGCACTTACACATAGCCTATGGCTGTTCCCATCCTACAACGTCAGAGGTCACATGCCTAAAATACAGAAAATGTTTTCCGCTCCCGGTTTAGACTGACAGGGGTTGCTTTGGGAAAGGTAGGGGCCATCCCTGAGCAAGTAGGCTTGTCCAGTGAGAAAGGGTGGGGAGCAGGGCGGAGTGGTTTGGGGAGGAACCCAGCAGTGCCTCAGAAGAGCTATGTGTCCTTGGGGTGCCACGTGGCATTCTGAGGCTCATCCCCCCTGTCTGTAAGACGTAAAACCTTTTGTGGCAGCCGCAAGCATTAAACGAGGTGATAGGCTGAAGGCACCTGGGACAAAATACACCCTAGAGTGTTTTTTATACTCCCTTCCAGAATTTTCTAATGGATTTTAGGCTGTTAGATTCTCTCCCCAAAAAGAGGCTGCCGATGGAATTTGTGGTTTACTAATTAAAATCAAAACATTGCTTCTGCTCTTACAAAAGTCAAATTACCCAAACTAGAATTGGTTTTAGGAGCTTTCTTAAAATCAGAAAGAGCCGGCAATAAAAACTCCAAAGGAGAATTGCGCAATGTGACCACAGTGGGTGGCAAGGAGTGGACGGGATGTCTTTTCTCAAGGTGTCAGAGCCCAGGGCTGTCTCGCTGACGGGGACCTTTCTGTGGGCTGCACGTGGGAGCAGGGACAAGACGTAGCACCAAGGGTGTCCACGGCGACAAGCGTCAAAGATTGGGACCCCAACTCTGTGCCCCAAGAACCTTTATTAATATCACAGCCACCCCATGTTTTGAAAGAAAATGACTGCCCCCAAAAATGATCTCATTAATTTGTTTGTTTTCTTGTAAAACAAAAAAAACCAGTCAAGAACATACCTATTGGCCAATCTGGACTTCTGCTGAGACCAGAGACCAAGGGACATAAGGCAGGGAACAGGCTGTGGGTTTAGACGGACTGGATTTGCACCCTGGCTCTGCACTTTCGGCTGCGTCCACCTGGGCAGGAGACCTCTCTGAGACTCAGTTTCTTTATCTGTAAAATGGAGATCACAACAGTGCCTCCTTCCTAAGTTTCTCAAGAAGATTTGATGAGACTAATTAGGATTACAGATGGTGTTAAAGGGACCAGTGCAGGGTTCACATGTAGTATATGCTCAACAAATATTAGATAGTATATTAGATAATTAATATGATATATTAGATAATATATATAGCTCCGTCACCGCAAGGTAGATATTAATTCCATTTTTCAGAAGGCGAGACTGAGACTCAGAGAGATTAAGTAATTTAGCCAACGGCACACAGCCAGGAGGCGGCAGAGGCAGTGTTGGTGCAGGGGTCTGAGTGGCTCCAGAATGTCGGTGAGTGGACGCCAGGCTACGAGACCACCGGACAGAGCCAGGGAGACCCCACCGAGCTGTGGTCACCCCGGCCCAAAGCAGAGAGCGGGGGCTGTTTGCATCTGGGCCACCTCGTCCTAGGAACTCTTGACACACTGACAGTAGCTCACAGGGGCACATGCCTGAGCCCACCCCAAGGTGGGGACCCACAGGGATCCTCCCAAGCAAGCCGGAGAACCTGGGAGAAGCAGCCCCAAGGAGCCACGGGGAGCCTGGAGGACCTCCTGGTAGCCAGCAGAGGGCAGCAAACACAGCTGTAAGGGAGGGCAGCCTGGCTGGGGAGCCAGAGGCTGTGCTGCCAGCACAGGACCCCACCCAGACGCCCGGTGCCCCTTGTGTGCGCCCTGACACAGGAACAGCAGAGGGGACCCTCATGGCCTTGACTGAGGGCCAGAGCCGAGGCTTCACCGGATCACCACCGGCCTTCCCTCTCTCCTTTGGGAGCAGGCAGTGGTAGGACTCTGGCCCTGCACAGAGGGTGTCCAGTCACATGGCGGGCAGGGGGCAGGGGACACATCCCAACCACCACCACCCTGGGGCTTCTCACACCTCCAGACAAGTCCCGAGGGCGGGATGTGCAGGTGTATGACACCCCGGAGCAAAACCCCACAAAGCAGACCCAGCTTTTCCCGTCTTAGAGACGCAGAGGCTGAGGATCGAGGAAGGAAAGCATTAGACAGAATCATGGCCTCCAGCGAGGCCCACATCCTAATCCCTGGACCCTGTGAATATGTCACCTTGCACCTCAAAAGGGACTGCGCAGATGTGATCGAGTTAAGCTTCCTGGGATGGGACAGCCCTACAACCCTGCCCGCCCACCGGAGGCCGTGCTGCTCACACACTCACACACACGCCCCTTCTCGCACAGGCTGCTCAGGTGGCATCTACCGTCCCCTCCGTGGCCCGCCCCCCCGGCGACCCCAGATCCTCAGACCTGCCAGGAGAGCTCTGGGAGCCCGGTGGCTGTCACTTGTTTGACCCTCACGGTGACCCCGGGCGGCGGGGACTCTTATAATCCTCCTCCCACAGGAGGGACCCCAAGGTGCAGGGAGCCCACAGGCCTGGCCCGGGCTGCTGGGCGGCAGAGCTGGGCTCCACCCAAGCAGTGACTCCGGAGTCTGAGTCTGTCTGCACACACGTCCGCCACCCCCACCCCCCGACACCAACGGCAGCACCACAGCGGAGCCACACGAAAGGGCTGTGGTGCCCGGTGTCCACGTCCCCATCAGCCTGTGAGCTCCCTGCAGTCACTCAGCAGACTCGGCGTCTTAGCGCCACCACAGGGATCTTCGGCCGTCCCCCCACGCCGCTGCTTCCTTTCCCGTGTTCTCGTGCTCTCCTTGGAGCTTGGCCTCACTGTGCAGCTCTGTGTCTGGCCCTGTCTCTGTCTCCCGCTCCATCTCTTTGTCTCCCTCTGTGTGTCTGGGCGTCTCCATCTCTCTGCCTTTCACCTCATCTCTCTCCACCGCCCCGTTTCTGTCCCTCCATGCGTATTTCTCCGTGTCCCTCTGTCCCTCTCTATTCCTCCATGCCCGGCACTGTGTCCACCTGTCTGTGTGTCTCTCCAGCACTGTGTCTGTCTGTCTGTCCTGCGTCATCTTCCCACTCAGCCTCCATCTCTGGTCTCCACGCACGTTTCTGCGTGTATCTCTCCACCCCGGCCCCAGCCTGCATCGTCCCGCGGAGGGAACAGGCGGCCAGTGCCCTGTACAGAGTCCGTGGACGTCTTTTGAAGCTCCCTGTGGAAATGCAGCGTCCGCGGTCCTCTCAGGTCCCCTTCAATATGCACCACGTCCAGGGCCTTGGTGGAGGACAAGGGGGCCCAGTGAGGCCCCAGGGACACAGGCTGGAGTCTCCCAACCCGAGACTCTGCTGCAGGGCTCAGCCCACCCGCTTCCAGCTTCCCTGCTCCCTCCCCGGCTTTTCAGGAGGCCACCTCCACCATCGCCTCTGTGACCCCCCCCCATGGAAGCCCCATCCTTCCTTTCAGGCAACGGGGAGTAAGGGGCAAAAGGAGACTTGGAATCAAAGATCATAAAATCCTGCCCTGGAATTTGCTGGAAGCAGAAAAGCCCCCCATAAAAGTCTTCCAGTCCCTCCTATTCGGTTTCACGAGCCAGTCGTCTGGGTAATTGCCGTGAGCAACCCGGCATCAAAGCAGCAGCCCCCAGGGCCCCGCCCCACCCTGGAGGGTGGTCAGCAGGGGGACAGCCAGGGCGGAGGGCGAGTTTCCTCTGCCTGTGGATGCCAGGCACTGAGCGACAACGTGCCGTCCACCATTACTATCAGCGGGAGGGTGGCCCTCTCTGCCGGGTCCCCGTGAGTGACCTGGGACACAGGAGGGCAGAGACTTAGGACCTCTCCTAACTGTGACCCTCCACCACAGACCCCAAGGCCCTCGTCAAGCTCGGTCAGCACCCTGGTCTGGGCTGCACCCCTCATTTTCCCCCACCAAATCCCTCCCACTCTGGGTTCCCTCACCAGAATAAAAGTCCGTTCTGCTCAAATGAAGTGGCAGCTCCTGACGGGCTTGAGGGTGCGATGGGCCGGCAGACCCAATTTTGCCCCCAAGACCCAATTTTCACCCTGTCATCCCCTGCATGAGGCAGCCCCTTGCCGCTCACCGTGTGGTCCAGGACCAGCAGCGTCAGCAGGCTTGTGAGAATTATGGAAGCTCAGGTCTGGCCCCATTGCTGGGGCCACGTCTGGCGTCAGACTGCATTGTAACAGGATCCGTGGTTCGCGTGCCCATCGCGGCTTGGGAAGCACGCCGGCTGTACCATTTCGCTTGCATCTTTGGACCCCAGTCCCTCGACTCAGAGCCTGCCACGGGGACGCTCCATATAAGTGCGTTTTCTCTCTCAGTTATCTTCCCCCACCTCCTCTGCCTCTCGCAACCCCGGCTTCTCTAACAAAGGAATGGCTGGAGGAAGCCCCAAAGTCTCGGAGAGGGCAAGGCCAGAGGCCCAGAGGTACGCCTCATCTTCAGCCTGCAGCGCCCGCCCTCAGGCCGGGGTCAGAAACACGTCCTCACGAAAAATGGGCACCCGGTCCTTTCCACGTGCAAATTATGGGCACCTATTTTTTCCTTAGAACCAATTTTACAGAAGAGGCAAATGTTGGTCTCTCTCCTTTTCTTCGCTGTTCATCCTACAACATGGATGAACCTTGAAAACATTATGTTAAGTGAAAGAAGACAGATCCAGCTCCAGCTGCTATGCTCCTTCCCGCCACATGGAGGGGATGGACACAGGGCTGGCAGATAAAATACAGGATGCAGTTACATCTGAATTTCAAATAAATGACAGATACTTCTTTAGGGTAAGGGTGTCCCACATACTGCATGGGATATACTAAAAAGGTATTCATTGTTTATCTGGAAATCAGATGTAACTGGGAGTCCTGTATTATTATTTGTTATATCTGGCAACTGTAAATGGACAGGATTGAGTACGTAATTATTTAATAAGAATTTCAAGGTAGTGACAGGAAATTTTAAACCGAGCATGGAGACCTTGTGAGCAGGGGACCCTGCATGACTGACCGAGTTGCCTGCCCACAAATAGGCTACACTGAGCTGTGACCATTTCCTTCCTGTCATGTGGAGGTAATGTCCTGACCACTCCCACTGTCTGCCAACACAGGACAGGGGATATGGTGCCTTGATGGAGACAGAATTTAGGTGACCCTTAAGAATCCAGGAAAAGAACGGGGAGCTCAGCAGTTTATCACCTGCTCCGAACCCCCCTGAAGTCTAAGAGATTCAAGTCGGCATTTAATTGTACCTGTGTTTTCTCTTATGAGCAGTCTCAAATCCCTCAGGAAAGCAGCTTTAAATAATAATTCCTAAAGGAGCCATGGTCATGGGATTAAGAAGGGGAAATGGAGCTTCCACGGCTTCTGTAATGATTGAGTACTTTTTACAGCAAAGCTGGATGTTGGGAACACGGATAACATGTGTCTAGATAACATTAGTATCTAAAGTTTTTTTTTTTTTTTTTTAGAAGATGTTGGGATAGGAGTTTTATTAATTTATTTATGCTGTGTTGGGTCTTCGTTTCTGTGCGAGGGTTTTCTCTAGCTGTGGCAAGCGGGGGCTACTCTTCATCGCGGTGCGCGGGCCTCTCCCTATCGCGGCCTCTCTTGTTGCGGAGCACAGGCTCCAGACGTGCAGGCTCAGTAGTTGTGGCTCACGGGCCCAGTTGCTCCGCGGCATGTGGGATCCTCCCAGACCAGGGCTCGAACCCGTGTCCCCTGCATTAGCAGGCAGATTCTCAACGACTGCGCCACCAGGGAAGCCCAAGTATCTAAAGTTTTATTAAAAAAAAAAAAAAGGCAAAGAGGTGTGAGCCACATCCTGGCTCTAATAGGTGTCCTGCCATGCAGCCTGGAGTGACTTGAACCTTCATTTTTACATCCCACCTGGATGACCATCCAACCACAGGAGCAGGCATTCATGTTCTCCCTAATCAGTTCTAAATGTTAACATTGGTTAACCAAACTTAAAAGCTAACCAACGAATAAAGAACTCATTTCCAAAACATGTAAAGAACTTGCACAACTCAACAACCAAAAGACCAACAGCCCAATTTAAAAATGCGCAAAGGACTTGACATTTCTCCAAAGAAGATGTACAAATGGTCAACGGGCACCTGAGAAGGTGCTCAACGTCACTAGTCGTTAGGGAAATGCAAATCTGAACCACAAACTCACACCCACTTGCACAGCTATAATTTTTAAATATGGAAAATAACAAGTGTTGGTGAGGATGTAGAGAAATTAGACCCTTTGTACATTGCTGGTAGGAATATGAAATGGTGCATCTGCTGTGGAAAAAGTCTTGTGGTTCCTCAAAAAGTTAAACAAAGAATTACCAGGTGATCCAGCAATTCCACTGCAGAGTATATACCCCAAAGAATTGAAAACACGTATTCAAACAAATAAAGGTACATGCCTGTTCATAGCAGCACCATTCACAATAGCCGAAAGGTAGAAACAGACAAATGTCTACCAACTGATGAATGGATAAAAAAGTGTGGTATATAAACACACATGCAGAATATTACTCAGTCATGAAAAGGAATGACGCGCTGACACAGGCTACAACACGGACGACCCTTGAAAGCCTTCTGTTAAAGGAAAGATGCCAGACACAAAAGGCCACATATTGTAGGATCCCATTTGTGTGAGATAATCCAGAATAAGTAAATCCAGAGACAGAAAGCAGACTGGGCGTTTCCAGGGGCTAGAGGGAGGGGAGAACAGGGCGTAACTGTTTAATGGGTGCGGGGTTTCCTTTGGAGGTGATGAAAAGGTTTTGGCACTAGACAGAGGTGGTTGTTTGCACGACACCACGAATACACAAATACCACCGGATTGTTCCTTTTAAAATGGTTAATTTTACGTTATGTGAATTTCACCTCAATAAAGTTATAGTAACCATTGCTTGGTGAAAATCATGGAAATGTATTTAAAATTTTTATTATGACCCCCAGCCCTGAACTGCCACACCCCAGATTCTGTTGAGCTCCGCGCGTCTGCTCAGCAGGGAATCATGCACGTTGCGTATAATTCTTCGGTGACATTTGCCAGCCAGGGACCGGAGCTAAGGAGTATTGGGGTTTTAAAGCTTTCAAATGGTGCTGCTACTATACCCCAAAGCAGAGAAATGCAACAAGTGTTCGCTTCATCTACCTAGAGTTCCCTGGGTTTCCTTCAATCTTCTTACCATGTGAAAACCATCTGTTCAGAGAAGCGTAGAACAAAACACGTTTTCCTGTTTAAGAATTCCTTTGGCTCTTTCTCTGGGTCCCCTAGGACTACTCGTTGGTTTTGTTTATTGAATTTGTTAACAGGGTATTTTTTTGAGCAGTTTACTTTGTTCTTACCATTCTATCTTTGAGTTGATACCTTGGATTTTGGACAATTCTTTTGACTCTGAAAGTTAGTTTCCGAGCGATCATAAAATTATGACGAAATGAGTCCTAAATAAATTGAAGGTGTGAAAACAGCCACGTGGCCTCCCCCGAGCCCATGCCCGTAAGAAGAGAAACAAGGAGCAAGGCCCGGTGAGGCCTGGGACACCTGCCCACACCTGACCCAGGGAGGAGGGTGTTAAGGGGTTTGGGGACAAGCTCACCGGGGCAATTTCTCAGAGGAAAAATGGGGCACTTTCACAAGAAAAAAACAGGGACATGAACACTGGCACATAAAAAGAGTAGATATCTGACTCCACCAACTGTAAAGGAGGCAAAAGAGGGCTGTAACACCAAGCAAGATGACATTTCTTAATTGAGACATAATTCACACACCATAACATGTATCATTTTAAAGTGTACAATTCAGCGGTTTTTAGCATGTTGACAAGGCTGTGCAACTCTCACCACTATCCAGTTCCAGAACTTTCATCACCCCCAGAATAATCCCTACACCCACTAGCAGTCACTCCCCGTTTTCCCTCCCCCCACCCGAGTCCCTGGTGCAACTTAACGTTTTAAATCGTGGGAAATGTCATTGCGGACTGTGTGAGATTCCCCTTGTGCTTTTGAAGGATTGACCATAGTTTAAGGGACCTGCCATCAACACCGGATAGACACACTCTCCCTTCCTGATGGAAACAGCCCCGACCCAGAGGATTTCTGGGTCAGTGCCAGCCATATGAACCTGGCAGTGTGCGTGTTACAAAGCCAGTCCCTTGGGAGCCAGCGGCTTAGAACAAAAAGCCAAGCCGATCACAGTTCTGTTCAGGTCAGACGTGGTGGTTGACCAGATCTCTGCACAGAGAGGCCAGAAAGAAATCATGCCTTGAGCACTGCGCCGATCTAAGGAGCCAGGAGCCTGGGGCTGAACGCCAAACGAGAGGCTCCTGGGGGAGTAGAGAGAGAGTGCTAGGTGACCCGGCTCTGAGGTCAGGTCGACCTGGATTCAAATCCCACCGCTTGCCTGTGTACGCCCTTCATTTCTCTGGGCCTTAGTTTCCTCCTCTGTAAAGTGGAAATGATCGTACCACCATTGTTGTAGGAGCAGATGAGCTCACGCACGGGCCTCGCTCTGTCAAGCCCTCAGTTCCTGTTTATCCCCACCTCTGTAGACGGCACTCTTGTGTCCATTTTACAGATGGGAAAACTGAGGCTCAGCCAGGGGAGGAGCTCATCAAAGAGCACCCACCCATGTCACGAGGGCTGTTCAAAGACACCCCAGCTCTCTCCTTCTGAGGGCACTTCCCTGCCTTCTTGGAGTTGGGGTGGCCATGCGATTTGCCTTGACCGCCTTCTTTTTTGCCTCTGGTCTGGCTGCTGGTCATATCTGAGAGGGTGGCTGCTCTCTCTGCCTGGGTCCCTGGGTGACCATGGTGGGCACCATCCCTCCGCCATCCTGCAATGGGCATGTGCTATGGATGAGAAGCACAGTACATCTTTGTCGTTTTAAGCTATTGAGAAGCTGGGACTGTTCGTTACCACAGCATAACCCAACCCACCTTGACTGACAGGGTCACATGAGCGAGAGCTAAGAGTCATACCCTAGTCCGTACCCAGTCCGTATTCATACCCAGGCCTCAGCCCCCAGCTCCCTGCCTTGTTGGAGAGTCTGGGGCTTCCTCAGGCCCACAGCCGGTGCTTCCGAGGCCCGGCATCGGCAAGTGGCTCTGGAAGTCCACTAAGGGCCATGAAGAAAGATTCAGCAGGTGGAATTCTGTGATGGCCCCTCAGCATAATCCTCTGCATCTGGAGCGGGGCCTGTAGACAGTTGTGTTACGGGGCACAGCTGACCTTGAGAAAGGAACCGGTCCTCGGTGTACCTGACCCAACCAGGTGAGCCCTGGAAGGAGATGAGGCCTTTCCTGGACGATGCGTACAAGAGGTTTAACGTGTGCGAGAGTCTCTGTTGCTGGCTTTGAAAGTGGAAGGGGCCACGTCACAAGGAATGGGGCTGACAGCCAGCCAGGACACAGGATGTGCATCCTTCCACCGCAAGGGACAGAGCTTGCTACAACCTCGCGTGCTGGGAACAGGCATTAGAGCTTCTGAGGAGAGGACCGGCCAGCCGACACCTCGATTTCAGCCTGGGGGTCCTTGAGCGGGGAACCCGGTCACACTGTGAGCTCCTGTCCCACGGAAAAGAGAGCCAATAGATGGTGCTGTCTCAAGCCACTGTTTGTGGCCATTTGTTATGCAGCACTGAAAGCTGATACAAAAGCGGATCCTTTCACGTATCCACCGGGCTGGGAGGAAGCTCAATGAAGCCCCAGCTTCTCCCACTGTCCTCGGGGTCCCTTCGCCCAGCACGTCCCAAGACCCCTCCACCCTCCCCTGCTTTTCTTCCTGCCACTGTCCTAAATCCCCTGTTACCCCCTTCAATACCTGCTGGACAAATGTGTCATGTGACTTGGGGCTCTCCTCGCAAGGGGTGAAAAAATAAAAAAACTTAAGCTCTCAAATACAGGCTCGCAGTCAGAGCTGGACATACCAGGCCGACTTGGCACAAGGAATGCCAGCTCCTTGCCAACATAGTTGAAAGAGGGTTTTTAGTCTCGAACAAAGCTCTCCCTTTGAGGATTAACTGCCAACAGGGAGTTCTTTGTTTTGAGTAGAATTTAAGATGATTGCTGAGATAGGAAAGGGGAGAAAGGTGACACCGCCAAGATTGCACCGTGTAAATCCTGGATTATACAAAACATCATTTTTTTTAACGTGTTGGCAAATATGGACGCATATCACGCCGACACTCTGAAACATCCATTTGATTTGGGGCCCCGTCCCTGGTCTCACGTTTCATGGCAGGTGATCCCTTCAACGATATGCACGGACATATGTGGGTCCTCCCAGAGAGGAAAGGCCTCTTCTCACCTGTCAGCTTTTTATGTTGTTAGAAAAAAAGGAAAGCCATCCTCAAGATACAGCCCCGGTGTTGTTTCCCAAGGTGGAAAACTTTGCAGATGGGAAGGAGGGATGGGTAACTCTGACACGGGGCTAAAAGCCTTTGTTTAGAAACAATCCCTGGCCTGGTGTTCACGGCCGTTTACTACACGCTGCCCTGCGCCTTCTGCTCTCTGAATGCAGCCTGCTGGGGTGAAGGGCCCTGCCTCGGCACGGCACTCTCACACCTCAAGGCTTGGTCCCCATCTTGCTCTGAATAAACTTCAACGTCCTACTCTGGGGCCAATGTCCTCATGACCTGGCTTTCCTGCTGCATCTCTGACCCATAACCCCGCTCTCTGCTCCACCCAGCCATGCTGTGCCTGGAACACTGCCAGCACATTCCTGCCCCAGGGCCTTTGCACAGCTGCTCTCTCCACCTGGGCTTTTGTTTTCCCAAATATCCACCTGACTGACTCTGTTTCTTCTAGTTTGTGCTCAAGAATCTCATCTCCCTGGAGAGGCCTCCCTGGCGCCCCCATCTCTCTTCTCTACTCACCGGCTTCCGGTCACAGGTTTCAGTTTTAATTCTCTCTCCACCCCCTCCAGAGTGTGAGCTCCATGCTTTGACTCACACCACGCCTGGCCTCATCGTAGGATTTGGGCCAGCAGAGGGCCAATTACAGTAGACGGTGGACACAGCCAGAGTCCCTGTCCTCCTGGGGCTCCTGCCCTGGGACATGTCCTGGACACTGGGCTTTGGGAGAGGGTGTGAGTGTCACAGGCGAGCATGGGGAGCTGGCCGTTTTCCCCACCTCCAGCCTGAATTTGTCAAGAGCCCCAGACCCTGCTGACCCCCCTCTGTTAATGATTTGGGGGCCGCTCCATTTGTCAGCTGTGCGTTTTGAAGCTTGCGGGCATGGGCTCCAAGCTGTGGTCACTCCTCCGTGATCTCAGCTCAGGGAAGGGAGTCAGGACACAGATAATCCAAAACAGCTGAAAAGCCCAGCGGCGACGCTGGTAACACTGGCTCGCGCAGGCGACTGTGCCGGGTCCCACCACGGGGCTCCGTCCCAGCCTGGACCGCCGCGGGCAGAGCATTGGACACCTGCTCTATCCTCATTTCTAAACGAACTTTTTGTTTTAATGAATCCATCTTTCATTGTATGTAAAGCTTTTCTCCTTTACTTGCAAAATAAGCCTAACTATTATAGTGGGAAGAAAAGATGTTCTCTTTTTTTTTTATGAAATTGCATATCATTTATTTACTAAGTTAGAATTTACGTTTAGTAAATGTGGTTCTGGGAGTTCTGACAAACACCTACAGCCATGTAACCACTCCCACAATCAAGATGCAGAGTTCCACCCCCGCAAAAACTCCCTCCGCTGTGTGTCTTCTTCATTTAATCCTACATCAACCCTGAGAGGCCGCCGGGCTGTAAGGACAGGGCAGGGGTTCTGCCCTCTTGCACACGCTGAATCCCACTGCTCAGCACAGTGACTGGCATATAGTAGCTGCTCAATACACGTTAGTCGAATGACTCAGTGAATGACTCTGGTGTTATTGTTATGATCAGTTTACAAAAGAGGAAAGGAGGTTTAGAGAGCGTAAAGCACCATGACAAATAAGAGACAGATCCAGGATGCAACCACAGTCTATTGTTATTTACATCTCCAGCCCCAGTCAGTGGCTCTCAGAACCAGAATCCCCTTGGGTGGGACTCCAAGGCCCACCTGGGCCAGACCTCTTGGCACAGCCTCATGCGAATCCAGCCTAATTACTTTGAAACCCTGACTTCCGTCTCCTTTTGCTTCTCAGGTTCATGGGCATTCATGTAAAGAGTGCTTGGGGGTGGGAAGGAGGCCAATTGACCCTCCTCACCACAGGGAAGAGAAAGGAGTCCTGAACTGGCATTCTGCATCCTCAGGTCCAGCCCCGACTCTGGCACAACTTGCTATGTGACCTCATGCAAGTATCTTGGCCTCTCTGGGCCAATGACAAAAAACCCTGCTCACGCTGGATTAGGGAAGGAAAAGGGAGATGTTTCCCTGGCGAATCGAGGGGCAGGGGGGTCTACTGATTTAGACGTAGCTTGACCCAGGGGCTCTGACTGTGTCACCCAGACTCAAGCCCCCCACCCTTTCCCTGGATGGGTGGCTCGGGTAAGCGGGGTGCCGGGGACCCGCGTCTCTCATCCTCCAGCTTGGGCTCGTTTACCAGCAGAGGCAGGGGCCCAAGAGCCGGAGTGGAAGTGTGCAAGGCCTCTCATGGCCTAGGGCTGGAACCGCATGCAGACCCGTCCAAAGCAAGTCACAGGCCAGCCCAGATTCCAGGAGGTGGGACAGACCTCACCTGTTAGCGGGAGGTACCACCCAGTCACAGTGCAAGCAGTGAGGCTGCAGGGAGTGACGGGGGATGTGCCCGCTTAAAAAGTCTACCGCAAGGAGGAGGAATGCGAGAACCCGCGCAGGGGCTTCTATTTCTCTCAGCGCCCCTGAGTGCAGGAGAACCTCCAACATCACTCACGTTCCAGGTCCAGCTGCAGTGAGAGATTCTCTCTCTGGCGAGGTCTCCCCGCCCCTGCCTCTGCTGCATCCCCTCATCTCTCTGCTGGGCAAAGCTGCCTTCGTGCAGCTGAGGAAAGGCCCACAGGGGCCCTGCCGGGCTCGTGCAGTCCCGGCGCCTGAGGCTTCTGGCCGCTGGTGCCAGCGCGCGCTGACTCACCGGTGGCCAGAGCATCCCTGGGCTTGGCGCTCACTTTCTCAGCCACCAAGTTGTAAGAGCTTCCGTGGCAACCGCCAGGAGAGCCCTTTTGCCCTTTCACGGAGCTGCTGTCTGGGTTGGCCTGGCCAGCGAGGATCCTTCTGGATGTGCAGTAAATTCTGACCTTGGTTCAACCCAGCTTAACGAGTGTGTGAGGCTGACAAAGGCCTGGCCGGGTCCCCAGAGCTGCTTTGGGGCGAGGCCTCTGGTCGCTCGCGGGGCCAGCCCTTCCCCGTGATCTCATGCCCCTCCCACTCCCTACAGAGCAGGGGGCGGGGCGCAGCTGTGGGGCGGCAGTTTGGGAAAGAGACTGCAGGTCTTCTGGAAGTGGGAGTGGAAATGCCGAGAGCTGGGGAGCCCGTGTGAGGTCAGCCAGCATCTGGGGGTCCTGCGGAGGCCTCGGCGGGGCTGGGTGTCTTGGAGCCGCTCCCGCGGGTGCATACACTGCGGCTGTTCAGGGGGCAGCTCTAGGTCACCTGGCTTCCCCACCTGCCACTCGCCCGCTCTGTGCGCACTGGGGTCATCGGCAGGAAGGGGTTAAGACCACTCACTGCCCGGGTCACTGTGAAGCGGAAGAAGAGGCACGTAGACGCGCTCAGTAAATATTACATCTAATTGTTCTTGGGGCTTCCGCCTTGGGAACCTTGGGAAGAAGCGCGCGCCCAGCCCCGCGATGAGAGAGCTGTGTCCTCGCTCCATCCTGATGCTGAGAGGCTCCGAAGACAAGCCTGGAAAAGAGGACTTAGCCCCTCTACCGACAAGGAGAGCGGCCAAATGAAGGCAGGGCCGTGCCCAGGGCCACCCAGCTAGAGGTGACACTAACAGCACCCACCAACCCACTGCCCACCCGCCCACCGTTCCAGGACATGGGCTGGAACTTCACCCGCGTCCTCTCAGCTCATTGTCACCACCCCGTGCCCCTCTCGTAGATGAGGAGGTGCGGTCCAGCAAGGCACAGCCCCGACCCGGGTTCTAGAAGCCTGTAAGTACGTGACTAAGTGTGGAGCACTTGCTTAGACGAGGCTGCAGATGGGGGCAGGGCTTTGGGGGTCAAGGCTGCTCTGCTCCTGCAAAAGGGCTCTGTCCTCCCCCCACCCACCCCGACCTAGAAAAAGTCTTCAGAAAAGGGCAGCTCCCACTTAGGGGGCCCAAGGCGGCTCCTGAAAACAGCTCTCAGCTGACCCCCATCTCATCTTCCATGCCCGCGTAATGATAGTGATAATAATAACAACAGAAACAACAAAAACAGCTACGATTTGCTGAGACATGACAGTGTGTGCCAGGCATTAAGTATTCTAGCTGCACCAGCCCAGTTTCTCCCCACCTCAGCCTTAGCAATGAGGTACTGCCTTTAATTCCCATTTCACAGAAGGGAACACTGAGGCCGAGAGGATAGGTCGCTGGCTCCAGGTCCTCAGCCAGGAAGTAGCAGAGCCGGACTCAGACCCAAACCGCCCCTGCCGCCCCCCCCCGCCCCCCCAACCCCGGCCAAGGCCCTCACACCCCTCCCACTGCGAGGAGGTGCTGATGAGAACGCTTTCCAAGGTGCAGTGCTGCGGTTCACTTGGCTTCTGTCTCGGAGCTGGAGATGTAGCTGTAGAGAATCACGGGTGGGCTCTAAGGTGGGGTGATGCCATGGCTGGGAGCACAGGTGCTGGAGCCAGGCTGCCTGGGTCCCCATCAGCTGCACTCAGGAGCCGCTCTGATCCTCTGTTTTCTGAGACAGTCAACAGAGATGATGGAGACGTTCTGGGGATTTGACGGGACGATAAATGTAAAGTGCTTAGAATTATGCTTGGCACAAGGTAAATGCTCAACAAATGATCACTACCTGACCTGGTCTGTACTCCTTGCACAGGGGCAGTGTGTGGAAAATCCTGGAGGCAAAACAGAACACAACATCCTCGGGGAAGGACAAGCAGCTGGGGACGGGGCCGCCAGATTGCGGACATCCTCAGGCTGTGCCACGGACACTATCTCAGGGCAAAGATGAGCCCTCGGGGGGTTTGCGCAGGGCCTCGATGGGAGCACCTGTGCATCTTTAAAAGTCCATCTGGCAAGGCTGGGGGCAGGGAGAGGAGGGGAGGGAGGGGAGACTGCTGGGTCATCCAGGAGAGAAAGGATGGTGGCCGGGACCAGACTGGCACAGGAGACTTGGAGATGGGTGGCCAAGGTGTATGTTAGATGGGGAGTCAAGAGCCCTCGTTGATGCCACTTTGCTTATTGTTTAATAACCTGCATTTTCACTCTATTAAGGTTGACCTCTATATAAATACAGATCTACTTTTGAACTGCATGACGTCACCAGCATTCGGCCGTTCTGATCCACAAAAACAGGAATGCCATATTGTTTGACCAAACACATCACGGGTTTCCAAGGACTGGCTAGTATTCCATTTCGTGACTGTGCTTCTTTTTTAACGTCCCCTCTTGCTGGACGTCTCTGGTATTTTCAGTTTGGATCTATTCTGAGCCCCACTACACTGAATGGTATTTTTTATACTACATTTGTGTGCCGGTCCTGTTATTTCCAGAGCTTTCTTTACCATGTGTGCTTCGCTGGGCCTGCTGAAAGCCAAGGAAGAGCAGAGGGGCACAAGTTGATTCTAGCATTTACCGAGCTGCTTGCTCCTGGCAAGGAGAGTTTGGCGTTTCTGACCCCTTCACTCCCAGACAGGAATCCCACCCTGCCTGACCCCGGGGCTCCAGGAAGCTGAATGCTCATCCCTGCCTGGGAAGGGACCGTCCCACATGGGAAGGGGAAAGGCAGGCGCTGGCAGCCCTGAAGGTTAAATTCCAAGTCTCCTGGGTTGACGGCTCCCTCCCAGGCCTCCTCCCTTTGCTGAGTGTAAATTGGGGCTCTCTTCAGGCGGAACCTCCCTGACCTCTGCCCTTAACACTGCCCGCTCCCTGCTTGGCTTCCCTGAACCCCCAGCACCTGCAGTCACGGTGTAGATGTGGTCTGGCCTGGAGGAGGGGCCTGAGGATGCAGTGAGGCACAGCTGTCAGGATGGAGGATGCTGGTGGAAAAGGTGGCCCAGCAGCCCACGGTCCCTGCCTTCGGTCCAGCTGGGCTCCATCACCGCCTGGGGGCGAGAGGTTCCCACACACATACACGTCTTTCACCCTGAGTTATGGGGAACTGGGAGGGCAATTTGGTTGGGAACTAAACAAAAGGGGGCAGACACAGGGCAGCCCGCGGAGCAGCGGGTGGTCGCTAAGCACCTGCTCTGTGGGAGGCTCGACTTGCTGCCTCAGGGGAAGTCTTTATAATTCCAGCGGCTTCTGAGAGGGGACTCCTGTTAAATGGAGAGCTTTCGGTTCTGAGTGCCTTTGGGGCTTCGGGTGAGAGATTATAGGGACCCGAGCTGGGAGAGCCCTGCAGAACTTAGGGAGAAGAATTTGGAGCTGTGAGTTGGGGGGTGACACGGCAGGAATGGGGAGGCTGAGAAGGGAGGGGCTGGGAGGAGGAGGAACTGACAGTCAGACTGCAGTGCCTGACATCCTCAGCAGCTGAAGCCCAAAGGTGGGCCAGACCCTGCAATTGCCGGGCGGTACCTGGAGGCGGGCATCCTGGGAATCCCAAATGGCCTTTTATTAGAGACATGTGTATATATTCAAAATGAATGAAATTGACATTCTCATAGAAACTCACGCACACCTCTTAACCATCCTGGACGAGCCCCACCCTGAGTCATAGCCCAGAAGGAGGTGCCAGGCTCCTTTTCCGAGGAAGGCAGGAATTTGCTCTCCATCGGTCCAGGGGCTCCCCGTCCACCCTGGGTGCTCCTGTCGAGGTCAAGCCTGCACTTCTGGAAGCCCCCGCACGCTGCAGTGTTGGAGATGGGGGCAGGTGGGTTGCTGGTCGTCGTCTCTGCAGGTCAGTATCTGCTTACCTCACAGGACCCTGCCCGCCTCAAAATAAGAAACAAGAGGCTACATCATCCCTAGAGGCCCTCTCAGTGCGGAACTGGAAACATTCCTAAGAAAAGAACTGCTTTTTCCGAGATTCAGAGATTATTCTGGTGCCTGTCACCTGCCAAGGAATACTGCTTTCCAGCAAAGGTGCTTGTAATTTCAGCCTTTAAAGAATGTCTCCTGATAAGCAGGAGACAAAAACAGTGACCATGACAAAGAGCTAAAATATTTATCCCCAGACCATCCCATACATCTATCCAATAGGAAAACGATTCTCTCGGAACCTGCTTCTGAAGTGATTGTCTCTCGTGTATCAGAGCTGTACTAAAAGCTACCTTAAAACAGCAACAGCTTCCACTTTCAAAGGGACGCCAGAGGAGTTCCCTGGTGGTGCAGTGGTTAAGAATCCACCTGCCAATGCAGGGGACACGGGTTCGAGCCCTGGTCCGGGAAGATCCCACATGCCGTGGAGCAACTAAGCCCATGCGCCATAACTACTGAGCCTGAGAAAGCCACCGCAATGAGAAGCCCGCGCACCGCTGCGAAGAGTAGCCCCCGCTCGCCGCCACTAGAGAAAGCCCGCGAGCGGCAACAAAGACCCAACGCAGCCATAAATAAATAAATAGATAAAAATTAAAAAAAACAAAGGGATGCCAGAATATGGTCAGGATTCGGGGGGAGGGTTTTTTTTTTTGTTGTGCTGTGTTGTTTGTTTGTTTGGGGTTCCATGGTGAGGTATAGCCAAAGAGAGAAAGAAAGATGGGATTCTTAAAGGCTTAACAGGCAGGGCAGAAGAATCACCTGCAAATTCATAATCCCAGGGGTTTTGTGTGTTTCTTATAGGTGCATAGGGTGGGGTGGACTTTAGAGTTTGGCACACCTGGGTCCGATACAGTTGTCCTCCACAAATCAGGGATTTGGCAAGAGGACTAAATGGAAAATACTTAGGTCAGTGCCTGACACATAGTATTTGCTCAAGAAATGAATATTTTTTTTTAATCATCACTGTGATGAGAGTAAGATTTATTGATTTGGAAATGTTTCTGCCCCAGCTGCACCCTGACCTCCCCAAATTAATTCAAAATGATATATTTGCCAGATGTTTTAGAATGAAAAATTGAAGAATGGAGTTAGAGACAGGATCAAAAGGTGGGACAAAAGTGGCTCTAATCCACCTAGAAAAGCCATCAATTTATATAATGAAGAGCCACCGAAGAGGAAGGTGGGGGGGGATGTACGAGCTTGGCGTGTTTGGAAGCGGGGCGGTGAGAGGCTCCGGAGGAGCTGACTGGGGGGCCGGCAGGTCGGCAGGGGAGAAACGAGAATTTGAGAAATGAGGCTGAGGGCTGTGAACTGGACCCTCATGGAGGTACTTTCTGAGATGCCGATGAATGTCAATTCCTTTTTAATAACTTCTGGTCCCTGGACTGTGCTTCTTTGTAAGAGACTCTGTTCTGAGACTGGGCCATGGGGGGGCCCAGCTGTTATTAGGGCTACATGGCTGATTCCTTTTAGGGTACAGAGGTCACCCCAGATGATAGGCGTCTGTTTTCTGGGTACTCACGGAGTGAGAAGAGAACAGTCTTAAGAGCCCAGTATCACAGAGTAAGAAGCTTATTCGGGATTCCAGATAACTCTAGGGTCCTAGTTATACTGGTTCCCACATAGAAATGGGCTTGTTGTGTCCTTACCCTAAGGGGTCACCATTGTGAGTCAGCCACGACTCCTCTTTTGAAGGTTCCTTGTTTGAACTCCCTGAAATGACCTGGTTTTTTGGCCATCACCAACAGCACTGCGTGTCCCTGGAGGGCGTAGCTGTCCTGCCACCGACAGCTCCTGTTGAGATAACTGTCTAGGCCTGTAGTGGATGCCAGGATGTGCCACTGAGAGCCTCCCATTAGGGCTGTTGGGGGTATTGGTTGCTGACTATTCTTAGCTGAGTCCCAATCCAGGAACTGCCTTCAGCCTCTGACAGCCGCAGACCCCCAAGGTCAGGCCCCTTCTTGGGTCGCCTGCTTCCAATGACTGGCCGAAGAGAAAGAATGAAAGTCCAGACCCATTGTCCATGTCTATGACCATTCTATAGGGCATCCCAACTCCAGAGCTCCCCGGGGCGTCAGTGGGGCCTTTGTTGTGACCGCATCACAACCGAACTTCTCCCACACAAGCGTCCATCCCCAAAGCTCCCCCAGCGAACTTCCTGCACATGAATGCTGTTTCAGGGTCTGATCCTCAGCACCCCGATCTGTAACAGTCCCTACTCTGGCTACTGAGAGAGGAGTGGGCTCTAGGGTTGCCAGATTTAGTAAATAAAAATTCAGGATTCCATTTAAATGTGAATTTCAGATCAACAGCGAATAATGTTTTAGTATAAATATGTCCCATGTGACATTTGGGACGTTATTTGTTGTTGATCTGAAGTTCAAATCTAACTGGGAGCTCTGCATTTTATCTGGCGACCCTAGCAGGATCATGGAGTATAGGATACGGGGTCAAAATGGGTTGGGGACCACGGCACATTCAGAGCATCACACACTCACATCCTACATGCAGATCAGCTTGGGTTTCTCTTGTAAGAAATGTAACAACTCATATGTGACCCTGTTTTTGCTTAAAAGAATAATAAGGGTAGTAACTACCATATATTGAGGGCTAACTTTGTCCTGGACCATGTACTATGCATTTTAAAGCTGTTAACCCATCTCTTAACCTATTTAATTTCCCAAACAACCTTTTGAGGTAAATGTATTTGTTAAGATCAAGTCCAATATAAGTGACAGAAAATCCAAACTATCAGTGGTTTGAAGAAAATTCAAAAATTCAGAAGTAAGCGAGGCAAGGCGGGGATTGGTGGACCCCTCACCCCTTCCCTCTTGTTCTACCTTGTGTGACCTCCATTCCTCAGGTCACCAACCCCCATGGTCCAAGATGGCTGCTGGAGATCCAGCCATTACATAAAATTCCAGCCAGCAAAGAGGAAGAATCAACAAAGAAGGGCACATCCCTCCATAAGGACACTTTCTAGAAGTTGCACAAACATATCAGTTCATGCCCCTTTTAGCCTAACTCAGTCATGTGACTTTGGTGTAAGAAAAGATGCAATAGATAGTTTTTATTCCAGCTGGTTACAGGACCAGGTAATAATCAGGGTTTTTCTTGCTAAGGGAGAAGGGGAGAAGCATAGTGAGAAATAATTAGCAGATTTTGCCACGAATAAGTACTATTAATATCCTCATTTTTGGATGAAATTGAGGCTCAGGAAGGTTAAGTAACTTACCCAAGGTCACTCAACTTACAGCCTGCCCCTGAGCCTGTGTCTGTAATAACCACTATCATGTAATTCAACGTAATTAGACTTCATAAATGCCAAATTATGTAAGTAGGATCTGATGATTGTCAAACACTGTTTTTAAAAAATATAACATTCAGACAATTCATGGACATTCAAATATCAACACTTCATAAAACACTCTAATGATTATAGCAAATACAGAAAAACTTAGGCAAAAAAAAAAAAAAGTTTAAATGACACACACAGAGATATGAAAGAGAAAAGACCAGTTTTCACACAGATCAGCAGTCCTGCCAGGGAAGAGAAGCCCATCCCATGTCCCAGAATTCAGTTTAACTGGTATCATCCAAAAGAAGAAACAAATGTATAAAGCGGTAAAGTGTCTGTGGGGGAGGGGAGGGAATGCTTGAAATCAGCGAGAATACGAGTTTGAGCACGTGGGTGTGAATGAATATGCAGTGGGCTCTGTGGGTTTAAGAAATGCAGCTGAACAACACCCTGCAATGTCTTTGAACTCCTGGAGCCCAGCAAAATGGCCATGGGAATGAGAAAATTCTCCAAGAGAAATATTATTTGTATTCCATGGTTGAAAAGTGAATAGCCCTCCCCCACCTGAAACCAGAGGAAGGGAAATTTGAAACATGAAATTGAGAAGCTGGGCTGCGGAGCTGCGGGGCCTGTCTCCCAGGTAAAGTTGCCTGGGGCCTTCTTCAGGCGGATCTAGAGGCTGAGCCGCTCTAACTGTTGGGAGAAACTTTCTGCTATTTCACAACTTGGTTGACCTCCTTCCTGCTAGGATTAGTTCCTCTCAAAATCATGGTTTCATAGAAAGCAGAAAATAAAATAGAGCTTCAAGGCCATCTAGGCCTCTGAATTCAGCTGGGTCTCACCTTGGGGGCCGATACAGCTGCCTGGAGCGCCGCTCTGAGCAAGTGTGTGAGCTGCACTGAATTCAGTGAAATGGAGTGCTTTGCTGTGATTGATTGGTCATGTCTGCTGTAGGCACAGAAGGGTACAGGGGAAGTCTGTGTGCCATGTTTTCTGACTCTGAACTTGGGGAAGCCCTTCATCTTACAGAGGAGGTAAATGAGGCTCTCTGAGGGAAAGTAAATTGCTCTGAGCCTTTTGGTAGCTGAGTGGGAATAGAAGGTCAGTTCCCCTGAATTTTAGTCCTGTCTTCCTTTTACCATTAACATCTGAGGCTGGCAACTGGAATTTTCTCCAGAGCAATTCCTAATGGGCATTCTCATTCCACTCAAAGAGGAATCTCTGTCCTTCCAAGGAAATCCATTTCACTTTTCCTTGATGTTCAGGTCTGAGCATGGCACAGTTGGAAGACGGAGACGTTTGATGTTGGTAGTCAGCCTTCCCTCCTGGGCGATAGTGAGAGTAACCCTGTGTGCTGCTGTAACAGATAATCCCTAAACCACAGTGGCTTAGCAAAGGGTGGCAGGCTGAATGAGGGCCCCTCAAAGATCACCATGACCTAATTTCCAGAACGTGTGAGTAAAGATACTTTACATGGCAAAAGGGATCGTATAGATGTGATTAAATTAAAGATCTTGAGATGGGGAGATTATCCTAGATTATGTGGGTGGGTCCAAGGGTCCTTATAAGAGGGAGGCAGCAAGGTTAGAGTCAATAAAGAGATCTGATGATGAAAGACATGAGAGAGATTTGAAGATGCTACGTTCCTGGCTTTGCAAACGGACGAAGGAGCCAAGCAATCCAGGCACCTCTAGAAGCTGGCAAGAGAAGGAAAAAGGTTCTCCTCTAGAGCCTCTAGGAGGCATGCAGACCAACACACACCGTGCTAGTCAGACTTCTGACCTCCAGAACTGGAGCATAGTAAATTTGTGTTAACTGGGGCCCTTGAGTTTGGGTAGTTTGTTGCTGCAGCCATCGGAACCTAATACACACAGGGAAAGTTTACTTCTTATTCTTATCTCAGTCTATGAGGGGAGGCTTTCCTCCAAGTCGTGATCAGGACTTTTCCTATCGTGAGGCTCCGTGGCCCCTGGGTCTCCAGCCGGCCAGGCACCAGCCAAGAGAGAGGGTGAGGGCAGGCGTCCTATAGGAGGTCAAGGCTTCCCGTTTTCATAGCCTCTTCACTCTGCAGTTCAAGGCTTCCCATCACCTGGCTTTTGCCCACCGTTTGGCCTCATTTCTTGTCATTCTCCTTGCCCACAATCTTACAGCCTTACTGGTCTTCTCAGTCCTCAGATATGCTGAGCACACCCAGCACCTGAAGGGCATCAAGTGTGTAATCCCCCAGCTTCTCGCAGGAAGGCTCCTTCCCCAACGACCACCCCCCTCAGATAAAACCTGTCCCCCTCCTGTTACTCCTGCCGCCAACGCTCTGTTTACTTGCTGCAAGGCCCTTCCTACTCTGCAAAAGTCCCTTCTTTGCTTGTTTGCTTATTCCGTTTGTCCTCTGTCTTATCACCGGAAGAGTCACCACCACGATGCCGAGTTTGTCGCTGCTTCACTCTGAGCCCCCAGCTTGCCAGAGGTCAGCACACAGTAGATGCTCAATCAGTAATAGTCTGTGGATCCAGCGAATCAATGAGCCAGCAGGACAACTTCTACGCTGGACTCGGGATGCCCAAGACTACCGGTGAGCTTGACATCACAGAAGTTCAAGAGTAATGGAAGGAAGGAAGGATCTGCCTGCTGGACGCCATTGGTAACAAGAGCTCATGTAGATAACCTTCTGGGGGGCTCATCGGCACATCCCTGGAGCTGTAAGCGGAGCCGGCTCCTCTGAGCTGTGCAGAGGGGTGCAAAGAGGCAAGGCGGGAAGACAGAGGGAGGACCAGCATTTTGCACAGGAAGGTTCAAGGTGGGGCACATGCAGGATGTGTTTTCGCAGTGAGATGTCAGCTCCGCCTCCCCCATCCCCACCCCGTGTCAAAGGCCTCTTGATTCCACGGCCAGAAACAAGGCTCCTGCTAGCCCGTGACCCCAGAGGCGTTTATACTTCCCTCAAACACTCTCTTTTGATCGTCCCCCTAGGGTCACAGGTCTTCCAAGGCCTGAAGATAAACTGTTAGTTTTATGGGGTCAGTTTTACTCCCACCAGAAAACAAAACAAATGCATGACATTGTGCTTTGGGAAATCTGCTTGCATTTGTCATAGATGTGCCTCCCTTCGGCCTGGAGCCGAGGCGCCCCGAGAGGATCTGCCGGCCACTTCCTCTCGGAGCAGAAGCTTCCGCTCCCACGCGCATGAGCCGCCTGAGCCGCCCTGCTCGCCGCTGCGCTGCTTCTCCTCCAGGATTCCCTCGGGAGCCGGAGGAAGCAGGGCGGGATGTGCGCACGCGCACCCTCACCTGCGCGTGCGGGACAGAGAACGCTGCGTTTTGAACTGACGAGGAACTTTCAGAAATCTGTAAGACACGGCTCTCAAAAAAGCTATTATTGGGCATCTCTTCATCACAGAGAGAAAACTGAGTCAGTCAGATGTTGAACGGCGTGGGACTGCAGCCTTCCTGAGGCCACTCTCTGCAGCCCTGAAATGATTGCTAACTATATTCACTGACCCGGAAAGACATTTGTTTTGTGTCCATAGGAAGGTGGCAGAGGGATTAATGACGACCCTCGCAAATGCTGCCGTGGCCCCGCCCCCTCGCAAATGCTGCCGTGGCCCCGCCCATACGCCCTTGGCTTTCACGCTTCCCGTGCAGGTGACCCCTACAGCTTCTGACACCTCGGGGGGCGACCCTCAGGCAACGACCGAGGGGAGCAGCTGGGCGAGGAGTCGGGCTCCCTCTCTGGAGAGCCCGAAGGCATGTCTGACGCTGTCTCCTGGGGGCCCCCAGCGGGAAGGACCCCCCATGTGCCCACCGCAAGAACCTGCTCGCTGCCGTCTACCCAGCTACTCTGACCTGAGATCGACTCCCAAGTCAGTCACTTGCCAGGCCGGGCCCAGCAGTGGGAGAAAGCAGGGTTTGCGGCTGAAAGCTGAGGGGTCCACCGGCACGGCGGGGAGAGCCCAGAGGGGCAGTGGGACACGTGCCTGTCTGCTGTGGGCACATGTTGGAAGGCAGGACCCTGTGCCCATGAATCTGAATTTCAGAGTTCCATGCCTGCCTCCGGGGGATTCAGAGCTCAGCTGGGGTGGAGGCCCCGCCTACCAAGGCCGCAGGGCTCGGCTGCAGTTGGCCCCAGAGTCTGGGGAGCTGGGGGCTTGCACACAGCCCCACCCGGAGAGTCGGACTGGCAGGTGTGCGGTGGGCCCAGAAGTGAGCACATCACACGATCATCCCAAGCGGTTGAGTGAAGGGTGCAGAGACCACATCCTGAAAAATGCTGGGCTGCAGAGCAGACAGAGCGGACAGAGGCCATTCTGAAGAGAACGTGAGCTGCGTCCCTCCTCGCAGCGGCCATGGGTCACACCTCTACTCTCCCCTTGGCCACCCTGGACGTGGGGGGGGAGAAATGCCATCTGTATTCTTTTGCTACTGCTCCCCAAACAAATTCGCACGAACTGAACGGCTACAGCAGCAATCGCTTGTTGCTGGCAAGCTGCTGCTCTTCCAGCAGGTCGGGGTCAGGCAGGCGCCTCTCCTCCAGCAGGTCTCAAAAGGCTGAAATCCAGGTGTCAGCTGGGCCGGGCTGTGCTCTGTCCTAGAGGCTCCGGGGAAGCATCTGCGTCCAGCCCATCAGGTTGTGGCCTGGATTCAGCTTCTGGTGGCCGTCAGGCTGAGGTCCCCGTTCCCTCGTGGCTGACAGTGGGGGGCAGGTGTCTGCTCCTCGAGGCTGCCCACGTTCCTTCTCTTGCTTTCCCGGTGGCCCTTCCAGCAACGGTGGGTCAAGTTCCTCTCCTGCTTCAAATCTCTGTCTTTCCACCTGCCACGCCTCTGACTCCAGCCAGAGAAAGTTCTCTGCTTTTAAGGGCTCATGGGATTAGAGTGAGCCTACCGGAGAAGCCAGGATAATCCCTCTGTCTTAATGTCCGAAACCTTAATCAGGCCTGCAAAGTGCCGTTTACCATGGAGCATACCAACTCACAGGTTCTGGGGACTGGGTGTTGGCATCAACACTGCTATATGACAAACAAAAGCTGATGCAATTCCTGGTCTCCTTTCTCATCTCAAATGATTCTCTACTCAGAGACTCTGTAATTGCAGACCTGAGACAAAGTCATCAGGAGGCCGGGGAGTCGGGACTGCATGGAACTGAGAGCAAAGGTTTTCCTCCCCGACAAGAGCAAGGTGTGAGGGAGAAGAGCTTGCCTTGC